>NC_134354.1:510312279-510642904 GCF_048569485.1 Anomaloglossus baeobatrachus | reverse complement strand
TGAGGGTTACACTGCTGGTTAATAGTATTACAGTCATCGCTCAGTACACAATGAGCGGATGTAACCATGCCCTGGCACTTTGATTTTCCGTCTGCGCGGCGTGACTTCTCAATCTAAGTGGCGCTCACTATGTACTGAGAAGTGACTGTAGCCGCACCAAGCACATCTCCATGATAGTTTCCAGGAGGAATGAAGTTTATGATCTCCTGGTAGCTACACTTTCTGTAAGGCGGCCAGCAGGGCTGTGGAGTCGCTAACCCAAACCTCCGGCTCAGACTCCTCAATGTCCCTGATTACAACTTTAACTCTGACTCCCTCATACATGACTCATGTTTGTGATAAATTTCCTGCAGCAAAATGGTAACATTAAAATTTTAAATCATTATTATGATGCAATAATCATAACATAGAACATAAATATATTTATTGGTATACAAGTTTAGAACACAAAAAAAACGTTAATAAATTGTAAATATGCAATACGCTAAGCAGTATGTGGGGGAAAAACAGTTCTCAACAAAAATGTACGGAATATCATTTGTGCAGTGTATGAATTTGTTCTAAGAAATAGTATCACCTCCATCAGATCCTCCTACATAGATGACCTCAAATCTGACCTAATAATTTTAAGGCTAGAGAGCAACTTCTCTTCACTAACTTGGGTTGGTGGCAAAGCCGTAACCACATGGGCAACATCTTTAACAATTTCCGGGTATAAAGGAATTGCCTCATGCACAGTCAGTTTTGATGAACGGTTGAACTCTTCTACTTCTTTGAGAGAAAGTGAAAAATTTTGCTGAAATATGGTCTGTTTGCTATGGGAGTTGAATCTTTTTTTCCTGTATCAACGCTTTGCCTGCTCCAGGTCATCCAAATACTATTTAAAATTAAACTCCTCATCTGATGAGGCTGAAGATACAGCAGCAGTAGCACTGGCAGCATCTAAGGCGGGCTTTGCACGTTGCGACATCGCAAGCCGATGCTGCGATGTCGCACGAGATAGTCCCCGCCCCCATCGCAGGTACGATATCGTGTGATAGCTTGCGTAGCGAAAATTATCGCTACGCCAGCTTCACACGCACTCACCCGCCCTGCGACCGTCGCTGTGGCCGGCAACCCTCCTCCTTCCTAAGGGGGCGGGTCGTGCAGCGTCATAGCGACGTCACACGGCAGGCGGCCAATAGCGGCGGAGGGGCGGAGATGAGCAGGATGTAAACATCCTGCCCACCTCCTTCCTTCCGCATATCCTACGGAAGCCGCGGTGACGCCGGTAGGAGATGTTCCTCGCTCCTGCGGCTTCACACACAGCGATGTGTGCTGCCGCAGGAACGAGGAACAACATCGGACCGTCGCGTCAGCGTAATTATGGATTACGCCGACGCTGCACCGATGATACGATTATGCCGATTTTGCGCTCGTTAATCGTATCATCTAGGCTTTACACACTACGATGTCGCATGCGATGCCGGATGTGCGTCACTTTCAATTTGACCCCACCGACATCGCACCTGCGATGCCGTAGTGTGCAAAGCCGCCCTAAGTTCTCTTGCTGTTGGCAGTCCTGTACCACACTCGTCCTAACTCCTACCTCTGTTAGAGCGTCTTTTCTTTTAGTAAACTGTTGATCATCCAGCAGTATACGATCACTTGGGTCCACATAAAAAGCTGCCAGAAGAAATGTTATTTTCTAATAACAGTGTCCCTCTCCATTTCATTGAAACAGAAATGCCATCTGCGATTAAACATCCTCTTTGGGACAGGCAAAAAAGCAAGTTCTTCCACTCCTTTATGAAAATGCTGGGAGGTAAATCCTCAGCTTGTAATTTTTTAGTCATTGTTAATGGATGATTAACCAATTCCTACAATTCAGCTACCTGTCCAGTGTCCATTGACCTTCAATTAGGGTTACCTGAGGGTTGGCCATGTCTATAAGAAAGCATTTCCGCTCAAGCAATCCCTCAATCATTAAATAAATGCTGCCACACCGAGTGGCTTGATTGACAATTGCCCCTTTTCAAGCACATATATTCAAGATGGAATCAATTTTAGGGGTTTTGGCAGCAATAACCAATTTCCTCACTTTGCCAATCAGTGTTCCAGCATGTCTCTCTTGCAGACCATCTTTTATTGCCAGGTGCCGAGTGTACACAACACAGCAAATGTGATAAATAGGATAGTGATGTGAAGCAGCTTCAACAAGATCATCAAATTCTAAAAGGATTATTTTGCTTTCTATTGAAAGTTTAGACTTGCTTTAAGAAGTACTCACTATAACACTAGAAGTCCCAGAAATTTCGATCTCCAAAGGTTGCAAATGTTAAATGACCCCTCTCTGGGACTTCTAGTGTTAATCCTACTTTCCTGTTCACTCTAGTGTCTTTAGCAGTTCTAAGATGATTGCAGGCATTCTTCATATCTTTGTTTTTACTCTTATCTGTATAGGAGGTGCTTCACTACTTATATCATATGTAGCTGAACTGCTGCACAGATTCAGCTCAACTAAAAGCTGAGATTCTTTGATTAAGAATAGAACATTTCATAACGTTCCCAAATTCTTATGAAAAAATATTGATCACATACTGAACCGCTGTACTCAATTTATTATATATTATAGAGTCGGTCCATTTTATACTGACTCCACCAAAATGGACACAGACTGACTCCACAGCCCTAGCGGCCAGACAATATTGTAATGCTATTAACGTCCAGAATATCCCTGTCTGCAGGTTAATAGCATCTGAATACATGACAAGTTCCATTTAACATCTAATTTTTCAGGTACATCAAAAGGTACTGGATATATCAATGTACAAAGCAGATGCACGCTACAATTTTAGTCAATGGCATATGTCAGTCATTAACTAAAATTGTATTAAAAAACTAGAGAAAAAAAAAAACCAAACAAACATTAAATGCAAATTAAATAATTATTCAGTATGTTGGTAAATGTGACGGAATAAATAAATCAAAATTTCTTATCAAAACTTCCATAATAGAGAGATTATGTAGTGTATTTCAGAACTGTCTTATATGAAATGCACAAAAAATATATTTTCTGGCATACAGCTTTAGAAATCATCACAAACCTCAGCATACGTTAACAAACCATCCCAATGTATACCCCAGCATTCCTGAACAAACCATCTGAAATGTATACTATAGTTCAAAAGTTTGGGGTCATTTAGATATATCCTTATTTTTTAAAGAAAAGCACATTTTTTTTTCAATGAAGCTAACATTAAATTAAACAGAAATACACTCTATACATTGTTAATGTGGTAAATGACTATTCTAGCTGCAAACGTCTGGTTTTTAATGCAATATCTACACAGGTGTATAGAGGCGCATTTCCAACACCCACCACTCCAGTGTTCTAATGGTACATTGTGTTTGCTAACTGTGTTAGAAGGCTAATGGATGTTTGGAAATCCCTTGAAAACCCTTGTGCAAGTATCTTAGCACAGCTGAAAATAGTTTTGCCGATTAGAGAAGCTATAAAACTGACCTTCCTTTGAGCTAGCTGAGAATCTGGAGCATTACATTTTTTGGTCCTATTAAACTCTCAAAATGGCCAGAAAAAGAGAACTTTCATGTGAAACGCAAAAGTCTATTCTTGTTCTTAGAAATAAAGGATATTCCATGCTAGAAATTTCCAAGAAACGAAGATGTCCTATAACTGTGTGTACTACTCCCTTCAGAGGAAAGCACAAACCGGCTGGATGAAGTGAAGGACCACCACATCAAAACCCTGTCATGGCCAGCCAAATCTACAGACCTGAACCCCACTGAAAACCTCTGGAATGTAAATCAAGAGGAAGATGGATAGTCACAAGCCATCAAACAAAAGACCCGTTTACATTTTTGCACCAGGAGTGGCATAAGGTCACCCAAAAGCAGTGTGAAAGACTGGTGGAAAGCGGCCAAGACGCATGAAAGCTGGGACTAAAAATCATGGTTATTCTACAAAATATTGATTTCTGAATTCTTCCTGAATTAAAACATTAGTATTGTTGTTTCTAAACGATTATGAACTTGTTTTCTTTGCATTATTTGAGGTCTGAAAGCAATGCATTGTCTTGACAATTTCTCATTTTCAGAAAATAAATACAAAATGTATTGCTTGGAAATTCGGAGACATGTTGTCAGTAGTTTATAAAATAAAAGAACAATTTACATTTCACTCAAAAATATACCTATAAAGAGAACAATCAGAAAAACTGAAAATTTGGAAGTGGTCTTTTAATTTTTGCCAGAGCTATATACCGCAGCATACCTGAAGAAACCATCTGAATGTATACCGCAATGTACCAGAACAAACCATCTCAAATGTATACCACAACATATCTGTACTATAAAATTAACACAATTTTATTTATTTTATAAAAGTAGTTAAAAAATGATACTGTGTATGATAAATGTGGCTCATAGCACAAACATAACAAGTCATTTATACCCCAAATCCAAAAGTGCAAAAATACCACAAAAAAAAAAAAAAACAGTGACATTGTGTATTTCTGGGACGGGGAACAAAAATGATACATTATATGCACCCAAAATGGTGTAAAAAAAACCCAAAAAAAACCATATCTAGTACTTATTTAATTTTAGACTCTAGACTTCAAGGAAAAATTATTCACAATTATTAAGAGGGGCACACCTATTTGACTTGTATTGTGGATCAGTGTACCACAAATAGAATGGGAGTTTTCATTTTAATAAAGATGCTTCTTTTCTCTCTACTTTACTAACTAGTTAGCTTCAGTGGCTTGGCATTATGTCATGGTGGACCCATTCTTTATTTAGCAGACCTCTTCATAGTTAGGTTCAGTGGCTTGGCATTATGCCATGGTGGACCCATTCTTTACTTAGCAGACATCTTCCTAGTTAGCTTCAGTGGCTTGACATTATGCCATGGTGGACCCTTTCTTTATTTAGCAGACCTCTTCATAGTTAGGTTCAGTGGCTTGGCATTATGCCATGGTGGACCCATTCTTTACTTAGCAGACATCTTCCGAGTTAGCTTCAGTGGCTTGACGTTAACCAAAACGTGGACCTGTGTCACCCAGGGAAGGTTACTCTGTCCCGGGCGGTTGCAAACGGGAATGTCACATCAGGTAGCCTTTGCCCAACCCCGTGCCCTGGGGACGCTTAATAAAAGGGGGTATTAACAGGGGACAATAGAGTTAATGTTCGTGATGCCACCTGCGGGTTGCGGTTAGGAATGGAGAACCGCCGCTGCCCAACGTGGGTACTCCCAGGGATGGTGGTAGTGGCAGCTATGGTGGTAGGCCCTCCGCAAGTAGGGCTGAACCTAGGAGATGTATGGTGTATAATGATGGAGACCACACCAGGTAACTTTAACAGTCTCTACTCACATGGACCCTCGGCTTGCTGGTTCCGGTCCCAGGAGTATCAGTGCCAATTTCGTGACCCAGGTTGCTCTATCCCCAGCACTCTCTGTAGATTGAGTCCCTGTAGTGTGGAGCGTTTGGGAACCCAGACTGTCCCTTTTGGGGCAAGTCTCCTTCTCCGTACGGTGGGCAGTGCGGACCCTACGGGGAAATAAGTGTCCGAACCCCGATCCTAGTTTACTGCTGATGCCCCCGGATTATTTGGTTCGATGAAGTCCATGAAGGTATCCTCACCATGCAGGTATTTATCAAACTGTCTGAAACTTGACATTTGACCTAGGGCCCTGTGCCCAGTGCGTGCTCAGATCCCAGCAGTATCTCGGTACCCGTCCTGGCGACCTCCCTCCTGTGCCCCCGGGGTCACCGTTACACGGACCCAGCTCAGGCACGTCCGCACACCTCTCCTGTGTGCTCCCCTCTTCTAGACTGCTCTCTGACTGGCTGACCCCTCCCACCAGGCTGGCTATACCCAGGGACTCGTTCCCATGGCGACCATCCCCTTACATGGTTAACCCTTTATGCCCTGTGCAGGGAGGCGAACTAGGATTTTAGATGTGTGTTAGTGGAATCGGCACTGGTACTCCAGGTCCCAGGGGGTAGGTCCTGCATCCCCAAGAGGATGCAGTTCCTTGTAGTTACCTGAGACTCTCAGGGGCGCTATAGACCCATTCTTTATTTAGCAGACATCTTCCTAGTTAGGTTCAGTGGCTTGGCATTATCCAAAGGTGGACCCATTCTTTAGTTAGCTGACATGAACATCTCTCCCACACACTATAACCCCTATGGCTACTCCACCATGGATACCTTGTATAACCAAATACAGTCAGAAGCGGACCACCTAACTTGGCGTTTTCCAAACTTCAATCCCCGTAATAATTTTTCCTCCTGTTTGATCTTGAAAAGTAACCATTTCTGGCTAGCACATTAGTGTTTCTTATAGCCAGAAAGTTGCCATTTGAAATGACTTTAGTTTTGTGCCATGTCTGTGATCTGCTTTTTACTTTTGTTGAAAAAAAAAAAAAAAACAAAAAAAAAAAACTGAATGAACATCCTCAGAGCCAGGTGAGTCCATAATTTTTGCCAGGTGTTGTATAAAGCTTTGCAAAGCACCAACCAGCTACCATGTGTTCTTGGATCCTACAGGGCTTGGTTTTCCAAGCAATCAAAGTACCGTATTTTTCGCTTTATAAGACGCACCGGCTTATAAGACGCACCCCAAATTTAGACATAAAAAAAGGTAAAAAAAGAAAAATGGGGTCCGTCTTATACTCCGGTGTTCTCTTACCGGAGGGGGGCAGCAGTGGTAGTGAAGCGGGGTCACAGGAGGCACGGCGGGTCAGTGGCAGCGGGGTCCGTGTTTGCAGGCGCAGTGGCATCCGTGGTGGCAGGAGCTGTGGGGTCCGTGGTGGCGGCAGCAGCGGCGGCGGGTGAGCCGTGCAGCAGGCCGGTGCAGTGAGTGTCCGTGGTCCCGGTTCAGTGGTGGCAGCGGCGGTGACTGCTCAGTGGTGGCAGCGGCGGGGACTGCTCAGTGGTGGCAGCGGTGGGGACTGCTCAGTGGTGGCAGCGGCGGGGACTGCTCAGTGGTGGAGCAGACGGATGCGGTGTTTTCCCAGTGTGTCCGCGGTCCCGTTTCAAGTAATGGCGCCCGGAGCGACGCATGCGCAGATGGAGCTCTCATCCAAGGGCTCCATCTGCGCACGCGCTGACTCTCGGAGCAGCGCGTGCGCAGATGGAGCTCTCATCCAAGAGCTCCACCGGCGCCATCATTTGAAAGTGGGACCGCGGACAACTGGTAACTTGCTGCACAGCTGCCCGCCCCGCACGCACAGAGTGGCAGCCAGGAGGCTGCCCGCCCACCCTGCGTGCAAGCGGCCGGGTACCTGTGCTTGCGTGCGGTGGCAGCCGGGTACCCGTGGCTGTGTGCGGGCGGCACCTGGGTGCCTGTGTGAGGGCAGCAGCCGGGTGCCTGTGTGAGGGCGGCAGCTGGCTGCCGCCCGCACGGGTACCCGACTGCCGCCCGCACACAGGCACCCGGCTGCCGCCCGCACACAGCCACGGGTACCCGGCTGCCACCGCACGCAAGCACAGGTACCCGGCCGCTTGCATGCAGCCACAGGCACCCGGCCGCCCGATCGCCTCAGACAGGACCCCCCCAGGTACTGCTATACAAGACGCACCCCCCATTTTCCTCCCAAATTTTTGGGAGGAAAAGTGCGTCTTATAAAGCGAAAAATACGGTAGGTTAATGAGCTGGAGACAGCAAGCTCATGTTCCTTATTAACATGGAAGTACAATTGAATGCCTCATCACAAAAACATTTTGGGTACTCACAGTAAAATCTCTCTGAGTCTTCATTGGGGGACACGATGGGTGTATGCTGCTGCCACTAGTAAGGATGACACTATGCAAAGAAATTAACTCCGCCTCAGCAGGGTACACCCACAAACTGGAACCAAGCTAATCAGTCAGTAAGAAAGCAGTAGGAGAAGTAACATTAGGAAATACCAACTGATCCAACATAAAAAAACAAGGTCAGGTGCTGGATCCCTCAATGAAGGCTCTAAGATTACCCAAAATCTAAATTTTCTCCATCACTTCATTGGGGGACAGAGGAAACTGATTTAGAGACCCAAGTAGAAGCAAATGCCAGGCAGTGGATCTTGAGGATGCAAATGCAGATTTGGCTATGGACACAATGTGTGTCTGTCAGTGGGATCCTTAAGGTAAAAATGGATCCAAGGGGAACCCCTGTCTGCCTCCTATGGACACTACGCTAAACCTGATTAGCGTTGTTCCAGTTGGTGAGTGTACCCTGCTGAGGAGGAGTTCATTTTTTCCATTAGTTGCAGCAGCAAAAACCCATGTCTTTTTGTGTCCCCCAATGAAGCAATACAGAAAGGGACGTTGTATTTACCTCCTGGGAAGGGGTTCTTGCTTGTGGAGGACTTTCAGGAGCCGAGATCCCTCCACACAAGGCAGATACTATATTGTGCAGGCATCTGTCTCCAACACACTGGGTGTTGAAGTTATTTCCTGAATTTTATTTCAGACCACCAATCTGGCAGCGTGAGCAGACCTATTCATATTTATTAGCACAAAGTTAGTCATGGTTGCTTCCCATTTAAATGCTGCTGTCAATGTATGACCGTAGCATTTAAATGCAGCGTGTGTCGATGGCCCCACTCAACAGCTATCTCAATTACCAATTAAGCAGGCAGCAAGCGAGAAGAAGGGAATTTTGTTTACTTACCGTAAATTCCTTTTCTTCTAGCTCCAATTGGGAGACCCAGACAATTGGGTATATAGCTTCTGCCTCCGAAGGCCACACAAAGTATTACACTTAAAAGTGTAAAGCCCCTCCCCTTCTGCCTATACACCCCCCGTGCATCACGGGCTCCTCAGTTTTGGTGCAAAAAGCAAGAAGGAGGAAAAGTTATAAATTGGTTTAAAGTAAATTCAATCCGAAGGAATTTCGGAGAACTGAAACCATTCAACATGAACAACATGTGTACACAAAGAACAACAGCCCGAAGGGAACAGGGGCGGGTGCTGGGTCTCCCAATTGGAGCTAGAAGAAAAGGAATTTACGGTAAGTAAACAAAATTCCCTTCTTCTTTGTCGCTCCATTGGGAGACCCAGACAATTGGGACGTCCAAAAGCAGTCCCTGGGTGGGTAAAATAATACCTCGTAATAGAGCCGTAAAACGGCCCTTTCCTACAGGTGGGGCAACCGCCGCCTGAAGGACTTGCCTACCTAGGCTGGCATCCGCCGAAGCATAGGTATGCACCTGATAGTGTTTCGTGAAAGTGTGCAGGCTCGACCAGGTAGCCGCCTGACACACCTGCTGAGCCGTAGCCTGGTGCCGCAAAGCCCAGGACGCACCCACGGCTCTGGTAGAATGGGCTTTCAGCCCTGAGGGAACCGGAAGCCCAGAAGATCGGTAAGCTTCGAGAATTGGTTCCTTGATCCACCGAGCCAGGGTTGATTTGGAAGCCTGTGACCCTTTACGCTGGCCAGCGACAAGGACAAAGAGTGCATCCGAGCGGCGCAGGGGCGCCGTACGAGAAATGTAGAGTCTGAGTGCTCTCGCCAGATCTAACAAGTGCAAGTCCTTTTCACACTGGTGAACTGGATGAGGACAAAAAGAGGGTAAGGAGATATCCTGATTGAGATGAAAGGGGGATACCACCTTAGGGAGAAATTCCGGAACCGGACGCAGAACCACCTTGTCCTGGTGAAACACCAGGAAAGGGGCTTTGCATGACAGCGCCGCTAGCTCAGACACTCTCCGAAGTGATGTGACTGCTACCAGGAAGACCACTTTCTGCGAAAGGCGTGAGAGAGAAATATCCCTCATTGGCTCGAAAGGTGGTTTCTGAAGAGCCATCAGCACCCTGTTCAGATCCCAGGGTTCTAACGGCCGCTTGTAAGGAGGGACTATGTGACAAACCCCCTGCAGGAACGTGCGTACCTTTGGAAGTCTGGCCAGGCGCTTCTGAAAAAACACAGAGAGCGCTGAGACTTGTCCCTTAAGAGAGCCGAGTGACAACCCTTTTTTCAATCCGGATTGAAGGAAGGAAAGAAAAGTGGGCAAGGCAAATGGCCAGGGAGAGAAACCCTGATCAGAGCACCAAGATAGGAATATCCTCCACGTCCTGTGGTAGATCTTGGCGGACGTTGGTTTCCTAGCCTGTCTCATAGTGGCAATGACCTCTTGAGATAACCCTGAAGACGCTAGGATCCAGGACTCAATGGCCACACAGTCAGGTTGAGGGCCGCAGAATTCAGATGGAAAAACGGCCCTTGAGACAGCAAGTCTGGTCGGTCTGGTAGTGCCCACGGTTGGCCCACCGTGAGATGCCACAGATCCGGGTACCACGACCTCCTCGGCCAGTCTGGAGTGACGAGTATGGCGCGGCGGCAGTCGGACCTGATCTTGTGTAACACTCTGGGCAACAGTGCCAGAGGAGGAAACACATAAGGGAGTTGAAACTGCGACCAATCCTGAACTAAGGCGTCTGCCGCCAGAGCTCTGTGATCTTGAGACCGTGCCATGAATGTTGGGACCTTGTTGTTGTGCCGGGACGCCATTAGGTCGACGTCCGGCATCCCCCAGCGGCAACAGATCTCCTGAAACACGTCCGGGTGAAGGGACCATTCCCCTGCGTCCATGCCCTGGCGACTGAGAAAGTCTGCTTCCCAGTTTTCTACGCCCGGGATGTGAACTGCGGATATGGTGGAGGCCGTGGCTTCCACCCACATCAGAATCCGCCGGACTTCCTGGAAGGCTTGCCGACTGCGTGTTCCCCCTTGGTGGTTGATGTATGCCACCGCTGTGGAGTTGTCCGACTGAATTCGGATCTGCTTGCCTTCCAGCCACGGCTGGAACGCCTTTAGGGCAAGATACACTGCCCTTATCTCCAGAACATTGATCTGAAGGGAGGACTCTGTCGGAGTCCAGGTTCCCTGAGCCCTGTGGTGGAGAAAAACCGCTCCCCACCCTGACAGGCTCGCGTCCGTCGTGACCACAGCCCATGATGGGGGAAGGAAGGATTTCCCCTTCGACAGAGAATTGGGGAGAAGCCACCACTGAAGGGAAGCCTTGGCTGCCCGTGAAAGGGAGACGTTCCTGTCGAGGGACGTCGACTTCCCGTCCCATTTGCGGAGAATGTCCCATTGAAGTGGACGCAGATGAAACTGCGCAAAAGGAACTGCCTCCATTGCTGCTACCATCTTCCCTAGGAAGTGCATGAGGCGCCTCAGGGGGTGTGACTGGCCTTGAAGGAGAGATTGCACCCCTGTCTGTAGTGAACGCTGTTTGTCCAGCGGAAGCTTCACTATCGCTGAGAGAGTATGAAACTCCATGCCAAGATATGTCAGTGATTGGGCCGGTGTCAGATTTGACTTTGGAAAATTGATGATCCACCCGAAACTCTGGAGAGTCTCCAGAGCAATGTTCAGGCTGTGTTGGCATGCCACTTGAGAGGGTGCCTTGACCAGCAGATCGTCTAAGTAAGGGATCACCGAGTGTCCCTGAGAGTGTAGGACTGCTACCACTGCTGCCATGACGTTGGTGAAGACCCGTGGGGCTGTCGCCAGGCCGAAAGGCAGTGCCACGAACTGAAGGTGTTCGTCTCCTATGGCGAAACGCAGGAAGCGCTGATGCTCTGGTGCAATCGGTACGTGGAGATAAGCATCTTTGATGTCGATTGATGCCAGGAAGTCTCCTTGGGACATTGAGGCGATGACGGAGCGGAGCGATTCCATCCGGAACCGCCTGGTTTTTACGTGTTTGTTGAGCAGTTTTAGGTCCAGAACAGGACGGAAGGATCCGTCCTTTTTCGGTACCACAAACAAGTTGGAGTAAAAACCGTGACCCTGTTTCTGAAGAGGAACAGTGATCACCACTCCTTCCGCCTTCAGAGTGCACACCGCCTGAAGAAGAGCATCGGCTCTCTCGGGGGGCGGAGATGTTCTGAAAAATCGAGTCGGAGGACGAGAGCTGAACTCTATCCTGTAACCGTGGGATAGAATGTCTCTCACCCATCGGTCTTTTACCTGTGGCAGCCAGGCGTCGCAAAAGCGGGAAAGCCTGCCACCGACCGAGGATGCGGTGTGAGGAGGCCGAGAGTCATGAGGAGGCCGCCTTGGGAGCGGTTCCTCCGGCGGTCTTTTTAGGACGTGACTTAGACCGCCATGAATCGGAGTTCCTCTGATCCTTTTGAGGCCTTTTGGACGAGGAGAACTGAGACCTTCCCGCGGGCCGAAAGGACCGAAACCTCGATTGTACCTTCCGTGGTTGAGGTCTGTTTGGTTTGGACTGGGGTAAGGATGAGTCCTTTCCCTTGGATTGTTTAATGATTTCATCCAATCGCTCACCAAACAGGCGGTCGCCAGAAAATGGCAAACCGGTTAAGAACTTTTTGGAAGCGGAGTCTGCCTTCCATTCACGTAGCCACATGGCCCTGCGGACTGCCACCGAATTGGCGGATGCTACCGCCGTACGGCTCGTAGAGTCCAGGACAGCATTAATGGCGTAGGACGCAAACGCCGACGCCTGAGAGGTTAAGGACACCACTTGCGGAGCAGATGTACGTGTGACTGCATTAATCTGCGCATGACAAGCTGAGATAGCTTGGAGTGCCCATACGACTGCGAATGCTGGAGCAAAAGACGCGCCGATAGCTTCATAGATGGATTTCAACCATAGCTCCATCTGTCTGTCAGTGGCATCCTTGAGTGAAGCCCCATCTTCCACTGCAACTATGGATCTAGCCGCCAGTCTGGAGACAGGAGGATCCACCTTAGGACACTGAGCCCAGCCCTTGACAACGTCAGGGGGTAAGGGATAACGTGTATCCTTAAGGCGCTTGGAAAAACGCTTATCTGGACAAGCTCGGTGTTTCTGGACTGCCTCTCTGAAGTCAGAGTGATCCAGAAACATACTCAATGTACGCTTGGGAGACCTGAAACGGAATTTCTCCTGCTGAGAAGCTGACTCCTCAATTGTAGGAGCTGGTGGAGAAATATCCAACACCTGATTGATGGTTGCTATAAGGTCATTCACTATGGCGTCACCATCAGGTGTATCCAGGTTGAGAGCGGTCTCAGGATCAGAATCCTGATCTGCTACCTCCGCTTCATCATCCAGAGAGTCCTCCTGCTGAGACCCTGAATAGTGTGATGAAGTCGAGTGAATTTCCCAGCGAGCCCGCTTAGGCGGCCTGGGACTGCGGTCCATGTCAGAGACCTCACCCCGGGATCCATGGGTCACCCCAGGAGCACTTTGCTGCTCCAATTGAGGGGGGCCTGAGGTCAATGATTGAACAGTGCCCGGGGCCTGAGTCACCGGTCTGGACTGTAAGGCTTCAAGTATCCTAGCAGACCATTTATCCATACTCTCAGACAGTTTGTCAGCAAATACTGCAAACTCCGTCCCTGTCACCTGGACAGTGGTAGCAGGTGGTTCCACCTGGGCCACCAGTAGCAGAGGCTCCGGCTGAGTAAGTGCCACAGGGGCCGAGCATTGCACACAATGAGGGTCAGTGGAACCTGCCGGTAGTATAGCCGCACATGAAGTACAGGTTGCAAAGTAAGCCTGTGCTTTGGCACCCTTGCTTTTTGCGGACGACATGCTGTTGTCTCCTCTGAGTACAATCCAGGAGGGTATATAGCCAAAAATCAACAGTGCGACCGTACAGCGTAAATGTATAGCATATAAGCATATATATATATGTACACTCCGGCACTCAGTGGGGCCAGCACCTCAGGTGCTGCTTACCGACCGCTAAAAAGCGGTTGTGTGATCACCAGATTCCCTGCCTGAGCCTCCCAGAGCCGTGTTGTCTCTCCTCTCCAGCGTCAGAAGTGCTGACAGGAATGGCTGCCGGCGTTCTGTGGGGAGGAGGGGGCCGTGGGCGTGCTCTAGAAAGTGCGGGAATCTGGAGCCCCACTGTGCTGAATGAGGGGGGAGGAGGATACAGAGTATGCTCCAGCCCTCAGCGCTGACGTCCTGTACAGCGTCCCGCCCTTCCCCTGACTGACAGGCCTGGGGGCGGGAATATGCGATACTAGGCCGCAAAAGCCGGGGACTAAAGTTATAAGCGTGGCCGGCATATAAGCGCGGCCGGCGCGGTAGTCCCCGGCGCACTAACACACCCAGCAGTGCTGCAGTGTATATGGCACAAGCGCTCCATGCGCGGTCCCCACGGGGACACAGAGTACCTCAAAGTAGCAGGGCCTTGTCCCTGACGATACCCGGCTCCTGTCCAGCAGATTCCCCAGGGGCTGCGGAGGGAGCACGGTCCCCTGTGCCTGGAGACCGATTAGGATCCCACTTCACCCAGAGCCCATTAAGGGATGGGGAAGGAAAACAGCATGTGGCTCCTGCCTATGTACCCGCAATGGGTACCTCAACCTTAACAACACCGCCGACTAGAGTGGGGTGAGAAGGGAGCATGCTGGGGGCCCTGTTATGGGTCCTCTTTTCTTCCATCCGACATAGTCAGCAGCTGCTGCTGACTAAGATGTGGAGCTATGCGTGGATGTCAGCCTCCTTCGCACAAAGCATAAAAACTGAGGAGCCCGTGATGCACGGGGGGTGTATAGGCAGAAGGGGAGGGGCTTTACACTTTTAAGTGTAATACTTTGTGTGGCCTCCGGAGGCAGAAGCTATACACCCAATTGTCTGGGTCTCCCAATGGAGCGACAAAGAAACACTGGTTGCAGATTTTGTTCACATGACTCTTAAGGCCCTGTCACACACAGAGATAAATCTGTGGCAGATCTGTGGTTGCAGTGAAATTGTGGACAATCAGTGCCAGGTTTGTGGATGTATACAAATGGAACAATATGTCCATGATTTCACTGCAACCACAGATCTGCCAAAGATTTATCTCTGTGTGTGACGGGGCCTTTAGCTCCTTCAGTCGATTCAGACTCATCTGTCTGTACACACATCTACGGCAATAGGAGTGCATAAGGGCAATAGCGTGTACAAGGCAAGCACAGGAATCAATAAGTATTCACTTTTTGTTATAGAAGAAACCCTATAACTGCTGCACAGTAAAGTTTCTATATTTTAGACTGACGGACAAACCATTAGGCTATGTTCACATGGAGTTTTCTTTGCCAATTTTCTATCTGTTAAACGCCATTTGATTCAAATGTACAAAAATGGAAGAGCACCACAAGAAAACACAACATATAACGAACAAAATAAAAAAAAAACTTTCAAAAATGTGACTAAGCTACCACAATTTAAGAGTAGGATGCACAGATAAATGTGGTACAAATCTGTAGGACATTAAGACACGTTCCTGGTGCACTATCACATGCAGTCCGCTCCTTTAACATTGTGTATTTCTTTAAAGAAACTGAGAAGTAAAATTACCTCATAGACCAGCAGGAACTTGGCGAAGCAAAATACGCATGGGTCGCTTTATTCCGTGGCTCGTTAAATGATTCATACGATGAGGAATATGGTCTCTGAAATATAAAAGTCAATACAATATTAAGAGGACGGAATTCAATTCCATGACTGGAGCAAACATTTCTAACCTGTCATGGTTAATCAGTGTGTAGTCACTTATATTGGGTGTTGGAATAAAATATAACACTATAAACTCCAAACAAATAAGCAAAACAGATACAAAAACCACTAGAATCTCACTGTTAACATGACTCCTAGACTAGGTGCCGTCATCCTTCAAGACCTATGGCTGACAGCCAGCCTGCCCTGTTCCCCATCACAGTTCACCTATAGAAGAGGTTGTCCACTACTTTAATACTGATTCCCTATCCTTAGTATAGGTCATCAATGTCTGATCAGCAGGAGTCCGAAGCCCGACATCCCCACCGATCAACTGTTTTCAGTCCCGGCGGCAGAAGCATGAGGTCAGAAGTGCTCAGTTCTGGAGCTGCCCCGTCTTCGGATAGTGGCCACGGCCGTGTGCTGCACATCAGCCTCCTATTCAGAACAATAGGATCAGATGTGCAGTACCCGGCCCCGGCTACTAACAGAAGACGGAGCAGCTCCAGAACTGAGCATTTCTAGCAGTCTGGTGCCGACACCGAGAACAGCTTACCAACGGGGATGTCGGACCCCAGCCGATCAGACATTGATGACCTAGCCGAAGGATGATCCATCAATGTTAATGTAGTGGCCAAACTCTTTAATTATATTTCAGTAAAGATTTTGTGATATCTTACTATTACTACAAAACAAAATCAGTACACCCAGGTCAGACAAGAACATGACAATCTAGGGTTAGAATTGGGCCTGATGTTTAACCCTTCAAGGGCCAGGAAATGTTTTGTTTTTGCAGTTTAATTTTTTTTTATTTATTTTTTTCTTCATCATAGTTCATTACTTTTTAGTCTCCTTAGGGAACTTCAACCTGAAATCATAATTAAAATTGCAGTATATAGTGAAAATCTCAGTCTCGTATTACTGAGCTTCACAGAAGAACGATGACAGTAACTGAAGTCTTCAGCAGACCCTGGTCATCATAGTACCCCAATGGCCCTCTGCAATCAAGTCACTGAGGGCCAATGGAAGCCAATGAGTGTGGGGGCACTAAGACTCACTTCAATTAAATGTCGCTATCAAAAGGCTGACACTAGCATTTAAATGGTTAAAGGGGTTGACTTTAACATTGATAACCTAAACTGCTCATAGGTCATCAATGTCTGATCGGTGGGTGTACAACATCCGGCACCCCCGCTGATCAGCTCATCCCGATGCCGCTGCCGGAACTAAGAAGTTGTGGAGCTGCATAGCGCAGCTCAGTTGTAGGAATAGTGGTCACGGCCAGGAACGATACATTTACCCCCTATGGACTTGAATAGAGGGCAGATATTACCCAGCAGCAGTCACTCTACAGTAAATAGAAGTATGCTGCTCAAAAACTGAGTAACTTCGGCCAGCGGATACAGCCGATCGGCGGGGGTGCCGAGTGTCGCACCCCCACTGATCAGACATTAACGCCCTTTCCTAACAAAAAGTGGATTGCTAATTTTTTTGGTCATTTTTATTATTATTTTTGATGATATTGGAGGACAATTTGAAGGTAAAAAAAATAAATATTTTTTTCACCACAAAATAAGAATTATTCTTACCGTTAATTCGATTTCTAGGACCTTCCACGACAGCATAGGAGGTTGTCTCTCCACGCCCTAATTGGGACAGGAAGTTCAAGAGGTTTAAAAGGACCCTCCCACCTCCCATAGCCAGTGTCTTACAAAGAACCCATAGCAAATGAGAAGTACAACATATCCATGAATATATGAATATAAAAGGGGAGGGAATTACCTGCTGTCGTGGAAGGTCCTAGAAATCGAATTAACGGTAAGAATAATTCTTATTTCTCTAGTCCCTTCCACGACAGCATAGGAGGAATACCAAAGAATTGATACCTAGGGGGGGGACCACAGCCTGCAGGACTGTCCTGCCAAAAGCCAATCCCTGCTGGAATCCGGATCCAGACAATAATGCTTCGTGAAAGTATGGAGGGAAGACCACGTAGCCGCCTTGCAGATCTGCTCAGGAGAAGCCCCTGCCCATGCAGCCCAGGAGACAGAGGTAGCCCCGGTGGAGTGCGCCGTGAATCCGGTAGGCGGAGAGAGATGCTGAGCGAGGTAGGCGTCTCAAATTGCCCGCACAATCCAGTTGGCGACGGCACTCTTAGCCACCTTCCTGCCCTTATGTCGGCCAAAGGGCTGGATGAACAGGATATAATCAAGGCGCCAGGAAGCAGTAACCTCCAGGTAGTGCAACACTGTCCGACGAACAACCAAAGAATGAAACCCTTCCTCAGCCGGAGGATTCTGACAGAAGGAAGGCAGGATGAAGGACGGAGAACGGTGAAAAGCCGAAACCACCATGGGAAGGAAGGAAGGGTCCAGCTGAAAACAATGCTGTCATCTCTGACGGTCCGGAAGGCTCCCGAATAGACAAAGCCTGAAGTTCCCCGACTCTACGAGAAGACGTAATAGCCACAAGAAAGGCAGTCTTGTGAGAAAGAGAACGAATGTTACAAGAGGACAGTGGCCCAAAGGGTGACCGAGAAAATCCGGTAAGGACCACATTGAGATCTCAGCAAGGCGTCAGGATCCTCCGCCGCGGACAGAGCCTACTAGCGGACACCCTGAAACGGTGGATCCAGCGACGATCTGCCAGAGCCGGGACAAGACTGTACGAAGCGCCGAGATCTGCACCCTCAGGGCGCTGGGCCTCGACAATCTGCGCAATGGTAGGCCGGAGCGGGTCAGGAGGCCGAGAACCACACCAGGAGGAAATCTCATCCAGACCTCAGGGGAAATACTACTAGCCACTGGTGTATGGTCCTTTTGTAGAGCAGCCACGACCTAGTCAGAAAGTCCTTGGGCCTTCAGTGCTCGGGCCTCAGAAGCCAGGCAGCCAACTGGAGCTCCTGGGGGACCGGATGGAATATCGGATCCTGAGACAGGAAACTGGGGTCTGAACCCAGGAGGACCGGTCCGTCGAGGCTGAGAGTCAGGATCAGGCAGTACCAACTCCGTCGCGGCCACAGAGGAGCGACCAGGATGGTCGTGGCTCCGTCGTCCCTGATCGTCCTCAGGCTTCGTGCGAGAAGAGGAGTAGGCGGGAAGGCGTATCGAGGCAAAAAGGACCAATCGTGGCAGAAGGCGTTCACCCCCAACGCGTTGACCCGAGGGTTCAGGGAGACAATGTTGCGACCTGGCGAGTTCCTGCTGAAGCAAAGAGGTCCACCTCTGGAGTACCCCACCTTGCCACCAGAGAGCAGAACACCGCTTGGGCCAGACTCCACTCCTCTGGGTGAACATCCTGACGACTCAGGAAGTCTGCTGGAAGGTGTAGGGACCCTTGTAGATGGACTGCAGAAAGGGACAGCAGGGACTGCCCTGCCCAGTGGAAGATCCGGGAGGACACAGACTTCAGGGCGCCGACCTAGTACTGCCCTGATGGCGGAGATGTGCCACTGTGGAGCCATTGTCCCAGTAGACCTGGACATGAGTGTCCCGGATGGGATCCTGGGCAGCGAGGAGGGCTTCTCCGACCACCCCGAGTTCCCGGTAGTTGGAGGACTGGGTGCCGACCTAAGGGCTCCAGCCCCCCTGAACTGATAGTCGTCCACCATAGCCCCCCAGCCCCTCTGGCTGGCACCGGCTGCCAGTGTAACCAGGGGTGACCGGGTCCAGGCAACCCCAACCATCAGGTTGTAGGGACACACCAGAGAAGGGACGAGAAGACGGGTGCCGACAGGCGAAACCGGAGTTCAGGAAGGAAGGGAGTCCGACCCAATGAACCAGGATATGATCCCATAGACAACAAGAGTGGGCCGGAGCCCACAAGACTGAGGGAATGCAGGACGTCATAAACCCAGGGCCGATATAGCGCCTCGAAGGGTCGGGCGCGCTTGTCTATGAACATAGAGAGTTTGGCCAGCAGCGTCATTCTGTGATCCTCTGGGGGAAGGATGCCTGTCAGGATGAGGCCAACTCTGCAACGGAGGAAGGTGACCACCTCAACCCTGATCCTTGAAAGAGCCTTGGAGCCGAGAAGAACCCGAAGGGAAGTATCTGTAAGTGGAAATGAAGCATGGCCCCTCCGTGCAGAACCGCAATTTTGAGGTACTGCCGGAGACAAGGATGGAAGGGCACATGGAACTAGGCGTCCCTCAGGGCAATCGAGGCCAACAGGTGGCGGAGACCGAGCAGGGGAACAACAGAGTTCCCAGACTCCATGCATGAAACGACGGCATCTGACCCGCTGGAATTAGACGCCTCAGATAGATGAAAAAAAACGGACGTCTCCAGATGGTGTGTCGCGGAGGCCGGGGGGGGGGGGGGGGGGGGTTGGTTGGGGGAAGAGACCAATAGACCCTCTGAGAAGAGCTTGTAGGACCCCTGGCCAGGCGGAGAAGGCCCGCCACTGGGGAAGAAAGGCAGAGAGCCGTCTCCCCACCCGAGCCGACACACTGTTCGTCATGCTGAGGACTTTGTGGATGGGAAGGGATGAGAAAAGTACTCCCCTCACCCAAAGGGTAGTTCCCACGGTCAGACTCACCTCACCCCTTGGGCTGGGAGGCCCGAGGTATCGAGGGACGAAATGACCGTTGCCTGGAGGGTGTATCCGGTTGGCCTGACGATCAGTCGCCCTGTCCAGAATATCATCCAGGGCAGGCCCAACCCTGAAACAGACGGGAGCAATCCGCAGTGTGGAAGGAGAGTCCCTACTCCAAGCCTTAGCCTAGAGCTCGTCTGTCCGAGTTAGACAAGACTGAGGTCCTGGCAGCCAGGCGGACTGACTACACAGAGGTACCTGTCAAACTAGTTGCCTTCCTAAGTAAGGGAAGGGATTCCAGTACTCAACCCTAGGAGCACCCCAGGAAATGAGCCTCCACTGGTCGAGCCTGCGAAGGAGGGACAGGGGGACCGAAGAGGAGGCAGTATGGGCCCGATGGGAGACGACGAAGCCTCCTAGGACTTCTTCCTGAGACTCCTGACCTAACGATCAGATTCCCAAGCTGGTAATCGTCCGCAAGGGGGAGTGCCGTTTGTAGAGCGACCTTGGCCACCTGCATGGGAATCTCCCAAAGCAACCCAGAACTCTCCAGGGGAAACTGTGTCAGAGGACACTCCAGAAAGCTCCTCAAGGAAATCCCATTCTAGAGAGAAGATCCAGGACAGTAGCATGCCCAGTGGTTTTCAGGTCCGCGAATATTTCGCCCTGAACGGAGGGGAGGACCTACTCATCCTCCAACCCCATAGTGCACCCAACTGCTCCATTAAGATCCCCCAATCATCTCAGGGAAAAAGAAAAGACCGGTCAGGCCTCCCGGAGGAAAACCTTTATCGGGACCCACCGAGGCGGAATCAGCCTCAGGATCAGACGACTGGAGGTAACTGTTTTGTGGCAGAAGGGTCAGCAGCAGGGAGGGAGGCCAGCGAGGCCTGAAGCTCCTGTATCAACATGGACCGTAGCTTGGCACAAGGGACGGTGTCTATATACACGATGCCTGCCCTCTCCACTCAACGGAACAGAGAGGCGTCATCAGACCAGGCATCAGCCCATATCCTGATACAGCAATATCCAGGAGTGTCCACTGAGATTCAACTCCCAGTAGCCCATGGAAGGGACAGACGTACACTGCTGGCAAAGTTTCCGTTGCACACTTGTCAGACTTGACACAAATACCAGCAGGCACATCCTCCTGGAAACCACTCACCAAGTCAGCCTGATACCAGGCATAAGGGACCGTCCCTCAGCCTCTTACTGAAGCAGGGGAAACGCTGGGCTCTGCAGAAGCAGAGGAAGACCTGACAGTGCACACAGAAGAAACCTTACCGTGGTTCTGATGCCTTCCGGGCAGCCTTCCTGTGGAAAGGCCTGCCCCCCCCCAGCGACTGGTAATGTTCCCCGCCTCCTGCAGCAGGTCCCCGACAGGCCGTGTCAGCGGCGGCGTGTCCTCCACGCTGCCTCCGCAAACCGGAAGCGCTCAACCGGAAGTTCGCAAGACCGGAAGTCCCGCCCCCGGGAGCACTTCCGGATCGCTCCGGCAGCGTGCATGCAGGAAGCGGCCGGCGGCTCAGGGAGGACGCCGGCCGGGGAGCTCAACAGCCTGCATCACCCCAGAGGAGGTTCCGGAAGGCTGGAGCAGCGGTCCCCCACAGCGTGAGGGAACAGCAAGGGAGGAGCGGTGAAGGCCCGACCGATGCTGTCCGGCTTAAGGTAACAGGGGAAGAAAAAAAAAAAAATATTATACTGTAGTTCGCCGGCCACCACAGCATAGGAGAAAATAAAAACCTCTCCATGCCCCATGGGGACAGGAAAGACACTGGCTATAGGAGGTGGGAGGGTCCTTTTAAACCTCTTGAACTTCCTGTCCCAATTAGGGCGTGGAGAGACAACCTCCTATGCTGTCGTGGAAGGGACTAGAGAAAAAGGACCATTCTATATTGTGCTACCCTTTCAGTAGCAACTAAGTTAATGTACCAGATGTGTTTTTCACTTTCATGGGTGTGGGGCTGGAAACCACAATTCAGACTTGTAAAGACATTCTAATAAGAAATGTAGTTCTAATATTTTTTTCCTGCTTTATATTTATTTTTTCATATCACACATTGTGCCCTCATAAAGTCCTAAAAGACTTTTGGAGAGCATTTCAGCATTTACGTAAATATGATTCTTATAGATCAGATTTTCCCTGTAACTGGGGCTGCTATTTTAGCCACAGTTATAAGACTAATTCAGCTTCTTCCATCTCAGAGCTGATATGAGACTACTATGCTCCTGCTACCTCCCATCAACTGATGATCACAATAGCTGGCTTCATATATACCGCACTTGTTCAGAGCTATGCATACGCTCATCAGAAAGACTGCGATGGTAAGAAACTCTCGGTTTTCTTTATTGGGAATCTCTTACCATCTCTGATAGCTGCACGATCACCATGCAGCTGCTGACTCTGCAACCATGTTCTAAAAGGTCAACACAGATTTACATGCAGACCGGTAAACAATTTATGTCAATGGGTGGTCGACCAACAGTTAAAGAACACAAAGTATACTTATTTCTACAAAAGAAAGATTCATTTTCTTCAACTCTAAAATAAGAAATATTAATTGCAGACATGCCTTACCTTTCGGACAGTGACATTTCTGATATCAGTTTTGCCGAGCCTAGTTAAAGGTGAAGTTGCTTGAACTTCTTCACACCAATCATCAGCTTTTTTCTTTGGAATCTTAAACTGTGAAAAATCAAAATCAAAATTTCATTAAAATAACTGTAAATGAATGAAAGAAAGAAAGGGGCGCTGACTATAACTGGCGCTACAGAAAAAGTGCAGTAGCCTACAAAATACCCGACATCTATAGAAAAAAATAAATAAATAATATTATAATACACTGTATTATAATACACATAATATACTGTATATGATGTAAGCGTCCAGCTCTCAAAACGTTGTGTGTAACGTATACACACACATATATATATATATATATATATATATATATATATATATATATATATATATATATATATATATATATATACATATACATACATACATTTTTATTATATGTATATCTCTTAGACCATTAGCAAGCAGTGCAAGATAAGAAAGATCGCAAACAGATCCCAGGTAGTGTTGATGGTCAGTATAGGTAAATGTAGGCTACCTGGCAACATTTAAAAATATTGGCTACACCTAAAAAGCATAAATTATGTTCAAAATAACACACAAATTGATACATTCATAAATTAACTAACTAATGAAAGAAACACTAGGATCCAAGTTTAAAGGGCTCCAATCACCAGGATGTTTGTATATAAGCTAAAGCCAGTGCTATACTGGCACTATCAGGCTGAGTCTATACATACCTGTAGTGGTCAGCTCGGATGTATAAGTTTTGAAATCCAAGAAATAAAAGTTTATAAAACAAGCAGCTTCTTGAGTGACAGCAGCTGAGGAGCAGATAATATCTGGGGGTATTCATAGTTATCCCCTCCCCCTGTTAGAAGTAGCATAAGTATTATACAATCAAATTAATTCTTGACTTACAGGACCTGTGCTGAGGTCATAACCATGTGACCAGAAGGGGTGGGGCCTAGCCAACAAAGCTGATAGAAAAATGTTGCTTCCTGGTATCAGCTTTGTTGGCTAGGCCACACCCCTTCTGGTCACATGGGTATGACCTCAGCACAGGTCCTGCAAGTCAAAAATTAAAATCGATTGTATAATGATAGATGCTAGAATGTACAAGCTCCTGGCAGGTATGACCTAACTTGTCATGTGATGGGACGTGTTCAAATGCAGCCCAACGTTTCCAGACGGAATAAACATTGTCTTCCCAAGGCCATGTGGGTATAGAGTCGATGGGGGAGGGAGAGGGGTGGAGCATGATTATAGTGGACAGGAAGAAACATCACCACACCCACTAACCTGTCAGGGCCCCGTACATTCTACACTCAACTATTGTATAATACTTATGCTAAGTCTAACGGGGGAGGGGATAACTATTACCCCCCCCCCCACCTATTATCTGATCCTCAGCTGCTGTCACTCAAGTAGCTGTTGATTTTATAAACTTTACTTTCTTGGATTTCAAAACCTAAACATCCGAGCTGACCACTACAGGTATGTATAGAATCAGCCTGATAGTGCCAGTATAGCACTGGCTTTAGCTTATATACGAAAATCCTGGTGATTAATTCTCTAAAAGGGTTATATTTAGACGTAGTGGGTGTTGTTATGGGCCTGTCTCGTTTACCTGTTATTCCCAAGTGATGCTAGTGATAAGGGTATATTTATTCTGGAGTTATATGAACATTATCAGCACTATAATTGTATATAAGTTGGGAAATTTCCAGTTTATCGGTTTGTATTATTTACTTCTCTATCAGTAAGCGATCAGGTCCCATTCCTCCACTCAAAGATTATCATTCACCAATCCTCTAATGTCAATGTAATGGCTCATACCTAAACCGCAGGCAGAATTTATCAGAGACTCCAGCTTTTCAGAGAAGCTATACTTTAAAGATTCTCCCAGTGCAGCAACAGACCTGTCACCCACCTATAGCAATGCTATGAAAAGCCATCTGGGAAGGGACTAGTCTAGTCTGGCTATTGTCTTCGACAGAATTTTCAAAGTTTCAGAGATGGGATTAAAGGGATCCTGTCAGCAGAAATTTCGCCCAAAACCTAAAAGATTCCCCCTCTGCAGCTTCTGGGCTGCATTCTAGCAAGGTTCCTGTTTCTATTGTGCCCCCTTTGAGACCAAAATAAAGATTTTAGAAAGTCTTACCTTTTTGTATGCTAATCTTTTTTTATGTACACAGGGGCGGGCTGTCTTGCGTCCGTTAGTCGCCCTCCTGCCGCTTTACGCCGTCCCCCATCGCTCATTTCCATAACTAAGGACGCCGCCAAGTGCTCCCGAGGTCTCGCGCATGCACAGTGCCACTCTCCCGGGACAGAGCACTGTGCACAGTGTGACCGCTGGTGAAGTGATTGCGCAGGCGTGAGATTATGGGCGGCGCTGTGATTGTCATCAGCAAGTTCCCGCCCATAATCTCGTGCCCGCGCTTTCCCCTCTGCCTCCACCATTCTGCGCAAGCGCTGGCCATATGACCCCACGTCACCTCTTACCCATCTTTCCCTGAAGCAGGAAATAGATGGGAGGAGCGGAGCAGCATAACCATTGGAAGCAGAGTGAAAAGCGCGGGCATGAGATTATGGGCGGGTACTTGCTGATGACAATCACAGCGCCACCCATAATCTCACGCCTGCGCAATCACGTCACCAGCGGTCACACTGCACAGTGCTCACTCCCGCGAGAGTGGCACTGGGCATGCGCGGGGACCTCTGGAGCACTGGGCCGCATCCTCAGTTATGGAAATGAGCGATGGGGGACGGCGTAAAGCGGCAGGAGGGCAACTAATGGACGCAAGAGAGCCCGCCCCCGTGTACATAAAAAAAGATTAGCATACAAAAAGGTAAGACTTTAAAGTATTTATTTTGGTCTCAAAGTGGGCACAATAGCAACAGGAACCTTGCTAGAATGCAGCCCAGGAGCTGCAGAGAGGGAATCTTTTAGGTTTATTGCAAAATTTCTGTTGACAGGTTCCCTTTAAGCAACTGTCCCAGCATATAAGATACTGGGATGAGGACTGGGATCTTTCACTATAGGCCCAATTGTTTATATGTGTGGTATTGAATCCTAAACAATACATGTCCCCTCTGTATTGGAGTAAGTTATTTGGCAGTGTGATTAGGCTGGGAATTATTTCCAAGGCCAGGTATATTTATCTATATGTGGGACTGAATCCTGACCACACGTATCTCCCTTACATTTGAGTTGGTCATATGACTGTGTGACCAATTTTCAGCACCTTTGCACTTGGTGGTGGTCTTATGATCTATGGTATAGCAGTAGGGGCTCACTAGGGCTAGCCGCCAAGGAACAGGGGCACCCAAAACAGTAAAGTGAAACTAACCTCCTTTGACAGGCAGGGGCAACCCTAAGGAATTTCAGGCCCTGTCCCCTGATCATCCAGATATCGGTGCAGCCTTACCGTCTTGTGAGTAGCAGTGACACCATTGCACATACTCAATCTCGCTCACTGCCCAACCTAGGATCTCACCGTGTGTTCCTATGCACATTTTGACATTAGTCTGTGACCTTATTTATGGGTATGGCCCCCTCGTGTGTCTTAAGTAACTGACTGTACTATTTTAATGATATTTAAATAAATTTTATGTTTTAGAGGTTTTTGGTTTTTGTGATTTATGCTGCCCACAGTTTGGGTAGCATGAATCAGGTGAAAAGTTTGTAGCAAATTCAGAAATTGGACCCTATTCTTAAAGGGGTTATCAGAGAAGTGCTTACTTTCCCATTAGCGCTAAGAACTTACAGGCAGGTGATTGCTAATGACCTGCCTGCGATGCCAGACGCCGATCTCTGCTAGTTTGTAGCAGTCACGGACCGCTCCTGCTTCTTTATTTCACCTCACGGCGCCAGAACAGCTCTTCCTCATTTGGTCTGCTCCATCGATGGGGCATTATTGCTAAGTTTTAAGGTGTATACTTTAGGTGGCCTCCGCCGGCATGAACGCCCACCGCGGGGATGGCCTCCGCCGGCATGGACTACAACCATGATGGGGGGGGAAGGCCTTCGCGACACGGACGCCAAGCACAGGTGACAGCCTCTTGCGGTTCTCAGGTTTCCTCCAACACTCCAAAGACATACAGATAGAGACTTTAGATTGTGAGCCCCAATGGGGACAGTGTTGCCAATGTATGTAAAGAGCTATGGAATTAATAGCGCTATAAGTGAATAAATATTATTGTTATTATTACTACTCCAAAAATAAGCCATAGTTGAGGATCCATAAGGAAATGTCCAAACAGCTAAAAAAGTTAAAAAAAAAACAAAAAAAAAAAAACACCCTCCTTCTCCCACACCCCAAAGAAAAAAAAAATATATTGCACTCACAATATAAACAATTACAGCTGCCAAGCGCCAATGGTGAATGGGCTCTCACAAGACCTGTGTTGCTGTCAGAGACCTCACTGTTCCTGGTGCATTGAAAAGTAGCTCTCACAAACAGATCAGGTATCAGTATGACTCAGTGCGAGTGACACTCCTTCCAGTCACCAGAGGAGCCAACCGCTGTAGAACACAAGGGGACCTGACGGACACATTTCTATGTGAGATCCCATTCACTTGCTAACTCTAATCTATCTGTTGGAGTCTGGTAAGTGCGATTCTTTTGGGGGGTAAACTTGGTAGTACATAGAAGATAATAAATATAAGCAGGTAATTTAAACCTTTGTATGGTATGATCCCAACACTATAGGACTGGTTCTGCACCATGAGAATAGCAGATCAGATAAAGAAAAAAAGAAGGGAATTTTGTTTACTTACCGTAAATTCCTTTTCTTCTAGCTCTAATTGGGAGACCCAGACAATTGGGTGTATAGGCTATGCCTCCGGAGGCCGCACAAAGTATTAAACTAAAAAGTGTTAAGCCCCTCCCCTTCTGCCTATACACCCCCCGTGCTCCCACGGGCTCCTCAGTTTTGGTGCAAAAGCAAGAAGGAGGAAAAAGAATTATAAACTGGTTTAAAGTAACTTCAATCCGAAGGAATATCGGAGAACTGAAACCATTCAACATGAACAACATGTGTACACAAAAAAACAGGGGCGGGTGCTGGGTCTCCCAATTAGAGCTAGAAGAAAAGGAATTTACGGTAAGTAAACAAAATTCCCTTCTTCTTTGTCGCTCTATTGGGAGACCCAGACAATTGGGACGTCCAAAAGCAGTCCCTGGGTGGGTAAAATAATACCTCGTAAGAGAGACGTAAAACGGCCTCTTCCTACAGGTGGGCAACCGCCGCCTGAAGGACTCGTCTACCTAGGCTGGCATCCGCCGAAGCATAGGTATGCACCTGATAGTGCTTCGTGAAAGTGTGCAGGCTCGACCAGGTAGCCGCCTGACACACCTGCTGAGCCGTAGCCTGGTGCCTCAAAGCCCAGGATGCGCCCACGGCTCTGGTAGAATGGGCCTTCAGCCCTGAGGGAACCGGAAGCCCAGCCGAACGGTAAGCTTCGATAATTGGCTCCTTGATCCACCGAGCCAGGGTTGATTTGGAAGCCTGTGACCCTTTACGCTGGCCAGCGACAAGGACAAAGAGTGCATCCGAGCGGCGCAGGGGCGCCGTACGAGAAATGTAGAGTCTGAGTGCTCTCACCAGATCTAACAAGTGCAAATCCTTTTCACATTGGTGAACTGGATGAGGATAAAAAGAAGGTAAGGAGATATCCTGATTGAGATGAAAGGGGGATACCACCTTAGGGAGAAATTCCGGAACCGGACGCAGAACCACCTTGTCCTGGTGAAACACCAGGAAGGGAGCTTTGCATGACAGTGCAGCTAGCTCAGACACTCTGCGAAGTGAAGTGACTGCTACTAGAAAAACCACTTTCTGCGAAAGGCGTGAGAGAGAAATATCCCTCATTGGCTCGAATGGTGGTTTCTGAAGAACCATCAGCACCCTGTTCAGATCCCAGGGTTCTAACGGCCGCTTGTAAGGAGTGACGATGTGACAAACCCCCTGCAGGAACGTGCGTACCTGTGGAAGTCTGGCTAGGCGCTTCTGGAAAAACACAGAGAGCGCTGAGACTTGTCCCTTAAGGGAGCCGAGCGACAAACCCTTTTCCAGTCCAGATTGAAGGAAGGACAGAAAAGTGGGCAAGGCAAAAGGCCAGGGAGAAATACCCTGAGCAGAGCACCATGACAGGAAAATTTTCCACGTCCTGTGGTAGATCTTGGCGGACGTTGGTTTCCTAGCTTGTCTCATAGTGGCAATGACGTCTTGAGATAACCCTGAGGACGCTAGGATCCAGGACTCAATGGCCACACAGTCAGGTTGAGGGCCGCAGAATTCAGATGGAAAAACGGCCCTTGAGATAGCAAGTCTGGTCGGTCTGGTAGTGCCCACGGTTGGCCGACCGTGAGATGCCACAGATCCGGGTACCACGACCGCCTCGGCCAGTCTGGAGCGACGAGGATGACGCGGCGGCAGTCGGCCCTGATCTTGCGTAACACTCTGGGCAACAGAGCCAGCGGAGGAAACACATAAGGGAGCTGAAACTGCGACCAATCCTGAACTAAGGCGTCTGCCGCCAGAGCTCTGGGATCTTGAGACCGTGCCATGAACGCCGGTACCTTGTTGTTGTGCCGGGACGCCATGAGGTCGACGTCCGGCACCCCCCAGCGGCAACAGATCTCCTGAAACACGTCCGGGTGAAGGGACCATTCCCCTGCATCCATGCCCTGGCGACTGAGATAATCTGCTTCCCAGTTTTCCACGCCTGGAATGTGAACTGCGGAGATGGTGGAGGCCGTGGCTTCCACCCACAGCAGAATCCGCCGGACTTCCTGGAAGGCTTGCCGACTGCGTGTGCCGCCTTGGTGGTTGATGTATGCCACCGCTGTGGAATTGTCTGACTGAATTCTGATCTGCTTGCCTTCCAGCCACTGCTGGAACGCTTTCAGGGCAAGATACACTGCCCGTATTTCCAGAACATTGATCTGAAGCGAGGACTCTTGCTGGGTCCACGTACCCTGAGCCCTGTGGTGGAGAAAAACCGCTCCCCACCCTGACAGACTCGCGTCCGTCGTGACCACCTCCCAGGATGGGGGTAGGAAGGATTTCCCTTTCGATAATGAAGTGGGAAGAAGCCACCACCGAAGGGAAGCTTTGGTCGCCTGCGAGAGGGAGACGTTCCTGTCGAGGGACGTCGGCTTCCTGTCCCATTTGCGTAGGATGTCACATTGAAGAGGACGCAGGTGAAACTGCGCGAAAGGAACTGCCTCCATTGCTGCCACCATCTTCCCCAGGAAGTGCATGAGGCGCCTCAAGGTGTGTGACCGACCTTGAAGGAGAGATTGTACCCCTGTCTGTAGTGACCGCTGCTTGATCAGCGGAAGCTTCACTATCGCTGAGAGGGTATGAAACTCCATGCCAAGGTATGTCAGCGATTGGGCCGGTGTCAGATTTGACTTTGGAAAATTGATGATCCACCCGAAACTCTGGAGAGTCTCCAGGGTAGCGTCGAGGCTGTGTTGGCATGCCTCTAGAGAGGGTGCCTTGATCAACAGATCGTCCAAGTACGGGATCACCGAGTGACCCTGAGAGTGGAGGACCGCTACTACAGTAGCCATAACCTTGGTGAAAACCCGTGGGGCTGTTGCCAGGCCGAACGGCAGTGCCACGAACTGCAGGTGTTCGTTCCCTATGGCGAAGCGCAAGAAGCGCTGGTGCTCTGGAGCAATCGGTACGTGGAGATAAGCATCTTTGATATCGATCGATGCAAGGAAATCTCCTTGGGACATTGAGGCGATGACGGAGCGGAGGGATTCCATCCGGAACCGCCTGGTCTTTACGTGTTTGTTGAGAAGTTTCAGGTCCAGGACAGGTCGGAAAGACCCGTCCTTCTTTGGGACCACAAACAAGTTGGAGTAAAAACCGTGGCCCTGTTGCTGAAGAGGAACAAGGACCACCACTCCTTCTGCCTTCAGAATGCCCAGCGCCTGCAGAAGAGCCTCGGCTCGCTCGGGAGGCGGAGATGACCTGAAGAATCGAGTCGGGGGACGAGAGGTGAACTCTATCTTGTAACCGTGAGACAGAATGTCTCTCACCCAACGGTCTTTTACCCGTGGCAGCCAGGTGTCGCAAAAGCGGGAGAGCCTGCCACCGACCGAGGATGCGGAGTGAGGATGCCGAAAGTCATGAGGAAGCCGCTTTGGTAGCGGCACCTCCGGTGGTCTGTTTAAGACGTGACTTAGACCGCCATGCATCAGAGTTCCTTTGATCTTTCTGAGGCCTTTTGGACGAGGAGAATTGGGACCTGCCCGCGCCCCGAAAGGACCGAAACCTCGACTGCCCCTTCCTCTGTTGGGGTATGTTCGGTTTGGGCTGGGGTAAGGATGTATCCTTTCCCTTGGATTGTTTGATGATTTCATCCAAACGCTCGCCAAACAATCGTTCGCCAGAAATTGGCAAACTGGTTAAGCGCTTTTTGGAAACAGAATCTGCCTTCCATTCCCGTAGCCACAAGGCCCTGCGGAGTACCACCGAATTGGCGGCTGCAACCGCCGTACGGCTCGCAGAGTCCAGGATAGCATTAATAGCGTAAGACGCAAATGCCGACGTCTGAGTGGTTATGGACGCCACCTGTGGCGCGGACGTGCGTGTGGCTGCGTCAATTTGCGCTTGACCTGCTGAGATAGCTTGTAGCGCCCATACGGCTGCGAATGCTGGGGCAAAAGAAGCGCCGATAGCTTCATAGATGGATTTCAACCAGAGCTCCATCTGCCTGTCAGTGGCATCTTTGAGTGAAGCCCCATCTTCCACTGCAAGTATGGATCTAGCTGCCAGTCTGGAGATTGGAGGATCCACTTTGGGACACTGAGTCCAACCCTTGACCACGTCAGGGGGAAAGGGATAACGTGCATCCTTAAGGCGCTTAGAAAAACGCTTATCTGGACAAGCATGGTGATTCTGGACTGCCTCTCTGAAATCAGAGTGGTCCAGAAACATACTCGGTGTACGCTTTGGAAACCTGAAACGGAATTTCTCCTGCTGGGAAGCCGACTCCTCCGCCGGAGGAGCTGAGGGAGAAATATCCAACATACGATTGATGGACGCAATAAGGTCGTTCACTATGGCGTCCCCGTCCGGAGTATCAAGATTGAGAGCGGCCTCAGGATCAGAATCCTGATCAGCTACTTCCGCGTCATCAACCAGCGATTCCCCTCGCTGAGACCCTGAACAATATGATGATGTCGAGGGAAAATCTAAGCGAGCTCGCTTAGTCGGTCTGGGGCTGGGGTCTGTGTCAGAACCCTCAGCTTGGGATCCATGAGATACCCCGGGAGGACATTGTTGGTCCAGCTGAGGTGGGCCAGGGAACAAAGAATCAACAGAGTCCCTGTGCTGAGATACCGGTCTGGACTGCAAGGCTTCCAGTATCTTAGCCATAGTCTCAGAGAGTTTTGCAAACTCCGTCCCTGTCACCTGAACAGTGTTAGCAGGTGGCTCCCCCTGGGCCCCCCCTAGCAGAGGCTCTGGCTGAGTAAGTGCCACAGGGGCCGAACAGTGCCTACAATGAGGGTCAGTGGAACCTGCCGGTAGCGGGGTCGTACATGCGGCGCAGGCAACATAATAAGCCTGTGTTTTGGCACCCCTGCCTTTCGTGGGCGCCATGCTATTATCTTCTCTGAGCAACACAATAGGGTATATAGCCAGAAATCAACTGTGCACTATACGGTGTAAAATAAACATATAATGTTACACTACTGCACAATGGGGCTAGCACCACAGGTGCTGCTTACCACCCGCTTAAAGCGGTTATGCGGTCACCAGAGTCCCTGCCTGGGTCTCCCAGATTTTGTCCCCCTCTGCAGCGTCCGAGGAGCTGACAGGAATGCGTCCTGAGGAGAGGAGAGAGCCGTGGGCGTGACCCAGACAGAGCGGGAACTGGTGCCTGCACTGTGCACAGTGAGGGGAGTGGAGTATGCAAAGCATGCTCCAGCCCTCAGTGCTGCTCGTTCTGTGCAGCGTCCCGCCCTTCCCCTGCCTGACAGGGCTGTGGGCGGGAGGAAAGGAAACTAGGCCGCAAAAAGCCGGGGACTCTAGTAATAAACGCGGCCGCCGTAAAAGCGCGGCCGGCGTGGAAGTCCCCGGCGCACTACAAGTCCCAGCCGCGCCGCCGTGTTTTCCATGGCAGCAGCGGTCAGTGCGGCAGTCCCTATACATAAACACACTCAGGAACGCTGAGTGTGTAATGGCACATATTAACACGGTCAGCGCCGCGGTCCCCGGTGCACTAGCACACCCAGCCAAGCTGGAGTGTTGCTGTGCGCGGTCCCCACGGGGACACAGAGTACCTCCAAGTAGCAGGGCCATGTCCCTGAACGATACCCGGCTCCTATCCAGCAGGCTCCACAGGAGTTGTGGATGAAGCACGGTCTCCTGTGCCTGGAGACCGATAGGATCCCACTTCCACCAGAGCCCTGAGGGGGATGGGGAAGGAAAACAGCATGTGGGCTCCAGCCTCCGTACCCGCAATGGATACCTCAACCTTAACAACACCGCCGACAAGAGTGGGGTGAGAAGGGAGCATGCTGGGGGCCCTATATGGGCCCACTTTTCTTCCATCCGACATGGTCAGCAGCTGCTGCTGACCAATCTGTGGAGCTGTGCGTGCGTGTCTGACCTCCTTCGCACAAAGCAAAAAACTGAGGAGCCCGTGGGAGCACGGGGGGTGTATAGGCAGAAGGGGAGGGGCTTAACACTTTTTAGTGTAATACTTTGTGCGGCCTCCGGAGGCATAGCCTATACACCCAATTGTCTGGGTCTCCCAATAGAGCGACAAAGAAAAATGTGCATCTAAACCAGTAATAGGATTAACAAAATGATGTTCCAGAATGCGATGGCATGATTTATATTTTAATAAATGTAACATTTTGTTAAAGAATAAACATGGATTGTTGTTCATGGGAAAATATAAGACATCCCCTGAAAATAAGTCCCAGCACATTTTTCGGAGAAAAAACATAAATAATATAAGACCCTTTCTTATTTTCGGGAAAACACTATATATAATACCCACGGGGAAAGCCTACCCTGGAATATATAATACATAGGGACAGTGTACACCTTTATAAAATGCACAAAAATATTTTGCTCTTTGGCTAATAGGGATATCACTGAACACATATTGGACATCTGTCAAAATTCATGAAGGGACAGCTGTTCATCTCAATGCTGTCAGTAACTGGTAAGTGACAAAACAATCACTGATCTCGGGGAGACCAACTAGAGAAAACACTGCAGGCAAAGGCGCTCAACACAGTGAAATCCTATGTGCATTGCCCCCTGGGAAGTATGCAAATCTAAAAAGATCCGTGGAGCCTCAGTTAGGAGCCTCGACACAGAAAATAGCCAGATATCCCTCTGGAAGGACCTAGCCAAGGAGTGGCTGTTTTTAAGGAGACTGGCTACCAGCAGTGTTTTCTCTGGCTGGTCTCCCCAAGATCAGTGATTGTTTTGTCTTGTTGGTCTACTAGGCATTGCTCCCACCTGTCCAGAATCCTACTCCACACTGATGAGGGGCAATACCCCGAAACAGCTGTCTGTGGATGGATACCTGGCCTTGGTATTTACCATGTCATATCTTTAAACTCGTCAAAGAGTTAGATATTGACTAAATAGGCCACTTAATATGGTGGTCTCCTTAACAAAAGCCACTCCTTGGCTAGGTCCTTCCTGGAGAGATATCTGGCTATTTTCTGTGTTGAGACTCCTAACAGAGGCTCCACAGATCTTTTTAGATTTAGTTACTGGTAAGTGGAAAGAGGAGCAGGAAGGGCTCGTAATGACTACATAGGCTACAATAACTGGGAGTCTGTTTTATTCTGTGATTGCATCTATTAGTCAGATAGTCCAATATTTATTGTGCGGTCCGGGCTAATATAGATCCACTTAAAATTCTCACTGCAGTCATGACCTCCATGTGCACTGTCAGTACAAAAGAACTGTCACACAGAAAATACATTATTAAAACAGATTACACAAATCTTAGAAGGATTGTCCCCTATCAGAAAACCTTTCCTGCGATATACAGCTCATTGCTAGCTAAACACTGATATTATTCACCCTCTCCGGGTCCAGTGCAAAGCCTTCACTGCTGCCCCAGTGGCTATTCCTTGGATTCAGCGCTGAGCCTCTGTAACTGCCACAATGTCTATTCCTTGGGTTCAGTGCTGAGGTCACATGGACATGGCTGCAGCCAATCAGTGAGCCCTGATCATGTATTCAGCACAAGACACTCAGCGCTGTTACTGATTGGTGGCTGCAACTAAGTCCATGTGACTTCAGAACTGGACCCAAGGAATATACACCGCGGCAGCGGCTCAGCGCTGGACAAAAGAAATACACACCGCGGCAGCGACTCAGCTCTGGACCCAAGGAATAGACACTGAACGGAGGCTCAGCGCTGGACCAAAGGAATAGACACTGAACGGAGGCTCAGCGGTGGACCCAAGGAATAGACACTAAACGGAGGCTCAGCGCTAGACCCAAGGAATAGACACTGAACGGAGGCTCAGCACTGGACCCAAGGAATAGACACTAAACGGAGGCTCAGCGCTGGACCCAAGGAATAGACACTGAACGGAGGCTCAGCACTGGACCCAAGGAATAGACACTGAACGGAGGCTCAGCACTGGACCCAAGGAATAGACACTGAAAGGCGGCTCAGCGCTAGACCCAAGGAATAGACACTGAACGGAGGCTCAGCGCTGGACCCAAGGAATAGACACTGAACGGAAGCTCAGCGCTGGACCCAAGGAATAGACACTGAACGGAGGCTCAGCGCTGGACCCAAGGAATAGACACTGAACAGAGGCTCAGCGCTAGACCCAAGGAATAGACACTGAACAGAGGCTCAGCGCTGGACCCAAGGAATAGACACTGAACGGAGGCTCAGCGCTGGACCCAAGGAATAGACACTGAACGGAGGCTCAGCACTGGACCCAAGGAATAGACACTGAACGGAGGCTCAGCACTGGACCCAAGGAATAGACACTGAACGGAGGCTCAGCACTGGACCCAAGGAATAGACACTGAACGAAGGCTCAGCGCTGGACCCAAGGAATAGACACTGAACAGAGGCTCAGCGCTGGACCCAAGGAATAGACACTGAACGGAGGCTCAGCGCTGGACCCAAGGAATAGACACTGAACGGAGGCTCAGCGCTAGACCCAAGGAATAGACACTGAACGGAGGCTCAGCACTGGACCCAAGGAATAGACACTGAACGGAGGCTCAGCGCTGGACCCAAGGAATAGACACTGAACGGAGGCTCAGCGCTAGACCCAAGGAATAGACACTGAACGGAGGCTCAGCACTGGACCCAAGGAATAGACACTGAACAGAGGCTCAGCGCTAGACCCAAGGAATAGACACTGAACGGAGGCTCAGCGCTAGACCCAAGGAATAGACACTGAACGGAGGCTCAGCACTGGACCCAAGGAATAGACACTGAACAGAGGCTCAGCGCTAGACCCAAGGAATAGACACTGAACGGAGGCTCAGCGCTGGACCCAAGGAATAGACACTGAACGGAAGCTCAGCGCTGGACCCAAGGAATAGACACTGAACGGAGGCTCAGCGCTGGACCCAAGGAATAGACACTGAACAGAGGCTCAGCGCTAGACCCAAGGAATAGACACTGAACAGAGGCTCAGCGCTGGACCCAAGGAATAGACACTGAACGGAGGCTCAGCGCTGGACCCAAGGAATAGACACTGAACGGAGGCTCAGCACTGGACCCAAGGAATAGACACTGAACGGAGGCTCAGCACTGGACCCAAGGAATAGACACTGAACGGAGGCTCAGCACTGGACCCAAGGAATAGACACTGAACGAAGGCTCAGCGCTGGACCCAAGGAATAGACACTGAACAGAGGCTCAGCGCTGGACCCAAGGAATAGACACTGAACGGAGGCTCAGCGCTGGACCCAAGGAATAGACACTGAACGGAGGCTCAGCGCTAGACCCAAGGAATAGACACTGAACGGAGGCTCAGCACTGGACCCAAGGAATAGACACTGAACAGAGGCTCAGCGCTAGACCCAAGGAATAGACACTGAGCGGAGGCTCAGCGCTAGACCCAAGGAATAGACACTGAACGGAGGCTCAGCGCTAGACCCAAGGAATAGGAACTGAACGGAGGCTCAGCGCTAGACCCAAGGAATAGACACTGAACGGAGGCTCAGCACTAGACCCAAGGAATAGACACTGAACGGAGGCTCAGCACTAGACCCAAGGAATAGACACTGAACGGAGGCTCAGCACTAGACCCAAGGAATACACACTGAACGGAGGCTCAGCACTAGACCCAAGGAATAGACACTGAACGGAGGCTCAGCACTAGACCCAAGGAATAGACACTGAACGGAGGCTCAGCACTAGACCCAAGGAATAGACACTGAACGGAGGCTCAGCGCTAGACCCAAGGAATACACACTGAACGGAGGCTCAGCGCTGGACCCGAGGAGGCACAATAAGGGGTCTGATAGAGGAGAAACCCTTAGTGACGCAGGCCATGCTTACCACATTAATTCTACCACCAGGTGAGGACAATGGTGAGGACTCCCTTTTCTGTTTATCCATCATGATTACTCGAGCCCTGCAACATAAACAGGAGAATATATTACTTCTAGCCACACATTACAGACGGCTGCACAACACTAAGGATACTGCACATCCGCAGTCTCATCACTCCTCCGCATGAGCAGGGGTCCGGGGGCACAACACATCGCCACACTGGTTACTATGGTGACAACGACCCCAGCAGTAAGACGAGGGCTACAAAGGACGGCGGCACAGGCTTGTATTCCTTGTGCACGAGTCACGACTATTGCGATACACAGAGACCAGTGACCGCCTCCACAGGTTATACATACACCGCGGGGCTCTACACCACGTCCATCCGCGCCGCAACACATAAAGGTGACGTCACAACTTTCAGGGACGAATGCGTCTGTACGTAATTTGACAACAGAATAAATGTCAGTGCCCACAGCACAAGTGCAGCGCCCTGCCCAAGATGGAGGCACTGCCCACCACTCAGCTGCGGTGTTTGCGGAAGTGACGTCAAAAGCGACGTCATTAAACTGGTCTCGTGACCTGCAGTGCACTCCGGTCACGTGACTGTAGCGCCGCCCCCAGAGAAGTCAGGTATTGTGTATAGTGGATGCTGTGTCCACATTGCGGGGCGGTATGTGATGTGTGTGTGTATTTATACACATTTCTACTTATACACACATTTCTGTATATATTTATACACACAGAGGCCCTGCCGTGCAATGGTAGAAAATCCCAGCTGCTTTGGAGGTAGAAAGCGCCCTCTTCACAAGCTGCACCAATGACATATCTGCTCCTCTTTAGGTATATATATATTACACACTGTATATAAGGTATTTGGAGGGAGAGAGATTGTGAAGTGAGACGTCAGCAGAGCACCTCCTGTGTGTGTCATATATATATTTATACAGCCGAGTGTATGTCCGCTAAAGGAATCCGCACCTCGCATTTACAATCACGACATTTTGCACAGACACTCCTTGTGACTCGAAACGTCATAGACCAGTCATGGCGTAACCTTTCACAGGCCGAGTGCCCAAACTGTAGCCCTAACTCCATTTTTTTTCCCGAAGTGCCAACCAATCCTATTATGTAAATAATTGATTGTAACCTTACCTTTGCAGTTTTCTCTTCTCTTCAGCAGGGGGCATCACGCTCATGCTTACCACACATTGAAGCTGAGCCCCTGCCCTTTCCAGACACAGCAGTTGGATTGATCTTTCTGGAAAAAATTGCAGCATATTAGACAGAGGTTTTAGCCTGGAATGCAATCAGATGTCACCCTGTAATCCACATCCACATTTCAAAGTCTGAACATCCTGAAATCCCATAAAGACGTAGGAGTTGCTCCCCTCCCCCTTCATTATGTAGTTATCCCCTTCCTGGGCCACTTCCTGGTAAACATGTCCCCCATCCTGATATATATTTCCTACATTGTGGTATATTTGTCCACATCATGGCCCCATCCTGGTAAATGTACCCCATTCCTGGTAAATGTACCCCATCCCAGAATATTCCCCATCCTGGTAAATGTACCCCATTCCTGGTAAATGTACCCCATTATTGTAAATGTATCCCATCCTGGCATGTTCCCCCATGCTGTTAAATGACCCCATCCTGGTAAATGTAACTCATCCAGGCATGTTCCCTTATCCTGGTAAATGTCCCATTTCCTGGTAAATGTCCCCCATCCTGATAAATGTCACCCTTCCTGCTAAATGTTCCCCATCCTGGCATTTTTCCTCATCCTGGCATGTTCATGTTCCCCCTATCCTGGCATGTTTCCCCCCATCCTTTCATGTTTCACCCCCATTCTGGTAAATGTATCCCCCATACTGGTAAATGTACCCCTCCCTGGCATGTTCCCCTTCCTACTAAATGTACCCCATCCTTGCATGTTTCCCCCCCATCCTTGCAGCCATGCCCCTGCCCCCCATCCTTGCAGCCATGTCCCCTGCCCCCCATCCTTGCAGCCATGTCCCCTGCCCCCCATCCTTGCAGCCATGTCCCCTGCCCCCCATCCTTGCAGCCATGTCCCCTGCCCCCCATCCTTGCAGCCATGTCCCCTGCCCCCCATCCTTGCAGCCATGTCCCCCCCCATCCTTGCAGCCATGTTTCCCCCCCATCCTTGCAGCCATGTTTCCGCCCCATCTTTGCAAGTTTCTCTTCATCTTTGCACGTTTCTCTCCATCTTTGCACGTTTCCCCCCCATCCTTGCAGCCATATTTGCCCCGTGCTCTGTCTGCCTGCCCCGTGCTCTGTCTGCCTGCCCCGTGCTCTGTCTGCCTGCCCCGTGCTCCCATGTTTGCCCCGTGCTCCCATGTTTGCCCCGTGCTCCCATGTTTGCCCCGTGCTCCCATGTGTGCCCCGTGCTCCCATGTTTGCCCCGTGCTGGCTCTGTCCCCCCACACCTTAGCACAGCCGCACACAGCTTAAAATTAAAAAAAAAAACCTCACCTTCTAGCACCCGCTCCACCGCGCGGCCACAAGACGCCGGCGCCGCCTACTGACGCTCCTCTGTCTCCTAGGCAACAGGCCTGCGGCCCAGGAGAGGAGGTGTGTCAGAGGGAGGAGAAATGTCTCCTCTGCTAAACACCAGCGATCACATCGGCAGTTCATAGTGGCTCAGTGTGGCGACAGCACGCGTCCCAGCACAAAGGGCTCTGTGTGCCCAGTCTGGCACGCGTGCCATAGGTTCGCCATCACTGTCATAGACTATGTTTTGAGAGGAAAATTTAACCCCACGCTTTACAGTTACTCTCGAAAAAACCTGCCTCCATTAATGTATTGGAGCTGGGAGCTACAGCTTATTAATAGCAGCTGTGATTGGTTGCTATAGGATCACAGGACATTCATAGTATAAGAAGCTTATGTGTGAGGTAATAAGATGTCGGTGGGGAGACGGATAGCGAGAGACAGAAAGAGACAGACATAGGCACAGATAGAGTTAGAGGCAGACTGGGAAAGAGAGACAGACAGGGAAAGAGACAGTTACTATCCCGAGTAACGCCCGTGTACTGCAGCTAATATATATTAGACACACACAGCACTGTAAAGTTCTAGCCCCAGGGAAACTTACAACTCATCAACCCTCTAATCACAGGCTCCACATTATAAGCGCCTTTGATTGGCTGACCCTGGAGGCGGTACCAGTGGCCGCCATGCTCCGGAGCCACAAGCTGCAACAGAAGGCTGAAATAAGGTGGAAAGTGCGGCCTCGCTTGTGGAAAGTTTGTAAGGCTATTTGCGCACGCTGCATTTTTTGTCCCATTTTTTTTGGTGCAGTTTTGATTTCAGAAAGTTCTCACTTTTGACTTCCCAGCAATGTCTATGAGAATTCAGATTTGCTGTGCGCAAGTTGCAGTTTTCTTTGTCTGCAGTCCATTTGTCACAAACTTTTGATAAAAAAACCTGCAGCATGTTCTATCGTCTTACGTTTTTGGTAGCTTCTCCTGAGAAAAACGCATCAAAAACACATGGTGAAAAACGCACTTCAATTTTTACATTTCCAGGCTCTCTAGGACACGGTGCAGTTTGGTTGCAGTTTTTGTGACAACAAAACTTGTGTGCGCATATAGCCTAAGAATCTTGTTTTCCAAAATCACTAATTTATGTAAATGAACATGTCTAGTAAACTAAACCTGAGCGCTGAGACGCTCCCTGCAGCATACATGGGCAGCATATGCCATACTGTATTATACCAGCCGGGTATGTATGACTGAGGCTGAGAAACGTACTGTAATAGTCACCGGTAACGAGCCTCACAGCGGACCAGCCGGATAGGCCTCTGTGGAGCACGTATCAGTGCTCAGGTTCATTTTAGGGTATGTTCACATGTGACTTTTTTTTTTTTTTTTTTTTTTTACCACAAAGATGCAGCGTTTTTGTCCCAAGGGGCAGCAAAAAAAGATGCCCAGTTTGGACAGCAAAATTGAAATCTCATAGACTTTGCTGAGGGAAGGAAATGCATGCATTTAGGTGCATCTCTGTGATCTCAAAAATGCACCAAAAGATGCCCTGTGTGAACTGCCATTGTCAGTCACTGACAGCCACATTGCTATGATGCGACGGCCTGTGCACTCATGCAACTGCTCCCATCAGCCTCCCCGAATGAGGTTGCAGGGCTTCACAGAATGTCATTTGCATCTTTATATCACAGTGGTATTCCAGTATGTGGATCAATATGATCGCAGGTTCAAATCCTCTAAGAAACTAAACAATAAAGGAAAAATATGTTTCAAAAGAAAAAATGGTGGACAAAGGACTTTCATTAGTTGTTTGGGCCTCTCCCCTTCTTCCGGACCCTCTGAAGACGCTTTACACACTATGTAAAGGCACACATTTCTCCATTATTGTCAGTAATTGCCACCATAGCTAGGGAATATCTGTGCCATCTGCCACCAGACACTACTGCTTGAACCACACCTCTTGCACAGAGGTGCTACTCTCCCTGCCTCCTGAACACTGGTCCGTGCTGCGCTCACTGCCTCCTGAACACTGGTCCGTGCTACTCTCCCTGCCTCCTGAACACTGGTCCGTGCTGCGCTCCCTGCCTCCTGAACACTGGTCCGTGCTACTCTCCCTGCCTCCTGAACACTGGTCCGTGCTGCGCTCACTGCCTCCTGAACACTGGTCCGTGCTACTCTCCCTGCCTCCTGAACACTGGTTCGTGTGGTGAAGTCTCCACCATAGACAGGCGACTTATCTCATTATTGTGCCATTTTTCAATGCAGTAAATGGCGTGATATACAATTACTGCTCTGGTACAGGGTTGTTCCCATCATAGCAAGCTATCTCCTAGCCACTGACCCCTAGCACCCCACTAATCCTGAGAATAGAAATCTAAAATGCCCCATTAGATTGGGGCGGAGGCCATACATTACCAGCAGCATCATTCAATGCATGTGGGATTGTCATTGTGCCACTGAAAAAGATGTGTGTGTGTGTGTGTGGCCACTGCTGTATGCATTGTCTGTACGTCTGGCAGAGTATAGCACTCAGCTATCTACAACAGTTCCATAGAAATTGAATGGAGCCATGCACATCTTCTCTATGGCAATATCACAGACATTGAATGATGTGATCAAACATGTATGGCCTCCGCTCCAATCTAATGGGGTATTTCAGATTTCTCGGGATCAGTGGGGTCCCAGTGCTAAGCTAAACTTACTGATTGGATGCAGTGGTTCTGATGTGACGTCAGCACTGCAGCCAATAAGTAAGTGAGCTCGGAAGTTCATGCCTTGAGCTTGGCAGAGCTCAGTTATTGACTGCACTGCTTTGGATGTGACGTCAGCTGAAGACAATACCGGTTACCTTGTGCAACAGCGGAGACTCTGCTGTGGACCGGGGAACGGTGAGTAAAGTACATTTTCTTTAACTTATTTTTTTTTGTTTGTTTTAAAACTACCTGCAGCTTGGGAGACATTTTTTTTTTTCTGAAACTGGAAAATGCCTACAAGCATACATAGTTTATTACTGGGTAACAGATATTAGCTTCTTATTTCTTTGTCGCTCCATTGGGAGACCCAGACAATTGGGGTGTATAGCTTCTCCCTCTGGAGGCCACACAAAGTATTACACTTTTTAAAAAAGTGTAACCCCTCCCCTCTGCCTATACACCCTCCCGTGGACCACGGGCTCCTCAGTTTTATGCTTTGTGTGGAAGGAGGCACACATCCACTCATGCATTCTCATACATAGTTATGACGAATGGAAGAAAAGAGGACCCCGATGGGGTCCCCAGCATGTTCCCTTCTCACCCCACTATGTCGGCGGTGTTGTTAAGGTTGAGGTACCCATTGCGGGTACGGAGGCTGGAGCCACATGCCGTCTCCTTCACCATCCCTTATGCGGCTCTGGGAGAAGTGGGATCCTAAGCGGTCATCTACGTGCTGGGACCGTGCTCCATCCGCAGCCCCTGGTGGAACCTGCCGAACCGGAGCTTCTTCACCCCCAGGGACTGGGCCCTGCAACTTGGAGGTACTCTGTGTCCCCATGTGGGGACTGTACAGGGAGGGAGGTCGCACCTTCTCCCCGGAAGCCGCGGTAGTTCCGTCCGTTGTTCTTTTCGGCGGACTTCCGCGCCGACCGTGCCTGCTTGTCGGGCACGGCCTTAAATTTAGTCCCCGGCTTCGCCGCGGCCTAGTCGCGCAAAATCCCGCCCCCGGGCCTGTCTGTCAGGGGTAAGGGCGGGATTACCGACATGACGTCGGCTTTGAGGGCTGGAGCATCTTTACATGTCTCCCCCCCACCCTCATTGACCACTTTGGGGACTCCAGATTCCCGCTCTTTGCTGGAGCCGCCCTCGGCCCCACACCCCCCCTGAGAGCTCCGGCGGCCATTTTCAGCATTCTGCCGGTGGATGCTACTCAGTCGTCAAGCCTTCCAGGAAGTCCGGCGGATTCTGCAGTGGGTGGAAGATACAGACTCCACCATCTCCGCAGTTCACATCCCGGGCGTAGAAAACTGGGAAGCAGATTTTCTCAGTCGTCAAGGCATGGACGCGGGGGAATGGTCTCTTCACCCAGACGTGTTTCGAGAGATCTGTCGCCGCTAGGGAACGCCGGACGTCGATCTCAGGCACGGTCTCAGGATCACAGAGCTCTGGCAGCGGACGCTTTGGTCCATGATTGGTCGCAGTTTCGACTGCCATACGTGTTTCCCCCTCTGGCGATGCTGCCCAGGGTACTACGCAAGATCCGGTCCGAATGCCATCGCGCCATTCTCGTCGCTCCAGACTGGCCGAGGCGGTCGTGGTATCCGGATCTGTGGCATCTCACGGTGAGTCAACCGTGGGCACTTCCAGATCGCCCAGACTTGCTGTCACAAGGCCCGTTTTTCCATCTGAATTCTGTGGCCCTCAACCTGACTGTGTGGCCATTGAGTCCTGGCTCCTAGCGTCTTCAGGGTTATCTCAGGATGTCATTGCCACCATGAGACAAGCCAGGAAACCAACGTCCGCCAAGATCTATCACAGGACTTGGCAAATCTTCTTATCCTGGTGCTCTGATAACGGTGTTCCTACATGGCCGTTTGCATTACCCACATTTCTTTCATTCCTACAATCTGGAATGGACAAGGGTTTGTCCCTCGGCTCTCTCAAGGGCCAAGTGTCGGCGCTCTCCGTGTTTTTTCAAACGCGTTTAGCCAGGCTTCCGCAGATCCGCACGTTCCTGCAGGGGGTTTGCCACATGGTTCCACCTTACAAACGTCCGTTGGAACCTTGGGATCTTAACAGGGTCCTGACGGCTCTTCAAAAGCCGCCTTTTGAGCCGCTGCGGAATGTGTCTCTCTTCCGTCTTTCTCAGAAGGTGGCCTTCCTGGTGGCAGTCACATCACTTCGGAGAGTGTCCGAGCTTGCAGCGCTGTCATGCAAAGCTCCCTTCCTGGTTTTCCACCAGGATAAGGTGGTTCTGCGTCCTGTCCCGGAATTTCTCCCTAAGGTGGTATCCCCTTTTCATCTAAATCAGGATATCTCCTTGCCTTCCTTTTGCCCTAATCCAATTCACCAGTGTGAAAAGGATTTGCACTCTTTGGATCTTGTGAGAGCACTCCGGTTCTACGTGTCTCGCACGGCGCCCCTGCGCTGTTCAGACGCGCTCTTTGTCCTTGTCGCTGGCCAGCGTAAGGGCTCTCAGGCCTCCAAGTCAACCTTGGCTCGGTGGATCAAGGAACCGATTCTCGAGGCCTACAGTACTTCTGGGCTTCCGCCCCCTTCAGGGTTGAAAGCCCATTCTACCAGAGCCGTAGGTGCGTCCTGGGCATTGCGGCACCGGGCGACGGCTCAGCAGGTGTGTCAGGCAGCTACGTGGTCAAGTCTGCACACTTTCACGAAGCACTATCAAGTGCATACCTATGCTTCGGCAGACGCCATTCTAGGTAGGCGAGCCCTCCAGGCGGCGGTTGCCCACCTGTAAGAGGGGGCCGTTTTCGGCTCTTTTTATTGAGGTATTGCTTTACCCACCCAAGGACTGCTCTTGGACGTCCCAATTGTCTGGGTCTCCCAATGGAGCGACAAAGAAAAAGGGAATTTTGTTTACTTACCGTAAATTCCTTTTCTTCTAGCTCCTATTGGGAGACCCAGCACCCGCCCCTGTGCCCTTCGGGCTGGTTGTTCTTTTGTGTACACATGTTGTTGATGTTGATTTGTTCTTTGGGTTCATGGTCTTCAGTTCTCCGAACATCCTTCGGATTGAATTTACCATAGACCAATTATAAGTTTTCTCCTTCCTGCTTTTGCACCAAACTGAGGAGCCCGTGGTCCATGGGAGGGTGTATAGGCAGAGGGGAGGGGTTACACTTTTTTAAAAAGTGTAATACTTTGTGTGGCCTCCAGAGGCAGAAGCTATACACCCAATTGTCTGGGTCTCCCAATAGGAGCTAGAAGAAAAGGAATTTACGGTAAGTAAACAAAATTCCCTTTTTTTCCCTTTCATGTTTTCTGTCTGAATATTTTAGAAATAAGTATTAGGCTGCTTTCACACTACGTCTTTTTAACATGCGTCCTGAACGTTTTTTTGCTGCAAAAGCGGATCCTGCTTTTACAGCAAAAAATGCATGCAAACGCATGTCTTTTATTTTGCAGGATCCTGTCACTGGATGTTTAGGGGCGGGCATTGGAGTCATGTGATCAGGAGTGAGGGGAACTAAACGTGCCAGACTGGGAGCCGGCATCTGACAGCTGCGAGGCTCGTAACCAAGGTAAACATCGGGTATACTTGCTTGGATACCCAATATTTACTTTGGTTACAAGCGTCTGCAGCTGCTAGGAGCCGGGCTCCCTGCACACGTTACCAACGTAAACATCGGGTAACTAAGATAAGTGGTTACCCGATATTTACCTTGGTTACGAGTGTCCGCAGCTCTCAGGTGGGGGAGAGGGAGGGGGAGAGACAGAGAGAGAGGAGGAGAGAGACAGAGATGTAGGAGAGAGAGAGACGTTTTTGAAAGATGTTAAAAAACTGCAAGTCGCTGGATCCTCACTATAACGCATGCAAACGCAGGTGAACGCATGTTAACGCGAGTCCATTGCAAATGCATTGAAATGAAAACGCATTTGCACTGGATCCGTTTCTGCGTTAAAAAAACGTTCAGGACGCATGTTAAAAAGACGTAGTGTGAAAGCAGCCTTAGTTATGTAAATAACATTATAGAAGGAAGAAAGAGGAATCTAGGAGCATGACATGTCTGCTGCACAGTAATGATGCACTGATGATAAGGCCTAAGCCACACGACAAGAAAGGCTTTGTGCCCACGTGGCGTATTTTCATGCAGTTACCCTGCGTTCTGCACTGCAGTGTAACTGCATGCATCCTGCGTCCCCAGCACAATCTATGAAGATTGTGCCTAACCCATGCCCACTTGGCGTATTAGAACGCAGCGATTCGGCTGCTGCCGAAGCGCTGCGTTCTAAGAAGTGAAATGTCATTTCTTTCATGCACTCTGCATGCTGTCTATAGGGAGAGGCAGTATTCAGCGCGCACGAATCCTGCAGGCACCAGGTGCTTCAGAACGGAGCTTTTCAGCTGCGCTCTGAAGCGGACCTTGTATGCTGCGGTGCAGAGCGCACACGTGGGCACATAGCCAAAATCGGTGCGAGTGGAGTGCAATAAAACATTGCATTCCACTCGGACCAATTCTAGCCTGTGTGTCAGCACACATGAGCGATTATTTTCTCGGCCCTAATCGGACCGAGAAAACAATCACAGCATGCTGCCATTGTAATGTGAGACTTTCTCTCGCACCCATTCAAGTGAATGGGGCGAGAGAAAAATCGCGGTACACCGGTATACCACACGTGCAGAGCGAGAATCGCAATAGCCGGCTACGCAGGAGAGATGGAGAGAAATCCCTCCCTCCCCTCCTCCGTGCCGGCCCACCCCTTCTCAGCACTGGCCTGCCCCTCGCAGCTGAGGTCCGCTCGCACAGTCGGACCTCAGTAGCCGGGACATTCGCATGACACTCGGCTCTGTTGTACTGCCAGCGCGAGACGAGTGTCATGCTAGGGGATCGCAGTAATCCCCGTGTGGCCCCAGCCTAAGGCCGAGTACCAGAGTAAATAGATTGGAGTACAAAAACTGCCAACACATCCAGAAAGATAAAACTAATCGTATCTGAGATATTGTGTATATCTTTTTCTGCACAGGACATTTTATACGGGGTGCATATTGGAGACTCTGTCCCTATATGGTGCACCTAGCACCAGCCAGCCCGCCTGATTGAAGAGTATGGACATGTAATAGGCTGCTGACTGGGTTACTATGCGCCTGTAAGTGTGAACGGAGCCCTATGCAAGCCACTAGTGTGCAATTTTACCATCCAGCGATCAGCCCCTCCATATTCTGGAGTTGTGTGAGTGATTTGCTCCTCTTGCACCTGTGATACCTCCATCTATTGGGAGTTTGGCTGCACCATCTTAGTGCATTAGTTTTTCTTGGCCTAGGCAGTTCACCACTGCTTAAGGCTATGTTCACATTTCCATTGTTTAGGATCAGTCACAATCCGCCGCTCTGATAAACAACGCAATCTGTTTGGCGGATTCCGTTGTTTCCCATAAACCTGTATGAGCGGCGGATTGTGACTGATGGCAATGCGTTCCATCCGCCACGCGGCACAACAGTCGTTTACTGACTGACCGTTTGGTGGGAGGGACGCAGCATGCAACGTTTTTTGTTGCGGCAAAAAAAACGCACCCCGCAGAATTCCGTTGGAATCCGTCAGGAGGCATAATCTAAGTCTATGGTGCAGGATTCCGTTATCCTGTGTCACGCAACGGATTCCAGTGCAGGAATCATCACGTTTTACTGAGCATGCACAGCATGTCCAGCAAAACGTCCGAAATCAGTTCCTCCCTCTCTCTCTCCCCCCCACGCAGTTTTTAAACTGAATTGATCGCCCGGCGGCCGGCTTTCGAGGGCGATCAGCTGATCACCCGGCGGCCGGCTTTTCATTGCGATCGGCTGATCGGTTTTTGAGAGTGATCAGCTGAACTCCCAGCGGGTGGCTTTTCAGAGCGATCAGCTGATCGTTCTCTCTCTCTCTCAATGGAATCCGCTTTCTTTTTTGTACAACGCATCAGTCACAAGCGTTAAGCAATGCAGGTGACTGATGCAAAAAAACGGAAATGTGAACATAGCCTTATCCTGCTGTGAGTATTCTAAATTGTGGAGGATATTTAGTCCTCTTTTTGCTGCTTTTCGAATCACTGGTTACACCCTTATCTTAATGATCTGGTTATCAGCCACAACCCTTAGGCCGGAGTCACACTTGCGCGTATCTCGCGAGAGTCTCGCATTGCATCACCCGGCATGGCCTGATGCTCTTCGGACAGGAGCGTCTCAGCTGCATAGAAATACATGCAGCCGACCCGCTCCTGTCAGGAAACTGTGCGGCCGTGACGGGTGATGCGCGTATCTCGTGAGAGTCTCGCATTGTAAGTGTGACTCCGACCTTAGTGACTATCTTGCAGCGCAGGATTAATGTGTAATGTATCCAAAATAAGGCAGGGTTCAGACAGATGATGCAAAAATCAACCAGCCTGCATCGCAGGTGAGAGTAGATGCGGTCTGCAATTACATGTTCTATTCTGGTCTGTAATGCCAAATACTGTACAATATTATGACACTTGTACCTGAGAGTTGTGTGGAAAATACTGATGTACATTAAAAGGAACCTGTCAGGAGGATTTTACTTTTGGTTTCTCTGTATAGATTCTTGTTTACCAATCCAAATACTTTTTTTTAATATATATAATATAAATCCATTGCCCCAGTGCAATTAATCGTGCCTTAAAATTGTTTGCAAATTCGCAACAAGTGCATTAGGAGTGTCCATATTTGTACTCTTAACAGTGCACTTCTAACCTAATTTGCATATGATTTCAGTGCTTTGATTTCTCAACAAATATCCTCATTTTTAAGGAGAACTTGTCACCTTATTAATGTGAAGGTAAATAGTGGTTGCCCGGCCTTACTAATAGTGTGGCTACTGGAAGAATATGAAATTCTATCTTTCCTGGAAAGCTGGCTTTAATTATGAGAGCATGCATGAAGTGGCTACAGTCAGCTATCACTCTATTGTGAATGGCGGTTGTAAGCTTGCCCCTGCACTTTGACAGCTGGCTCTGCAATGGATCTGTGCAGAGCGAGCTGTCAATCATAGTGCGGAGGCATGCTAAGAGCTGCGCTTCCACTATAGTGAGTGGTGCAGTAAGGGATGACTGTAATTGCTGCACTGCCCCTATGACTGAAAGCTGGCAGCTTCTGGGAGGTAATTTAGTTTTTGTCTCCTGGTATCCACACTTTCAGAAAGACGGCTAGGCAGTATTAAGAAGACAAATTCCTAACGCATGTGAATTATCTCTCTCTTTACTTAGACACAATGGAAGGACTGAGTAGTGTCACTTCAAGTCTTCAAATTCCTTTTAGCCTGGAAGACTTGCAGTTCTCTTTCAATGAGCGTGGAGAGTTGAGGCATTCAGTCACCAAAGAACCATTTGTCTACAATTACTACAAAAATGAACATGAAAGAAATCACAAACGTTACAAAATGCTTGGTGATATGATCACTCTTCATGTATATGGACTACTTGAGAAACAGCTCAACTTTGACAGAATTACCATTCCTATTGATGCCAGCGATGAAGAACCAAAGTCATTCTTCTTCATGAGTAAGGAACCATTGAGTAAGCAGAACAACTTGTTTGTACTTCTTCAAGATAAAGGGGTAATCCGAGCTGGCCAGTGGAGCCAAAAAGTCATAGTCCATCATTCTCTAGACAGAGGAACCCAGATCCCATATATTACCTCTGCTTTAAGAGACAATAGCTCAGTAATTGTTCTCAACCCCAATGACAATTTTGTGGAGATGAAGGAAGAGACCCAAGTTCTGGTCAAAAGAGAAGATGACGCTGTCTCTGTAGAAAACAGGGATGAATGTAATGTATCTAGAGATAATAAACATGCTCTCCCTAAAAGAGGTTGTAGTTCTCCAGAAGAACACACCACCTATATCTGGGATCACTTTATCTCGAGGAGTGCAGCTAAGAATGTGTCAATTATTGCACATGGGTATGGAGGCCTAGTGTTTCTGGATTTGCTTTGTAAGAAAAGCCAAGAAGTCATGAGTAAAGTGACTGCTGTGGCTTTCATAGATTCCAGACATCATGCTCAGCATCAGGCACAAACTGACCCAGAAATAGAGACTTGGATACGCTCACACTGCAGAAGCTGGGTACTGAGTGCCAAGCCTCTAGACAGACCTACTGGGTCTTTAAGAAAACAAGATTGTTTCAAGGTATCGGCTGGAACGGAAAAATGTGATCTTGCACCTTCATTTGCTCTTCAGTCTATTTTCCGATTTCTTAGCAGATCTACAAAGAGTCGTCGATCTTTAGTTCTTCCGGTACGCACAATGGTAACGAGAAGTTCTGTTAGGAAGACAATGTAATTAGCGTGTCTACACAATGGTACAGAAAGTAATACTGCTAGAAAATATAGAGTTCGGTATGTTGTGATGCATCTGTGTCCAGTCCGGTATGATTAGAGTCTCATTATTAGTTGGTTAACATGTATACTTTATTTGGAGAACACCCTAATATATACGTTAAGCTTACAACAATGGAATTAACATGATTAATATGTATTCAGCTAATAGATAGCAGCCTCTTATGGTAGATTAGATATTAAATAAATCTGCCTCTACATAATGCCAGAACGCTGTGGTATGTCTGGGCATCAGATGTATTCCTATATGTTTATGTCCAATACTAAATTGTTAAAATACCTATTTCAGATGTATGTGCCCCTAATCCCCAGCAGTAAAGGGGTATTCTTACAAACATCTGACATTCATGTATAAGAGGATTTGAAGCAGAAATCAAAGACTGACACTCTACATTGCTGATGGGCCAGCTAATCTGCATAAGGATTGATCACTTTACATAATGCTGACTAAAGGCCCCGTCACACATAACGAGATCGCTAGCGAGATCGCTGCTGAGTCACGGTTTCCGTGACGCAGTTGCGATCCCGTTAGCGATCTTGTTATGTGTGACATCTACCAGCGATCAGGCCCCTGCTGTGAGATTGCTAGTCGTTGCAGAATGGTCCAGGCCATTTTCTTCAAAGGTAATGTCCTGCTGGGCAGGACACATCGCTGTGTTGGACACTGTGTGAAAGGGTCACAGTGACTGCTGAGATCGTTATACAGGTCGCTACTGTGACCTGTATCGTTCCTGCATCATTGGTAAGGTCTGACTATGTGACATCTCACCAGCTACCTCCCAGCAACTTACCAGCGATCCCTTTCAGGTCGCATCGTTTTCGGGATCGCTGATAAGTCGTTGTGTGTGACTGGGCCTTAAGGCTGTGTGCGCACATGTGCGTATTGCATGCAGTTACGCTGCGATCTGCACTGCAGCGTAACTGCATACGTCCTGCGTCCCTAGCATAATCTATGAAGATTGTGCATGAGACGTGCGCACATGGCGTATTAGAACGCAGCGATTCGGCTGCTGCCCGAAGCGTGCGTTGTAAGAAGTGACATGTCACTTCTTTCGTGTGCTTTGCATGCTGCTTATAGGGAGAGGCAGCATGCAGAGTGCACTAATTCCGCAGGCACCAGGCGCTTCAGAACGGGGCTTTTCAGCTGCGCTCTGAAGCGTACCTTTTGTCTGCGGTGCAGAGCGCACACGTGCGCACATAGCCTCACACCTTTTCCATGCAGAACCTGCAAGAAGAATGTTACTAGATTTAAAGGTAACCAGTCACCGTGGAAAATGCTATTTACCTGCTGATATAGGATTAATCTGCAGGTAAATAACATTACAGTGCTTAAAGTGCGGCTACAGGGAGAATATGAAACTATTTCCTCCTGGCAGCCACTGGCTTTCAGTCATTAGAGGCATGTACAGAGTGACTTCAGACACCAATCACTGTGCCAGTGGTCACCAACCTTTCCTGCCATGAGTCACAGTCAGCACCCCTCTCCCCTACAGTAGTGACACCCAATACTGATATAAAGACAGTTAAAGCTTCCTCACAAAAAGCATATTGTGACTATTGTTCCCAGTGACATTACTAGTCTGATGGGCTTCGATGCAAAGTTTTGGCCTGGGATAACCCCGCCCCCCGCCCTCATCTACAAATGTTGGTCAGCTTTATGGCCCCATGTTGCCTTCTAAATCCTATAAAGACATTTGAGTTGGCCCCTCTCCCCCTTCATTATATAATAATGTCCCCCATTCTAGACTACTTCCTGGTAAATATGTCCCCCATATTGGTGTATATATATGTCTTCATCCTGGGCCCATCCTGGTATGTATGTCCCGATCCTCATATATGTCCCCCATCCTAGGGCTCATCCTGGTAAATATATCCCCATCCTGGTATATATGATCCCCATTCAGATAAACCACGATAGGAGACATACATGTCCCCATCCTTGTATATATGTCCCCCATCCTGTTATATACAGTATCTCCTACCATCATAGGCTTCATCGTAGTATGTATGTCACCCATCCCGGTATATATCTCCTATCCTGGTGTACAGTGAGGAAAATAAGTATTTGATACACTGCCGATTTTTCACGTTTTCACACCTAAGAATAGAGAGGTCTGTACGTTTTTTCGTAAGTACACTTCAACTGTGACGGACAGAATCCTGAAAAACAATCCAGAAAATCACATTGTATGATTGAGATATAGATATATACTAGCTGTAGTACCCAGGCGTTGCCCGGGATATTAACTGTCTCTCTCCCAGTCTCTGTTGGTGTGTCGCTGTCTGTCTCTTTCCTGGTTTGTCTGTTTCTATCTGTCTCAATCTCTGTATCTGTCTGTCTGTCTCTCGCTGTCTCTTTTCCAGGGCTGTCTCTCTTTTCCAGGGCTGTCTCTCTGTCTACCCTATCTTATACGAAGTTTATTTTGTTCCTATAGCAACCACTGATAGTTGCTATTTATAGCCTATAGCTCTCGGCTCCATTCAGTTTAATGGCTGTGGGATTTTGTAGCATAACTGGAAAGCATGGGGTTAAATTTTCCCACCCAAACATAGTCTATGACGTTCCCTGAGTCACATGGAGTGTTTGTGCAAAATTTCGTGATTGTACATGCGACGGTGCGGATTCCTTTAGCGGACATACACACATACACTGAGCTTTATATATTAGATATATATATATATATATATATATATATATATATATATATATATATAGAAATTTTTTATTTTAAATAGTTTGAATTTTATTGCCTGTAATAAGCATTTGATACAATAGAAATACAATTCAATATTTGGTACAGAAACGTTTGCGTTTTTGCGTGCAATTACAGGGGTCAGACGTTTCCTGTAGTTCCTGACCAAGTTTGCACACACTGCAGCAGGGATTTTGGCCCACTCTCCATACAGATTTTCTCCAGATCTTTCCGTTTTCGGGGCTGTAATTGGGTAACATTGAGTTTAAGCTCACTCCAAAGATTTTCTATTGGGTTCAGGGCTGGAGACTGGCTAGGCCACTCCAAGACCTTGAAATGCTTCTTACGAAGCCACTCCTTAGTTGACCCTGGCTGTGTGTTTTCAGACATTGTCATGCTGGAAGACCCAGCTATGACCAATCTTCAATGCTCTAACTGACGGAAGGAGTTTGTTGGCCAAAATCTCGTGATATATATGACCCCATTCATCTTCCCTTTAATACGGTGCACTCGTCCTGTCTCCTTCATAGAAAAGCACCCCCAAAGTATGTTTCCACTCCCATACTTCACGGTTGGTGGGACAGTTGTTTTGAGGTTGTACTCATCCTTCTTCTTTCTCCAAACACGGTGAGTGGAGTTGATACACAAAAAGTGCTATTTTGGTCTCATCCTACTACATGCCTCCTCTGGATCATCTAGATCAGGGGTGGGGAACCTTTTTTCTGCAGGGGCTCATTTGGAAATTGCTACCAACCTTAGGGTGCTGCAAAAAATTATAAGCTTGAAAATTACCCTAATATTTTTGGTCAAACAATTCACCCCTACTGTGGTGGCTAGAGTTGCTGCTCTCTGGTGCAGCTGTGATGTTCGGTGATATTGATCATGTTGCTTCTCACAACTTTTTTTTCCAGGTTTGTCTCTGTCTGGAACAAAGTCAACAGATTGGTAAATCATATACATCACAGGAGGGGCTGGGGGCCATATACATACATCACAGGAGGGGTTGGGGCTTAGACATCACTGGCAGGGCACGGACAGCACTGGCAGTGGCATGGACAACACTTGGGGGCACAAACAGGACTGGGGGACATGAACAGGACTGAGGGAGCACAGACAGCACTGGGGGTGGCACACAGCACTGGAGGCACTCACAGCAGCAGGAGGCTGGTACAGCAGGGAGGCAAGGAGACTCACAGCTGCGGGAGGCAGGTACAGCAAGAGGCTCACAGCAGCAGAAGGCAGGTACAGCAGGAGGCTCACAAGAGGGAGGCATACACAGTAGGGAGGCATGCACAACAGGGAGTCAGGAGGCTTACAGCAGGGAGGCATGGACAGTGGGGAGACAGGAGGCTCACAACAGCGGGAGGCAGGAGGCTCACAGAAGCGGGAGGCAAGTACAGCAGGAGGCTCACAGCAACGGGAGGCAGGTACAGCAGAGAGGCAGGAGGCACAGCAGCAGGAGTCAGGTATAGCAGGGAGGTAGGAGGCTCACACCACCGGGAGGCATGAGGCTCACAGCAGCGGAAGGCAGACACAGCAGCAGGAGGCAGATACATCAGGAGGCTCCCAGCAGGTGGGAGCATGCACAGCAGTGGGAGGCAGGTACAGCAGGGAGGCAGGAGGCTCACAGCAGGCAGGCATGCACAGCAGGGAGGCAGGATTCACACAGCACATACAGCTGGGAGGCCAGTAAACCTGCTGCTTCTCTTCTGTGGGACGGGAACGCAGCACATCTCATGCTTACCCAGCCCACAGAGTACATCTTCAGCATGCTGGCACAGGCCACACATTGTGGTTTAAAGGGTCAGCAGCCAACAACTTAGGCTGCCTCTCGACTACTGCGCTTCACAGGAATGTGCCCAGGGGCTGCATAAAAAGTAATTTCAGGCCACATACAGCCTGTGGCCGGAGGTTTCCCCACCCCTGATCTAGATGGTCATTTGCGAACTTCAAAAGGCAAGGACATGTGCTGGCATGAGCAGGTAGGACCTTGCGTGCCCTGCAGGATTTTAATCCATGATGCCATACTGTGTTACTAGCGGTAATCTTTGAGACTGTGGTCCCAGCTCTCTTCAGGTCATCGACCAGGTTCTCCCATGTAGTTCTGGGCTGATTTCTGACCTTTCTGAGAATTATCCTTACCCCATGAGGTGAGATCTTGCATGGAACCCCAGAGTAAGATTGATATTCATCTTGTGTTTCTTCCATTTTCTAATAATCGCTCCAACAGTTGTTGCTTTCTCACCAAGCTGCTTGCCTATAGGCCTGTAGCCCTTCCCAGCCTTGTGCAGGTCTACAATTTTCGTAGCTGGTGTCTTGGCCATGGTGGAGAGGTTGGAGTGTGATTGTGTGGACAAGGATCTTTTATATAGGTAACAAGTTCAAACAGGTACAATTAATACAGGTAATGAGTGCACAGTGGAAGGGCTTCTTACAGAAAATAATAACAGGTGTGTGAGTGATTTTCGCTGGTTATTAGGTGATTAAACACTTATTTCATGCAATAAAATACAAATTAATTTAAAAAGTTAAAGATTCTGTTTTTTGTTTTGTGTTTTTTTTTTTGGGGGGGGGGGGGGGGGGGCGGCGAATTCTGTCTGGCACAGTTGAAGTGTACCTACAATGAAAATTACAGACCGTTCCATTCTTTGTAGGTGGGAAAAATTGCAAAATCTGCTGTGTTTCTAGTACTTATTTTCCTCACTGTATGGTCCCCATCCTGATATATATGTCTTCACCCTGGGCCCATCCTGGTAAATATTTCCCATCCTGGTATACAGTACAGACCAAAGGTTTGGACACACCTTCTCATTCAAAGAGTTTTCTTTATTTTCAGGACTCTGAAAATTGTAGATTCACATTGAAGGCATCAAACCTATGAATTAACACATGTGGAATGAAATACTTAACAAAAAAGTGTGAAATCAACTGAAAATATGTCTTATAGGATTCTAGGTTCTTCAAAGTAGCCACCTTTTGCTTTGATTACTGCTTTGCACACTCTTCAAGAGGTAGTCACCGGAAATGGTTTTCACTTCACAGGTGTGCCCTGTCAGGTTTAATAAGTGGGATTTATTGCCTTATAAATGGGGTTAGGGCCATCAGATGTTTTGTGCAGAAGTCTGGTGGATACACAGCTGATAGTCCTACTGAATAGACTGTTAGCTGCATTTTTCTTGCCATAATACAAATTCAAAGTAAAGAAAAACGATTGGCCATCATTACTTTAAGAAATGAAGGTCAGTCAGTCCGAAAAATTGGGAAAACTTTGAAAGTGTCCCCAAACGCAGTGGCAAAAACCATCAAATGCTACAAAGAAACTGGCTCACATGAGGACCGCCTCAGGAAAGGAAGTCCAAGAGTCACCTCTGCTGCGGAGGATAAGTTTATCCGAGTCACCAGCCTCAGAAATCGTAGGTTAACAGCAGCTCAGATTAGAGACCAGGTCAATGCCACACAGAGCTCTAGCAGCAGACACATCTCTAGAACAACTGTTAAGAGGAGACTTTGTGCAGTAGGCCTTCATGGTAAAATAGCTGCTAGGAAACCACTGCTAAGGACAGGCAACAGGCAGTAGAGACTTGTTTGGGCTAAAGAACACAAGGAATGGACATTAGACCAATAGAAATCTGTGCTTTGGTCTGATGAGTCCAAATTTGAGATCTTTGGATCCAAGCACTGTGTCTTTTTGCGACGCAGAAAAGGTAAACGGATGGACTCTACATGCCTGGTTCCCACCGTGAAGCATGGAGGAGGAAGTGTGATGGTGTGGGGGGTGCTTTGCTGGTGACACTGTTGGGGATTTATTCAAAATTGAAGGCATACTGAACGAGCATGTTTACCACAGCATCTTGCAGCGGCATGCTATTCCATCCGGTTTGCGTTTAATTGGATCATCAATTATTTTTCAACAGGACAATGACCCCAAACAAACCTCCAGGCTGTGTAAGGGCTATTTGATTAAGAAGGAGAGTGATGGAGTGCTACGCCAGATGACCTGGCCTCCACAGTCACCAGACCTGACCCCAATCGAGATGGTTTGGGATGAGCTGGACCGCAGAGTAAAGGCAAAAGGGCCAACAAGGTCTAAGCATCTCTGGGAACTCCTTCAAGACTGTTGGAAGACCATTTCCGGTGACTACCTCTTGAAGCTCATCAAGAGAATGCCAAGAGTGTGCAAAGCAGTAATCAAAGCAAAAGGTGGCTTCTTTGAAGAACCTAGAATATAAAAGACATAACAAAAAAGTGTGAAACGACTGAAGATAAGTATTTCATTCCACGTGTTAATTCATAGTTTTGATGCCTTCAAAGTCATGAAAATAAAGAAAACTCTTTGAATAAGAAGATGTGTCCAAACTTTAGGTCTGTACTGTATATGTCTCCATCCTGAGCCAATACTGATATACATGTTCCCCATCCTAAGGCCCAATCCTTGTATACATGTCGCCCATCCTAGGCCCCATCCTGGTATATATGGTCCCCATCCTGGGCGAATCCTGGTATGTACTTTCCTAGTTCTGTCTCAAAGGCATAGAAAAAAAACATTTTTTTTACTCACCTCCCTCTGCTCCCACATCATGCGGTATCCCCTATAGCCAGTGTGCAGTCGTCAGCAGTTGAAATCTGCCGCACGCTATGGCATCACCCCCAGTCACGTGCATGCCAATGTCTGGCCAGTAGCTTGTTTTGCACTCAATGGGTCTCTGTGCTGCAATGCATTTCAGCTATATGTGCTGGCCCCCTGTACTGGTCGCGACGTCAAGTATTATGTTCCTGCTTGTGCCCCATCAGTGACCACTGTACTTCTCATTCGCTATTCTTACATGAAGCATACGTATCACATTATTGCATATAGCTTGATCATCCTAAGTAGCAGTATCGTATCTCCAGCTTACCATATTTATACCACCCAGCTGGTATATGATCATTGAAATGTTTTCTACTCACAAAAGTCACTATATGGAGACCTGCTCTTCATAGTTGGCTGTTAGATCTGGTGCTAATGCACCAAACTAGAGGACAGCCACTAGAGGACACACACGAGCCACAGGTTGGGGAATCCTGCACTAGACAGGCAGCGGTTAACAGAGTGTTTCCCAAACTCCAGTCCTCACAACCCCCAACAGGTCATGTTTTCAGGATTTCCTTAGCATTGAACAGGTTATGGGATCATTATCAAGGCATCTCATGTGCAATACTAAGAAAATCTTGAAAAGAAGGATTTTTGTGTACTCACCGTAAAATCTCTTTCTCTGAGTCTTCATTGGGGGACACAGGACCCTGGGTTATGCTGCTGTCACTAGGAGGCTGACACTAAGTAAACAGAAAAAGTTAGCTCCTCCCCAGCAGTATAACCCCTGAGCCGGAGGCGGGCTCAATCAGTTTAGTGCACAAGCAGTAGGAGGAGAACCAAACAATCCTGGATAAAACAAGGTAAGAAACTATGACGAACAGTCGTGTGACCAGTGACCTGGGAATATAGGCACTGGGGCAACAGGCATGTCATATATAACAAAAAACACAAGCAGGGTGGGTGCTGTGTCCCCCAATGAAGACTCAGAGAAAGAGATTTTACGGTGAGTACACAAAAATCCTTCTTTCTCTATCGTTTCATTGGGGGACACAGGACCCTGAGACGTCCAAAAGCAGTCCCTGGGTGGGAAGAAAACCATCACCGGAGATAGGAAGGAAGCCGCTTCCCCTTGCCGGGCTTAACCCAGACCTACAAGCGCCTACGTTGTTACAGGTGTGCCAATGCCACCCGCAAATCTTACGCCAAGACTGGCCTCTGCCGAAGCTTGGGTGTGAACCTGGTAGAAAATAGTCAAGGTATGCCGGCTAGAGCGGGTGGCGGATCAGGGGACCTGGTCGATTGACGACTGGAGTCCAATTGTTCAAGGGTGCCCCTTGCTCGGTAGACCGTGGCAGAAGTCCGTCCTTCATGCGATAGTCTTCACATATGGAGGAAAGGATCCATGTGATATTCTGGCCCTTGGAGCCGGCACACGCTTCTTGGGCAAGGGTGGAAGGATGGACTGACGGTCGGTGTAACCGAAAAATGGTGTCCTGCAGACACGAAAGACTGAGGGCTCGTACCAGCCCTGGAACGAACTATGCCCCTTTTAGGCTGAGAGAGGAGCCTAGAACCGAAAAACCGAAACCTAAAGTCCTCTGCTGGAAGGAACAGCGAGGTGTCTTGGACAGAAACGAAAGGTTCTGGCTGGAGCCCCCCCTTGTCCTGCTGGCGGAGCCGGCAAAGGGGGGAAAAAACGACAAGAGGGCTGTCCGCCCTGATGCCGTCTGTAACAACCAGATGGCCACGAGGAGCCCACCTATCAAAACAGGTGGGAGCAGGGAAAAAAGGGGTACCTTGAGCGAACCCATCACTGGATTAAGGTCCCACATTTCTAGTGAACGATGAAATAAATCTTCGAGGAAACTGGATTCCCGGCCCTCTTCAATGTCTGCCATCATCTTGTCCACAGACCTGACCGAGCCAGCACCCGGGATCCACTGGTGAGGCCATGTAGCTTGGGACTTCTGAGTCCTGGTAGAATAGAGGGGCCCCGACACGGAAGAATTTTTCGGTCTGGAAGGAGCCACGGGGCATTTGCGAGGAGATGAGTAAATTATGTGAACTATGCTCGCCTGGGTCACTCCCGAGCTATCGCTTGCCTTGGTCCATCTTGAGAACCCTCGAGATCATAGGAGGCCGCGGGAAGATGCACGAGAGCCTGAACAGGCTACACGACCGGTCTAGGACGTCGTCATCTAGTCCAGAGCAGGTGCATACTCGAAGCACCCTTGACTGAGATTTGGATCGGAAGGCCAAAAAAGGTCCACTACCGGAGGTCTTCCTTCGCCAGAAATCTGGCTGGTGATTTCCGTGTTGGAGCCCTTTACCCACGCGAGGTCTATCCTACCGCGGAAATCGGCCGTCTAAACGTCCACGCTAGGGATGTGCTGCCGAGATTAGCGAGTGAAGGGACCCGTCCCAGAGCAAGATCTTCTTGGCCTCTTCCCTTGCCATGACACTCTCTGCGTCTTCCTGGTGGATGATGCACATCACCGCTGTGGCATGGTCCGACTGGAACCTGGCTGGGTAACCACGACCTAGAGAAGAAATTGTAACTGGGCTAACCAACTGGCTCTGAAGTCCGGAATGTTGAAGGAGAGACGACGCTCTAGGGGTGTCCCTCGGGACCGTGCCGAGGAATGGTGGGATAGCATACCCTAGCACGGGAGGCTGGTGACGGTTGATAATAAGCTCCAGAGGAGGAAAGGGAAACTTCCCAGGGATGGTTGCGAAGACTGGTCCGCTAGGAGGAGATTGGCGGGTCACCCGCGAAGACGGAACCTTCCTGTCTCCGTTCTTCAGTGTGTTCCGTTGGAGAATCCGGGATGAAATCTGGTAAGTGCACCGTCGCTATCACCGCCACAGGCTGTCGAGGACTCGCATAGCCAAAAAACCGAAGGGAAGAAACGGGAGCGGGAGGCAAAAAGCACGCGGGGCTCTGTGCCAGGAGGGAAACTACTCCTGCGTGAGGAGTAGCCACCCTTGAACGGCTCGAATACTGTGCCTGAGGGATGATGGACCGGACCGGGCCGGGTCTGGGAGGACTCCTTCCGGTAGCTCAGCTACCCTAGTAGCGAGGAAGGGGAAGCTTCCTAGAGGGTGATGATGGTCTAAACCTCAAGGCGAGGGTCCTTGAAGGGAGACTCTGGGTCTCCCGGTCGTTTCTGGGCGGAGAGAGCCTAGCAGCTCTGCAGAGTAGGATGCGTAGGGACAGTGATCCCTGCAAGCGTTCTTAGAAGGCTGGAACGGTCCGCAGCCACGCAAGGCGGAGATGGCTGTTGTAGGGATAAAGGCTCCCTGACGGGTTGCGGTGTGGACGGGGCTGCGTGAGGGAACGATCCTGGTGCATCAGGGCCGATGCCGGGAAAGGGATATACCCTTCCCTTACGTAGCCTAGGGGACAGAGTAGTCTACCCTGACGTAGCCTAGGGGATAACTAGACTCACCTATCTCCGAAAGGGCGTTCCCGAAAGACGGAAAAAAAGTCAGCGACTTCCTAGATGTCGAATCTGCGTTCCTGATCCCGAGTCAGAGGTCTCGATGGTGGGCACACTGATGCTAGAGGTTCAGGCCGAGTAGCGGGCAGACATCAGGTTTGGGAAGAGAGGGTACTCACTGAAGAAGATACCCAGCCCTGGGCCGGCATAGGTGGGACGTGGACCGCTGCGTATGGTGTCCGCGAAGTCCCTGCGGAGCGGCACGATAGTGACGAGAAGCCCGGAGGAACCCAGGCGGGTCGCATAAAGGGTAGCGTGCCGCTTCCTTTCTGAGCCCCCTTCTAGAAGGGGTAAGACAAATAAACGGACTTACCACTGGGAAAAATCGCGTCCGGGGATTATCCATGATCACGCAGTCACCGTGCGAACTGGATGTCCACTGAAAACCGCAGTGGCCCCCACCTTGTTCTCTGCAAAGTGGCATGCCCCCTCTCTCCAGAGCCCTTTGGGGGAATGATAATGACAATAACACGACTTACCGCTGGTAAACGCAGTGTCTGGTTGCCGTCTGTGATCATCAGCGACTCCAGTTTAGTATGCCCCTTCTCTCCGAAATCGCCTTGGAGAAGGGAAAGAAGACAATGACAAGACTTACTGCTGGTCAACTTCGTGTCTGGTAGTTGTCTGTGAGCCTGCGGTAACTCGGCGAGCTCTGGATGTCCTCTGAGCACATAGGGGTCTGCTTCAAATGTCTTAAGGGAGACCTGCGTGCACGGAGAGAAGAGGACTGTCTGTAGCCTTACGGCTTGACTCACCATTTGTAGCAGGCTATTCGTCATGCGCCAAGACATCTAGGTCCTGCTCGGAATCCAGCAGAGGTGGAAGCCTGTGCCATCACCCAAGAGGTCGGAAGACTGCCGGAGGAAGGACAGTCTGGACCTGGGGGATAAGTGGAAACTGGGGGGCCACAAAGGACAAGACCTGGCGGGTCCGCTTCCCGCTTAGGAAAAAAGGTCCCTGGTACGGGACTCACCTCCCCGAGGGGATTGCGCCAGTCCTATGGATGGTATGACCGAGCATCGGCCGGGGACGCGGCGCATGCGCACGAATCCGAGGGACGCAGCGAGGGGAGTTATGGCCTGAGACAGGGCGTTAACCGGCCGGCAGGGGTCAACAGCAATCTGACATCCTCTTGAAAATAATTCACAAAAGAGGGGACCGAGTCTTGGGCTTACCGGCCCAAAATAACTAAAAAGTCGAGCTGGAAACGCTATGTACTAAAAAACGTGATAGAAAAACAAGTGCCCGCATAAGCAATGTAGGAGTCAATGTATGAAAAATCATGCACGTATTTTTAATAAAAAAATCGACCCAATATAAAAAAATATATACACTAAAAATAAGAGTGTGTTCTGTTTTTCCCTGAAAAAAGTTGCTGCAGCCTCAGCAATCCGCAGACCGGAGTCTGCCATAATCTTTTTTTTTTTTTTTTTTTTTAAATAAAATGAACACTGAGGGAGCGGGAAAAAATATCCCCCACCCCCCTGGTGATGCCTGGGGCAGAGCGGAGGGCGGAGAAGGAGAGGCCGGCGGCCAATAGCGCTGCGCAGGAGGCGGGCCTGGGACGCCGAGGACCAGGCCGAAGCCGGGGGCTAAATTCTGACGCTGCCGCGCGGGCAGAGGCAGCGCCGGCGGACCCGGCCGCAAGGCGGCGGCGTCGCAGCCGCGATTCGAATCTGCCCGACCTAGGAGTCTGCAGGGAGCTCCGCGGATGTAGCGGGGGTGCCCGGCGACTAGGCCCAGACCGGGGCCTAAATTTCTGCAGCCGCCCAAGGGGGAGAAGGTAGGAGAGGGTGTCCTACCTGATCCGCGGCGCGCTCCAGAGTGCAGGCTGAGACTCTGCACATGCTCCTGTGTGCTCCGCTCGCAGAAGGGATGGCTGCGGGCACCTGGAAGCCGGCTGAAGAAGGCAGGGAGGTGGACGCTGGTGGGGGGTGGAAGCCCCTAAACGTAGCAGCGCTGCGGGCCCCATCCTAGATCGAGATGCGCTGTGGTCCAGTCCCTATTTGCCGAGCCCCTTGCGCCCTTTGGGGTGATACCGCAGAGCGGATAGGGGGTGCCCAGGAAGATTCTGCCCCACACGAACACACCAGGGATTGGTACCGCGGGGATGGACGGGGGCGAGGGCCCGAAGACTCAAACCTCTGCGACCCTAGGGAGTGGTACCCACCGGGCTGCGAGAGCTGAGGAAGAGAAGTACGATACCTGCAGAAACAGAGAAGTACCACAGATGAGAGCGACGAGCGTCGCTGAGAAAAAATGAAAAAATACGCAAAAAATCAAGTGGCTGAAGGGGGCCCAGTCGGCCCACATCAGCCTCCTACGACACTAAGCAAAAAACTGATTGAGCCCGCCTCCAGCTCAGGGGTTATACTGCTGGGGAGGAGCTAACTTTTTCTGTTTACTTAGTGTCAGCCTCCTAGTGACAGCAGCATAACCCAGGGTCCTGTGTCCCCCAATGAAACGATAGAGAAACCTGATCTGTCAGAGGCCGTGAGGACTGGAGTTTGGAAAACACTGGGTTAGCACAACCAGGCACTTTGACGGCTTGCTCTGTACAGAAGCACTGTACTGCATGCAGCCGCTGCTACCAGTATAGTGGGAGGCGACTGACAACTTACGCTAAACTTTATTTTTTTCTGTTATCGTTCAGGGGTGAATAGATCCGTTAGTCTTACAGACTGTAATCTCACCCTAATGTTTCATCTCTGCGGTTCTCTCTGTGGTGTTGTTGTGGCGAGAGGGGGAATTAGTAATTACACTTGCAGGTAATTTTTTCCTCACCTTCACAGCACCCTTATATTCCAGCCTCATTGGTGTCTACTTTAGTATACTGGGTGTTATGTGGTGTTTCTGAAACCAACAAACACATTGTATATAACCAACCTAAGAGATTCCTCCAGATCTCAGAAACTCAATGAGGCCAGGTAAAAGGCATTCCCTATCCCTGTGGGTGAAGCTCTCTCTTGGTGGTAACTATGGTGGCTTGAGGAAACAAAATTACCAGTAAGTCAACATTCACACACACACACACACACACAAACACAAACACACACAAAGTGTTACCATCGGAGAGAAACAGACCAATTTTTTTTTCCTGAAGCAGTTAGGTCCATTTGCCACCGAACAGAGCCCTGCAAACCTCTTACTCCCGGCAGCATCCCTGACGCCTCTGATTAGTAGGCCGGCAACCTAATTATGATCCGGCAGAATGCTCAACTGACGTCAGAGGGGTCCAGTTGTCAAAAGAAGAATCGTTGGGGATTCCTCGTGTAGTAGCAGGTTCGCAGGGCTCTGATCCATGGATTATCGATGTGACCAATGGACCTGGGTACTAAAATACGTTTTGCTCAATTCTACAATGCAGAATACCAGTTTGACCAGAAACCAAACAAAATCAAGAACAACCAATCAATTACCAGCCCTTCTGTAATGATGACATGTCCAAATCTTAACATGAATATTACCAGCCACATCCGCATATTTATAATAATACACATTTACGCAATTTACAAATCTTTAATTTATTACAAGAAAGTAGCACAATAAATTTACACTGGACAGGAGTCACAGAAGCAGTTAAAATGGAAATTAACAACATACAAGCAAAATAGACCTGCTTTTATAAAAAAACAAATGTTTACGGGGGTATTTGCTTGACCGTCCATGACGTACGATGGCCTCCCAATTCCTCGGGGGATTCCGATCTGCCGTAGCCAGTGTTCCTATTCATTTGCTTTTGTGCATAAATACAGAGCTGTTCCTCGTGTGATGGTGACTGCGGTGTGCTTGGTTGCCCTACAACCCCTGATACAAAAGGTCATATTTGGGAATGTTCTTTGGATCTATAGGACTTTGTACAATCAGCTTTCCACGCATTGCACCCCTGTAAATGACTTCAATGAGGTCAATGAAATCTTGCTTTGTCTTGAAACTTCCTATAAACTTGGTATGATCTGGTGACCTGGAAAACAAATTGTTACATTAAGACCTTTTGTCTGCGCAATAATCATATTCCAATATTACCTAAAGTGTATAACCCAGTATAAAATATGGATGAAGCTATAATAAAATATCCCATCAGCCAGGCTCACATCTCCATGATAGTGACAATATGCACCTATACGCCGCTCTGTGCAAACTCATGCTGGAACTTAGCGTTTCTTCCTGCTGAGACAGTCTTCAGATTTTTTAGTAAGGAAGGGATTTAAAAACCTACTTTGGCTATAGTCAGAAATCCATGTGACATCCGATTTTTTGCTAGACAGCACACTGACCAATAGAGTTTCAGTGATCCAGACAACTTGATTTTCAAAACAGATTAAGCGGTCTTTACACGCTACAATTTATTTAACGATGTGTCGGCGGGGTCAAGTCGTAAGTGACGCACATCCGGCATCATTAGTTACATTGTAGCGTGTGAAACCTCCGTGCGATTGAACGTTAAAACGATCGCATACACGTCGTTCAATTACTAAAAATTGAACGTCAGGTTGTTCAATGTTCCCAAGGCAGCACACATCGCAGTGTGTGACACCCCAGGAACGATGAACAGATCTTACCTGCGTCCTGCGGCTCCCGCCGGCTATGCAGAAGGAAGGAGGTGGGCGGGATGTTTACGTCCCGCTCATCTCTGCCCCTCCGCTTCTATTGGCCGGCTGCCGCGTGACGACGCTGAACGTCCCTCCCACTCCAGGAAGTGGATGTTTGCCGCCCACATCGAGGTCGTATGGACGGGTAAGTACGTGTGAAGGCAAATAATCGTTTGTGCGACATGGTCAACAAATTGAACGTGCCGCACATACGATGGGGGCGTGTCACATCGCATACGATATCGTATGCGAAATTGTAAGGTGTAAAGCAGCCTTTAGTCTCTCCTGTTAGTGAGACTCGGAGTGGGTCCTGTTGTCATCCCTTTTTCGGATGAAACTCTCATTAAAGTCTATGGAGATTTATGTAAAATGGATGGGGAACGGAAGACATGTTTTGTTCCTTAGTGTTACATCCATTTCTCACTGATCCATTCAGCACTGGAGTGGTGCTTTAAATGTCAGTACCCTGCCCCATTTTTATCTGTTTCCAGCGTCACTCCACTTGGTCTCTGGCAATTTTCGACCTGCTGGCAGCTCCAGTGTTTCATAGAGCGCTCTGGAGATCACAAATCAATGTAACTCTATGAGAGCCGCTTTCTGGCGGAAGCGGAGCAACATTGAAAAAGGATGGAGACGGTGGCATGTGAATGTAATACCATGGGTGATACATTTAAAGCGCCGCTAAAGCCCTGAAAAAAACCAAACACTGGAGTGTTGCTTTAAGGCTATGTACGCACGTTGCGTAATTTCATGCATTTACACTGCAACGTAAACGCATGCGTCCTGCGTCCCCAGCACAATCTATGTAGATTGTGCATGATCCATCCACACGTTATGTTTGACAGTGCAGCGATTTCCATGCTGAAATTTTGATCCAAATCGCTGCGCTCAAAAAAGCAACATGTCACTTATATGGTGCGCTTTGGATGCTGCTCCCACTCGGTCTATGGGAGAGGCAAAATATATCTTTGTACCGTGTAAAGAACTGAGAGTCCTCAGTAGTTGATACCTTTTAATGGCTAACTGAAAAGATGGTAATAATAGCAAGCTTTCAAGATTACTCAGGTCTCTTCATCAGGCATGGTACCATGCCTGATGAAGAGACCTGAGTAGTCTCGAAAGCTTGCTATTACCATCTTTTCAGTTGGCCATTAAAAGGTATCAACTAATGTGGACTCTCAGTTCTTTTAAACAAACTTTTTTTATGGGAGAGGCAGCATCCAGAGCGCATGAAATCGGCATCTATTCTGCAGACATACTGCAACCATTACGCAGTGTTTCTACAGCGATTTGAAGCGCACATGCACTGCCAAATCGCTGCAGATTTTTCAGCATGGACACTACGCAACATGCGCACATAGCCTAAGGAGCAAAAAGTCTGCCATGTGCAAAACCTCAACTCCAAGCCTGCAGCTCTGGCCACTTAAAACGCAGGTCTGGTCAATTGGCCAACATACTAAACCCAGCACAGTGTTGCCTAAAACAGCAGGGTGCGGGGTGGCGCAGCTACCAATCATGGGGAACCCCTAGTCTAATTGAAGTAATTAGTAAGTTATATAACTCATTTTCGTTGGGACGTGGGACTAACTGTAGAAATGAATGGCATGCCTTTAGTAGATCTTATAGAACAAATAGCATACAAATTTCACATCACCCGTAATCCACTTTCATATGTTGCCCATTGAAGAAAAAGACAGTAGATGGGATATAGCTGATATCAAAGTATTGGCGATAGACCGGCACTTTGTCCACATCCACAAGATGAATGGCAGCCATTTTACTTAAGTCATGTGATGTCTTTGCAAGCTGAAAAGACAGAAACACAGCCAAGATAACAACTGCCATATACTGGAAGTGTCCAAGATCAGCCTGAAAAACTGTCCAAACATAATGCATCAGTTTTCAAGAGATAACACACTCACAATATCATCCAGCTGCAAACAAACGGGATCATCATCTCTTCCGAACCGGAGAACCAAAACCAACTCAGCCGTCGTCTTTATCACATGATCTACTTCGGGTTTACAACTTAGTTTCGGGAGAAGAAAACTCATGATTTGCAGGGTTTGGCCTCAGAGTGTTTCTAAAAGACAGGAGGGCAGGAAACATTTAATAAATCGCTAATTCAGGTCTGTTATTCCATGCATAACCATCAAAAAAGACTGCTGGAACACCATGGTAAATGTGAACAGGGTGCTAGCCAAAAAATACACAATCTATATAAAATGAAGGCTGCACACCAAATTCAGAGTAATATGGACAAGCATAACCGCTTTATAATACATAAGGAATGAAAAAATACAACTAGCCATATGAAAAATTGAAAATGTGACATTGCATAACTGCTGAGGATTATTTGGAAAAAAGAGATATTTAGCCAATGTATTGATCAATTCATTACTGCCCCATACCAACTTCACGGTAATCTCTTATTTATGGGGTCCCTAACCAAATGCAACAACTAGAGGTACCCTAAACTCAAGATTAATAAAACTTAACTTGTAATCTTAACAAATTAACAAAGATCAATCTGAAATCAGTAGCAGGTAGAGCAATCAAACATGTACTAAATCACAAATCCAACCGCGGACCGGACACTATGAGTAAGTGAACAACTGTAAGAGTAAGCATACCTACATACATACTAATATATATATATATATATATATAGCCTTAGCCCCCTGATGAAGCCAGGCCCAGTGAAACATGTTGTTGAGGCTATTAGTTAGCTTTTATTAGGCAGGGTAGGGCAATATCACTCTGACAATTATTGTAGGACAGTTGTTCACTTACTCAGTGTCTGGTCCGCGGCTGGATACGTGATTTAGTATATGTTTGATTGCTCTACCTGCTACTGATTTTAGATTGATCTGTGTTAATTTGTTAGGATTAAAAGTTAAGTTTTATTAATCTTGAGTTTAGGGTACCTCTAGTTGCCCTTTGGGCATGTTGTGTTTGTATTTATGACCCTACGCAGATTATGGGTATGGATTGAGGTTTAGGTGTTTGCTTGGACAGGCAGTACTGGACTCAGGGGAGTAACTGCCCCATTTTTTTATTTCAGACCTCTGCAACCCTATAGAACAATAACATTTTAAAAGGGATAACCCCTTAAAAAAACGTGTCAGTTCTTTGGTCAGTTTTTTCTTTTAGCCAGAGAAAGGGCAAAATGAAGGAAGGACTTCAGAATTCTACTTCTCCTTTCGGCTGGATTCACTTCTTCCTTACATGAAAGGGAACTAATCACCAGGATTTTCATATAGAAGCTAAAGCCAGTGCTATACTGGCGCTATCAGGCTGATTTTATACATACCTGTAGTAGTCAGCTCGGATGTTTAGGCTTTCAAATCCAAAAAGTTTATTAAAAAAAAAAAATAAAAAAAATCGGCAGCTGTTTGAGTGACAGCTGCACTGGAGTAGATCATATATTCATAGTTATCCCCTCCCCCTGTTAGAATTAGCATAAGCATTATACAAACAACTCACTTTGTTGCAGGACCTGTGTGATGTCATACCCATGTGACCTGGTATCCAGCTTTGGCGGCTGCGGCTCCGCCCCTTCTGGTCACGTGGGTATGACCTCACACAGGTCCTGCAACAGACACAGTGAGTTGTTTGTATAATGCTTATGCTAATTCTAACAGGGGGAGGGGATAACTATGAATATATGATCTGCTCCAGTGCAACTGTCACTCAACAAGCTGATAATTTTATAAACTTCACTTTTTTGGATTTCAAAACCTAAACATCCGAGCTGACCACTACAGGTATGTATAGAATCAGCCTGATAGTGCCAGTATAGCACTGGCTTTAGCTTATATACGAAAATCCTGGTGATTGGTTCTCTTTAAGGGAAATCTGTCACCAGGTTTTTGCTCCAAATCTGACAGCAGCATAATGGAGAGACAGAGACTCTGATTTCAGCGATGTCACTTACTGAGCTGTTTGCTGTCATTTTGCTAAAATCAATGTTTTCACTGCTGCAGATCTAGCAGTTAGGATATGGACACATGTCAAGTAAAATCGGGTTCAGTCATCGCTCATTGTGTAGTGAGTGGCAGCTGTCACCGCATTAGAACCGGTTGTGTGTCATAGCTGGGTGCATGGTTACATCCACTACTTACTATACATTGAGCAGTGACTGAACCCGCACCTATGCCACCCCGATAGCTAGAAGCCAAACACTGCCAGGAGGAATAGTGTTAATTTCCTCCCAGCAGCGAGGCTCTAACTGTGCGTGCCAGGCAGGTACAGAATGCTATCAACCTGCAGACTAACCCCATATCTGCAGGCTAATACTGTTTTTCCACATGACAGGTTCCCTTTAAGAAGATGATGCTACCCCTTTATAACCTATAATGACATCTTGAGAAAAAAAAAAACAGTGTGCTTCGTACCCCCTCACAGTTATTCATATGCCTGCATACTGGCTATTTTCTGGCCAATATTACAGCTGTGATATGATCCAAACATACAGCTTCACAGGCATATAGATAGTTCACGTCACCAGAGCCACGTAGGAAGTGCAGTTGTTAGCTAGTTTCGCCGGTTTGATGGATGCGGCGCACGCCAGTACAGTATGATACAGTACAGTGGCAGCGACGCAACTTCCGGGTCCCATGCTCCGGTCACATGACAGCATGTGACCGGAGCTTGTTGCGCTGCCAGTGTACTGTATACACTGTACTGGCGTGCGCCGCATCCGTCAAACCGGCAAACAGCCGGATATGTGAAACTAGCCTTAAAGACATGAAATGACTGCCAGCTGAATTGAGATCCTCCACTTCACTATCATAGCATTTTCTTCCCTGTAAGCCCAACCTTTGTGACTGAAAGTGCTGTATAGGTTGGTGGAGACCCCGGGTGCTGTGTACCGGAGCGCCTTTTGATGTCGCCACATGGAATTGGATGAAGAATACTTCAGCTTCAAATTCGCTGATGCTAAGAAAAACACATATGAGCCAGAGAGAAGATCCAGTCTATATGGGCTTCTCCCATTCTGCTGGGCTCAAGCCATCTTTGCATGACATTACTGGCCATTTATCTGGATGGGTGTCATGTAATACTGCATTTTATAAGGAGCTATCTATTAAGATAAACACTTTCAAAATAAGACATCTTCTAGCATTTGGAGATCAAAAACAAGTTCTCAAGACAGCAGGACTTCAAACAAGTAAGCAAGATGCCCACACGAGCCATAGAGTTCTACCCATCCCATATGTGGTATATTGGCTGCAGATTCTGCTCACATTACCGTATGGAGTAGGTCAGGCCGAGTTCACACCAGCGTTTCATGTCCCATAAGTGACACAAAGTCCCTCACGGACCCAACTAACTAATATGGGGCTCATTTAGTTCTCATTTGTGGATCTGTCTATTTAACCCTCAGCTGGTGAGGTGGGGTTTGCAACACCCCAGGGACATTTTGTTCAGCTGGCATTCATTGGAAAATGCTGGTATGAATCATCAATGTATTACATTTTCTGATACTTGTGGGTGTCAAAAATTTGGTATATTCATGTGTAATCAATTATTCAAGAGAATGATTAAAACAAACGTGATCTTTGCATTTTCTGTAAAGATTAGAGATTTCTAAACACTGGGGTATAGGAAGCCCCACATCACCAGTTGCATGACAATAATCCCACCTCACCCGTTGAGGGTTAACCCCCCAAAAATTGCAACATGCTGTGATTTTTCTTCTAGCAAAAATAATGGAAGCTCATAATGGAGACTAATGTAAGTGTGAGCCAAGGCCAATGGGGGTTTACAAAACCCTATACAAGTGGTCTGGGGAAAAATATGTAGCATGTGGTGTCTCCAAGGGTTAAATCAGAAGCAGAATCCAAAAATCACACAAATTCCACAGCAGGTCACAAAGAAATCCGAAAGTGTGATGTACCAAGGTACAGGGGGACCTGCTGCTATCACTGTGTGCATCTGCTGGACCACGGTATATACACACCAGCGCCGTATACAGCAGCACCCCAGAGTCTGTAGTGGGGGACACACTAATCAGATATATTTTTATATATAAAATACATTATATATATATATATATATATATATATATATCTCTATCTATCTATATATCTATCTCTATATATATATATATATATATTATACACATATATCTGTATGTATGTATACATGTAATCTGTATGACACTGTATCTGTACACACACGCATATGAATACCCTGTAGATGTATGGTCATATATAGGCGTACAGGGCCTACTATACTCAGTAGCAGTCGGTGCTCCCGCCTCTCCAAAGCTGACATGCAAGCAAGGGATGGCGCCATTATTACCTCGTCACGGCGCATGCTCAGTATGCAGCAGGCTGAGCTGTGGTGTCCGTCACTTGGGGAAGGAGTAGAGAGTTGCACCGGAAGAGGAAGTGAGTGTGTCCTGGTCCTGCGCGGCGGGCATGTGTGGAGCAGTAGGTACTTGTGTGTGTGTGGAGAGCTGTACGTGCCCTCAGGGGTCCGGCGCCCTGCTCTGGGGCATATGCTGTCTGTCACTGCTGCCCTTCCTATTGCCCCCTGCCCTGGTGACCTAGGCAGGCATCAGCTGGGCGCAGCAGCATTGTGTAGTCACCAGGTAATCCCTTTCCTCCTAGGTGACGTTCACATATGAGGGAAAACCCCTATGTGAAATCCGCATCATTGGATTTTCCAGGCTCGAGAAATGACCAATCCTTGAAATGTGTAACGCTGCACTGCAGATTATACGTGTGCCATTCCACAGGTACAATCCACAGCAATTCCATCCTGAGTGGATTTCCTCCATCAGCTGCACTATAGCCTGCCCATTACAAGGGTGATGGTGGACATGGCTCCACGTGTGCTAGTGGCCGTCCTCCCAGCAGTGATGCTGGACCAGTGTGATGGCCTGTGACCCGGCTCCTGTCCTATAGTCCTGCATGCACACCCTTTCATCAGGTGAGGTGAAACACTTGGGATAGGTCATCAGTATCAGATCGGTGGGGTCAGACACCTGTCACCGGATCCAGCCAAATGCTAACCGTGTGCAGAACCCCGCAGCTCTGTGAATCAGCCCCTCTTCTATTGAATGGGATCTCATCTGCAGTATATAGGAGCAGTCACTAAACAAGGTGACAAAGCGGTATTCTGGTGCACACTGCTGAGGGGTGTCTGACACCTACCCTTCTGATGCGGATAACCTATCCTTGAGATACGTTATCAGCATCAATGAAGTGACCAATCCCTTAAAGGGAACCAATCACCAGGATTTTCGTATATAAGCTAAAGCCAGTGCTATACTGACACTATCAGGCTGATTCTATACATACCTGTAGTGGTCAGCTCGGATGTTTAGGTTTTGAAATCCAAAAAAGTAAAGTTTATAAAATTAGCTGCTTGTTGAGTGACCTCAGCAAAGGAGCAATCATATATTCATAGTTATCCCCTCCCCCTGTTAGAATTAGCATAAGTATTATACAAACCACTCACTGTGTCTCTTGCAAGGACCTGTGTGATGTCATACCCATGTGACCAGAAGGGGCGGGGCCTCAACCAACAAAGCTGGGTACCAGGTCACATGGGTATGACCTCACACAGGTCCTTCCTAGTGAAAAGTTAAATTGATTGTATACTTATGCTAATTCTAACGGGGACAGGATAACTGAATATATTATCTGATCCTCAGCTGCTGTCACTCAAGAAGTTGCTCATTTTATAAACTATTCTTTTTTGGATTTCAAAACCTATACATCCGAGCTGGCCACTACAGGTATGTATAGAATCAGCCTGATAGTGCCAGTATAGCACTGGCTTTAGGTTATATACAAAAATCCTGGTGATTGGTTCCCTTTAAAGACATTTTCCACTACTGGACAATCCCCTGAATCAATTCAGGGTGCTGTAGAAATTATAAACAGTGTATACTCACCCCCCACACAGGTGCAATCTAGTAATGTTGGCACTGCTGTTTCTGGCAGATGATGTAACATTGTTGGATGATGTGTAGAAATGAGCGAACCCTAACTGTAAAGTTTGGGGTTCGTACCGAACATGGATTTTACAAAAAGTCAGTGTCTTAGTTCGGAAGCACATCTACCATTCACAGCAGATGATGGCACACCTGACCTTGCTCCACCTGATAATACAGATCTACCATTCACAGCAGATGATGGCACACCTGACCTTGCTCCACCTGATAATACAGATCTACCATTCACAGCAGATGATGGCACACCTGACCTTGCTCCACCTGATAACACAGATCTACCATTCACAGCAGATGATGGCACACCTGACCTTGCTCCACCTGATAACACAGATCTACCATTCACAGCAGATGATGGCACACCTGACCTTGCTCCACCTGATAACACAGATCTACCATTCACAGCAGATGATGGCACACCTGACCTTGCTCCACCTGATAACACAGATCTACCATTCACAGCAGATGATGGCACACCTGACCTTGCTCCACCTGATAATACAGATCTACCATTCACAGCAGATGATGGCACACTGACCTTGCCCCACCTCATAACACAGATCTACCATTCACAGCAGATGATGGCACACTGACCTTGCCCCACCTCATAACACAGATCTACCATTCACAGCAGATGATGGCACACTGACCTTGCAATTTTGTAATGAATTTCCCACACCCTGTTGCGCGCCAGCTAGATCTATTTTGGTGGAGCTGCCGAAAACTGATGTGCAAAGTTGCAACATTTTTTGTGTAACCTCGTCCTGTGCAGAACAATTGGACCATATGAAGGTGTTTTATGACAGAAAGTACAAAATGTCTAACACTTGAAATGATACGGTAAAAAAATATTGCGTGTTTCCTTGATTATATTGAGAAGCTTCTGCAAAATTGCTCTCCAAGCAAAGTGCATCTTATTGTAACATCTGGCTGCAGCATTTTTAGCCAAAATATTGCAAGCAAAATCACTAAGAAATTAAGATATTTTTTCCTCCACAACACTGTGGCCCTGATTGCTCCGAATTCCCACGTAAATTGCTTTGAAAAGTCTCAAAATGTTGTCTCAAAATGTCATGTAAACTTGACATTTTCACTCCAGTTTCTCACAGCTGTGCCAAAATGCGCAGAATAGGGTTGTGATGTCAGATCTCATGCAATTCATTATGTGGTTATCCGACTGCCAGAAATCTTGCTCCTGTCAAAGACTGGTGCACAACACTCATCAGACGCTCCTGATTTATTAAGAGGCGTGCACCCTTTCACAAATCATGTGTATATATTCCCCTGACAAAATCGCCAGTCTTGATGAATTGAGGCCTGTATGATTAGAGTACATTGAGTACAGGATGCGTAATTTTAGCTAGGTGGGACTTGTGTAGCAGCAGAATCATGCAATGACGTCTGTATTTAGCCGTATCCATATTTGAAGAGCTACAAAAATAGAAGCTAAACACTATAAAATTCCATTATTCTGGCACCTAGTAGTCTTCAAATACCACAAAAATCCAGAAAAAAGGGAATTAGCACATAATGGATCTCTTGCCAGAGGTCATTTGGGTTGGTCATTGATGAAGGAACTCTTGGGCCTTATTGTATTAGGATAGACATATGAGTTTCTCTTTATGCATTATTTTAATATAATTTTCTGTTATTCTTGCAGTCTTTCACAAAGCCTGGAAATGGGTTTCATGAACGCATTCCTACGCACCTTTAGGTGTTCTACGGTCCACGTTCTAATAAGGGAAGGGATCAATAGACAGTTCCCCTCAAGAATTTCTCACCAGCTCATGCAATGCAGAATGTTGATGCTGACCCACTGCATAAGAAACCAAGAGAAGCCCAGTGCTCCCGAAAAGATAGATCTGGACACTTGGAAAAATATTTTGAAAAGTGCTGCACCAAAAACTGAAAGTGAAGAAAGTGAGCAAGAGACTGAAGAGGAGTCCACCATTGAAAGTATGCAGAAGCTTGTTGAGATGTGGAGACTGGCTGGAAAAGCTGTACCTGACTCCATTAGCACAGAAGAGCTACAGGCCCTTCTGGAGCTTCCCACAAAGTCATCCAGAAAAAAATACTTGAAACAACTCCACTTTAAAGAGCTAAACAAGAAAAACAAGCAAAAAAAGAAATTGGAAAAAGAGCAGGCAAAGAGCGATGTTGAGATTAACATTGAGAAGCCAAGTACCTACTTGTTAAAGCTCAGGAATTGGTCAGAGGATCGCTTTGAGGCATGGCGTTGTGCCCAAGCTATGATATTTGGGCAACCATTGGTATTTGATATGGCTTATGAACGGTACATGTCTCAGAGGGAAATGGAGAACACAGTGAGTCAACTTCAGATGTGTGAGGGCTTGAACAAAAGGTCCATGGAACCCTTTCATCTCCATTTTTGTAACTTACAGCCCAATGGCTCGTACCGTAAAGAGTTAGTGAAACGTTATGACGGTGCCTTTGAAAACCTCATGATAACTTCAACTGAAAAATCTCACGTTGACATCTTCCCCAAGGATCGACTGATTTACCTCACCGCTGACTCCCCAAATGTGATGAAGACATTTGACCATGACAAAATTTATATTATTGGGGCATTTGTTGACAAAAGTCAAAAGACTGGAGTGTCTTTAGGAAATGCCAAGCGGCTACAGATAGCCACAGCCCGGCTACCGATAGATAGCTTCCTGAAATGGAGCAGTGGCGGCAAAAATCTCACACTTAACAATGTGATTGAAATCCTGATGACTGTTAGGGACACTGGTGACTGGAAGAATGCATTGTCCTCTGTCCCAACAAGAAAACACGATGGATATAGGGAAAGTTCTAGATCTTCTCAGAAACTCGTGACAAAAAATGCTAAAACTTATGAGTTACTGAAACGGAAAGGTACAAACTATCAAAAAGAGACCAAAACTCATTCTGCCCAAGAGTTGCAAAAAAACTGGTGGCAAGAGAGTGATTAAAGCCATATGTATATATCTTCAATACAGTAAATCGTATATTTTTTACATTTTTCACTTTTGTTAATTTCCTTTGTTGTGTAGGCTCACACATGGTGATCTAAATATATTGGGATAGCCCTAATTGCGTAATAACCTTAAACTAGTCACCATAGTGTTATATCTTTCATATTCTCTGCTATTACAATGTCTAATGGGTGTTCCCATCACCCATGACCAAGGCAGTGTAAATGCCTATACCCTTAAGGCCCCGTCACACGCAGAGATAAATCTTTGGCAGATCTGTGGTTGCAGTGAAATCATGGACATATTGTTCCATTTGTACACAGCCACAAACCTGGCACTGATTGTCCACAATTTCACTGCAACCGCAGATTTATCTCTGTGTGTGACAGGGCCTTTAGTGTCTGACATTAGAATTCTTATTGAAAACTATCGGGTCGACATGACAGAGACTTTTAGCATCCACAACAAATTATGCATGTTCTATATGTAGACTTTATTTTGGGGTTTACTGCATATTTCACCCCTTTGACATTAAAAGGGTATTCCTATCTTATACATGTATGGAATATGCTATAAATATATGCGTCTCCTACTTACAGAACCCACTACTATCTTGAGAATAGGGTTTGCCGCGTGCTGCTTTCAGTGAAGATGTGGTCAGATTTCTCATACAAATGAACGGTAACTTTCCACCTTTTTTCGGACTCTTCTGAAGCCAGAGTTAATAATCAAAGAAGAGGACAGAGACGGATTGCAAACAAGACCCCAGCGCTGTTGCTCCTGTGATCCTTGCTGATCCTGACCGGTCAAAGTCTTGGCCAACAGCGGTCTGACCGATCATATGCTAGTCATAAAAATGGCCCTGCCGAGGTCATTGGTTACAGCTGTCATGCATGATCAATTTGAGAATTCTACAGGTTAATTAAAGGGGCTTTCTGCCTCAAATTTATTATATATTACACAGTGCCTTCAAAAAGTATTCATACCCTGTGAAATGTTCCACTTTTTTCATGTTACACCCTGAAGCAAATTTTATTTTATTGGGATTTTATGTGATATACCAACATAAGTAGCAAGTATTTGTAAAGTGATAAGGAAATATACATGTTCTTCAAATTATTTTAATATAAATATGCAAATTGTAATGTGCATTTGTATTCAACCCCCTGAATCCTTTGTAGGACCACCTTTTACTGCAATTACTGCTGCAAGTCTTCTGGGGTATGGCTCTACCAGCTTTGCTCATCTAGAAGTTGACATTTTTACTGATTCTTCTTTTCAAAATAGCTTTAGCTCAGAGAGATTGGATGGAGGCTTCTGTGAACAGCAATTTAACACTTATCACAGATTCTCAATGGGATTTAGGTCTGGACTTAGACTGAGCCACTCAGCACATGAATATTCTATCTAAACCAGTCTATTATGGTTCTGGCAGTACATTTTGGGTTGTTGTCTTGCTGGAAGGTGAACCTACACCCCACACGCCAGTGTGAATTCTTTTGCAGCCTCTAATCGGTTTTCCTCCAGGATTGTCCATCCATCTTCCCATCACCTCTGGCCGGCTTCCCTGTCACTGCTGAAGAAATATGTGATATACAGTATGTTTTACACCACAAATGGTGCTTTTCGTTTAGACCAAAAAGTTTTACTTTGGTCTCATCTTCCCAGAGCACCTTCTTCCACATATTGGCTTTTTGTAAACTACAAACAGGTGTTCTTTACAACACTTTTCAAAATGGCTTTCTTCTTGCTGCTCTTCCATGAAAGATTTGTGGCGTATACAAGTAAGTCTGGGGACACACTGGCATACAGCATCCGATGTGAGAGCGTCAGATGCGATATGTTACTGACACTCGGCTCAAACTCTGCTGTGAGCGTGAACAGAGCGTCATTATACTGTGCTCCAATTCTCTCGGATGCAAGAATGGGATCACCGATGCAGATGGGAGGTAGAGATTAATTTCTTCATCTTCTCAATTGCCTGCCTCAGCGTATATCGGATTGCAATCAGATATCGTCAGTATAGTCTGATGGTTCACAGGCACCCATGGGTATGCATACGCTGACATAATCTGAGATTGTCATGCATGAGCTGACATAATCTGCCAATTTTTTTTTTTTTCTCAGACTGATTACAGCTGAGGAAAATTTTGTAAATCTGACCTGCATCAATGAATAAATAATATTGAGCCAAATACAATCCTATTTTTTTTAATCTGATTGTACCCGTATGATTTACACGCTCGTGTTACGCCGGCCTAAGGCTTTGTGCGCACTAGAGCTTTTTACCCGCGGATTTACCCGCGGATTTGCCGCGGAAATTTCTTGAGAAATGTCTGCAATCTTTGCAGACATTTCCCAGCAAATTCTATGGTAAAAAAAAAAAGCTGTGCGCACTGGTGCGGATTTTTCTCAAGAAATTTCCTTGAGAAGAATTTCTCGAGAAACTTTCTTGAGAAAATGAACATGTCCATTATTTCCGCAGGTAACCTGCGGATTTCGGCAGTACAGCCTGCAAAAATCCGCAGGGAACCACCCGCGGGCAAATCGCGGCAATTCCGCAGCTAATCCGCGGCAAATCCGCATGCGGATTTGGTGCGGATTTTTTCCGGAGGTCCGGAAATCTTTCACTCCCAGACGTTTCTCAAGAAATTTTCTTGAGAAACTTCACATTTCTAGTGCGCACATAGCCTAAGAGTTCTGTGGGCAATTTTCCCACCTGAGCTGTGGATCTCTGTAGCTCCTCCAGAGTGACCTCTTGGCTACTTCTGTAGTGCTCTCCTTGATTGGGATGTCAGTTTAGGTGGACGGTAGACGGCCATGTCTTGGTACGTTTGTAGTTGTATTTTTGTATGATGAAGTCAACAGTGCTTTTTGTTATTTAGGGGTATCAGACTACAGGGAGCTGAATATAAATACAAGTCACTATTTTCAGATTTATATTTTTAAAATATTTAGAAAACCAAGTATTTCTTTTACTATTGACAATGCTTGCGCCTTAGTGTTGATATGTCACATAAAATCCCAAGAAAACACATTTAACCCCTTAATGACGGTGAGCCGTACTGGTACGTTCTAAGTCATGTCCGGTTAATCACCGCCTGTTGCTGCGGTGAGCCTGCTGCAATCCCCACACATGTCTGCTGATTTGAACAGCAGACGTGTGCTGCGCAGGTGGATCCATGATCCACCCGCGCCTATTAGCCCCTTAGATTGCACTGTCAAAATGTGACAGCACGATTTAAATCCCCGCCGCGGTAAACACGCACTAACCCACCACTATTGGAAGTCATGTGACGTGATCACGTGGAGCTGATGGTAGCACAGGGTCATGTGCTGACTCCTGTAGCTATCATGGCACACTTCCTGTAACAGCCGGCCGAGTACTGCCTGTTACAAGAGACTAGTATTTCTGGTGATCTCAGCTGTGTAGTTGTGATCACCAGAAATGAATGAGCGATCAGACTGCTGATCCTTATAGTCCCCTAGGGGGCTAGTAAAATAAATAAAAGTTCAAATCATCCTACTTTCGCCCATTGAAATTTAAAGGGTTAACCTCTACATGACATTTAACGTACCGGGTATGTCATGACAGTCAGTGCCATTCTGACCAAGGACGTTCCCAGTACGTCATGGTGATCGCGGGGGTTCCCGCGCTGTACCCCTGCCATAGTCACCGCATCTCCGGCTGATCTTGTGGCTGGGACCCCGCACTCACTGTCAGGAGAGGTGCCCACGCTGCTACTGGCAGTTTAACCCCTTAACTGCTGTGATCAATATGATCGCAACATTCAGGAGGCAGGGAGAGGAATTGCTTAACATCCCCTGGCGATCGGGCACTTGTAATCTTATTACAGGCACACGATCACTGCCATGGCAACCCTGGGTCATCACCATGATGATGCTGGGTCACCCAGCTACGAATCGCTTCACAGCTCACGATGGATGCACGTTCTGTGAAGCGAAGTAACGATCGCGGGGATTCCTGCACTCTACACATGAGATCGTAGCCGGGTCTCCGGCTTATCTTGTAGCAGAGACCCAGCTGTCACTGCCAGGAGTGGTGCCCACGCTGCTTCCAGCAGTTTAACCCCCTAAATGCTGCGATCAATGCAATCGCTGCATTCAGGATGCAGGGAGAGGAATTGGTTCCCTTTCCCTGGCGATCGGGCCCCTGCGATTACAGGGACCCGATCACTGCCATGGTAACCCTGGGTCATCACCATGACGACTCAGGCTTACTGAACTACGGAGAGCCTCAGACACCATGCAGCCTGCATGATGTGTAAGGCGAAGTGGCAGAACTGCTGCAGCCCTGACACTTATAATTCCCTACAGTAATAAAGCTCTGCAGGGAATTATATCAGTGATCAGATCACTGACAGTGTCCCAGAAAGGGACTAACTAAAAAAGTAAAAATAAGTTAAGAATTAATAAAAAATTGGGGAAAATAAACAAAAAATAAATATTCCAATAAATATGTACATATATGTAAAAAAAATAAGAATGAAACAAAAAACTGCACATATTTGGTATTGCCGCGTCCGTAACATCCTGAGCTATAAAATTGTCCCACTAGTTAACCCCTTCAGTAAACACAGTAAAAAAAAATGTAGCAAAACTGTCTTTTCATAACACACGTGCCCAAAAAAAAGGGGAATAAAACGTGATCAAAAAGTCACATGTAAAAAAACATTGTATATCTGAAAACGTCATCTTGTGCCGCAAAAAATAAGCTGCCATAGAGCTGCTTCAGAGAAAAAATAGAAAACTGTGGCTTTCAGAATACAGCAATGCAAAAACTATTTTTTTCTTATAAAATAGTTTTTTGGGTGTAAAAACAGCAAAACATAAAAAAAACTATATAAATGAGGTATCCCTGTAATCGTGCCGACCTAAAGAAAAAAACTTTTATCGCTTTTAAGGAACAGTAAACGACGTAACAAAAAACAGTTCCTGAATTTCTGTTTCTTCTTGATTCTGCCTCACAAAAAGTGTAATATAAAACTATAAAAAAAGTGGCCCAAAATGATACCAATAAAAACACCAATTTATCACACAAAAAACAAGCCCTGACATTACTGTCAGCAGAAAACTATAAAAACTTTAGTCTTCAAAATCCAGTGATGCAAAAAAATTTTATATTGTAAAAAAAAGCAATTTTTAGTGTGATAGTCGCCAAACCTAAAAAAAATCGATATAAATATGGTATCACTGTAATTGTACTAACTTGAGGAATTAAGCCGCCCAATCACCTATACCGCAAGGTGAACGGCGTAAAAAATATAAATAAAAGCCAATTCTTCAATCGCTATTGAGTTGTTCATTCTGCCTTGCAATACGGCATGGCTCATATTTATCCTGTGAAAATTGTAAATCTGGGGTTAAAATAACATTTTAGTGCTAAAAATTTAATTATTTTTTTTTCTTTACGGCCCAACAGTATAACATTTTGTGACACACCTGTGGTGTCAATATACTCACTAAACCTTTGGATGAATTCATTGAGTTTGTAACATGGGGTCACTTCTGGGGGGTTTCTCTTCTGACACCTCAGGGGCTCTGCCAATGTGATCTGATCTGATATGGTGCTCCTTCCCTTCTTCACTTTGCACTGTGCCTCAAAAGTAGTTTTCGAGCACATATGAGGCATCGGTGTACTCAGAAGAAATTGCACAATACATTTTATGCTGCACGATTGCCTGATACCCTTGTAATAATAAAAAAAATAAAATAGCTACCTGGTTGAAGCAACAAGTTTGTGGTTTAAAAAAAAAACAAAATATTTTTATGGCTCAATGTTATAAACTTCTGTGAAACCCCTACGGGCTTGAAGGTGCTCACCAAACATCTAAATAAATTCCTTAATGGGTCTAGTTTCCAAAATGGGGTCACTTGTGGGGGAGTGACACTGTTTAGACACCTCAGGGGGTCTTCAAACGCGACATAGTGTCTGGTAATGATTTCAGCTAATTTTGTTTTAAAAAATTCAAATGACGTTCCTTCCTTTCTGAGCCCTGCCGTGCGTCCAAACAGATTTCTATCACATATGAGGTATCTGTGTACTCAGGGCAAATTGAACTTTACATTGTATGGTACATTTTTCCCCTGATACCCTTGTGAAAAAAAAGCTACCTGGTTGAAGTAACAATTTCATGGTAATATATATAATTATTATTGTTAATTTTTTTTATTTTTTTTTTTCACGGCTTGGCTCAATTTTGTAAACTTCTGTGAAGGTCCTGGGGGTTCAAGGTGCTCACCAAACATCTAGATAAATTCCTTTAGGGGTCTAGTTTCAAAAATGGGGTCTCTTGTGGGAGAACTACACTGTTTAGACACCTCAGGGGGGTCTCCAAATGCGACATGGCCTCCGCTAATAATTCCAGCTAATTTTGCTTTCAAAAATTCGAATGGCGCTCCTTCCCCTCCGAGCCCTGCTGTGCGCCCAAACAATTGATTTCTACCACATATGAGGTATCTGCGTACTCGGAAATTGTACAATAACTTTTATGGTGCATTGTTTTCCTGATACCCTTGTGAAAATGCAAAATTTTATGGCTAAAGTAACATTTTGTGAACAAAAAAAGTGTGAAGCATCTAGCACCTAAAGGGTTAATAAACTTCTTAGATTTGGTTTTGAGTAGTGTGAGGGGTGCAGTTTTAAGAATGGTGTCACTTTTGGGTATTTTCTGTCACTTACGCCTCTCAAAGTCACTAAATGTGATGTGGTTCTTAAAAAACAAAATGGTTTTGTAAATTTTGTTGGAAAAAATAGAAATTGCTGATAAACTTTGAACGCTTCTAACTTCCTAACCAAAAAAAAAAAATTGTTTCGAAAATTGCGTTGTGTAAAGTTACAGTAGACAAGTGGGAAATGTTATTTATTAACTATTTTATGTGACATATCTCTCGGATTTATGGGCATAAAAATTCAAAGTTTGAAAATTGTGACATTTTCGAAATTTTTACAAAAAAAATCCGCCAAAAATATCGTTCTAAATTTACCACTATCATGAAGTACAATATGTCACGGCATTCAGAAATGCCTGATCTATCAAAATATAAAATCAATTAATCTAATCGGTAAACGGTGTAGTGGTAAAAAAATTCCAAACGCCAAAATCACTTTTTGGTCGCCGCAAATTTTGCACAAAATGTAATAACAGGCGATCAAAATGTAGCATCTCCCCAAAATGGTACCATTAAAAACATCAGCTAGAGACGCAAAAAATAAGCCAAGAAAAAGACTGATGGCACATCCTATCTTTCTAATGTGAGCAGGTGCAACTGAATATGAAACAGCAACAAAAGGAGACAGCTGCACACTGCAGTGCTAAGATATGTGCAGCAATGAATATGGGAATATAGACATGCATTACTGCTATGAAAAACCATGGCCAAAAAAAATCTGCGCAAAGTGTGCTAAGTGCAGTGGAACCTTGGTTAACGAGAACAATCCGTTCTGGGAGTGTGCTTGGTAACCAAGTTACTCGTTCAGCAAAGCAAGATTTCCCATAGGAAATCATTGCAATGCTGACAATTCATTCCACAACTTGTTAAATGTCCCATCCTGGTCCCCTATTGTCATTCTACACATGCACAAACACGTACAAACTCATACAAACACACACATATTATGCTCACCTTACCTCCTGTTCCATCGCCGGTCTCCTGGGACTTGCTGTTCTCTAGTAGGGGCTGTGTATCGGGTTACCATAACGATGAGGGAGGAACTTCCACTGCCAGAGCGCTGACGTCAAACGCAGGAGCCGCTTGCCTCTGCCTCTGCTACATGCCCGCTGACAGCAGACACAGACAGAGCCGGGTGATGAGAATGAACTCTGATGAACTTCACCTGGCTTCATTGTCAACCCGCGGCTCTGTCTCTGTGTGCTTTCATGAACTTAGATGAACCTCCGAGGTCAGTGCCAGGACACAGGAGTTCGCAGCAGTGATGTCAGAGCTTCACCCGATTTCACTGACATCGCACGGCTCTGTCTGTGTGTCGTGTCCTGATTAGCGGTCACCCGTGAAGGACTCACCGGTGACCGCAAATCCCCTGAGTGACTGAAGTGAGCAGCGTAATCAGCGGTGCCGTCACTCAGGTGACCCACGTCCACAGCTGTAGTCCTCCACCTGAGAGCGGTGGCCGCGAGTAACCTGAGTGACGTCATCACCGAACGCGCGGCTCACTTCAGTTGTTGCGTGGAGCTGACAGAGAGTGGTCGTGGGCTGTGGCCGCTCGCTGTAAGCTTCATGTAGCAGAGCTGAAAGCGTCGTGGGACCTCATGTGGATTACGTGGGACCTGGAAGGGTATTTTGGGATTAATAAAGTGGTGAACAATTGTGTTTTTTTTGTCTTTCATTCCAAATAAAGGATTTTTCGTTGTGTGTGTTTTATTTTCATTAACTTACAGGTTAATCATGGAAGGTATCACGGGGAGACGCCTGCCATGATTAACCTAGGACTTAGTGGCAGCTATGGGCTGCTGCCATTAACTCCTTATTACCCCGTTTGCCACCACACCAGGGCAATTCGGGATGAGCCGGGTAGAGTCCTGGGACTGTCGCATCTAATGGATGCGGCAATTCTGGGCAGCTGATGGCTGATATTGTTAGCCTGGGGGCTCCCCATCCTGAGAATGGCAGCCTTCAGCCGTGTGGCTTTACCCTGGCTGGTATCCAAATTGGGGGGACCGCAAGGTTTTGGGGGTTTTTTTAAATTTTTTTTTTTACTGCACGATATAGACCTGCCCACCGGCGGCTGTGATTGGTTGCAGTGAGCTGTCACTCCGCGTGGAGGCGTGTCTGACTGCAACCAATCATAGGCACCGGTGGGTGGGGGAAGCAGTGAATACGTGATGGAATAATGAGCGGCCAGCATTTTCAAAAGAGAAGCCGCCACAGTGTGAACGCTGTGCAGCGCCGCGCCGGTGATCGTGAATCGGTGAGTATGAGAGAGGGGGTGGGAGAGACCGAAAGACCTGCGTTTGTTATGTCAAAAAAACGTGGATCGCCACAAAAATGTAGTGCAAACGCACTGCTTAGTATTTTGGTAGCGTTTTTCTACAATTCATTGATTTCAATGGGTGTAGAACGCTGCCAAAACGCTCAAAAGAATTGACATGCTGCATTTTTAAATGCAGAGATTTTGACAATCAAAACGCGGCGTTTAAAAAAGCATTGTGCGCACGGATTTTGCATGATTCTCATAGACTTTGCTGGGGAAGCAGAACGCAGGCATTTTGACAATGTGACGCTGCAGCTTAAAACGCTGCAGAAACGCAAAAAAAAAACGCAACATGCGCATGAGCCCTAATTCCCAGTTTTGCTAGAAACCTCCACCGTTATCTTCGGCCCCTCATTATCTTGCTGCTTTCCAGCTCTTCGGTGAACAAACTGCCGTATGTTACAAATAAACATATTAAAGGTTGACTCGTCCGTCAAAAGCACTTGCTACCATCTTTCAGTAGATTACATTTCAAATGTTGATGACACACACTAAATAAATGAGTGTAAAGCTGAAAAATGTCTGCATCTGACATGTAAGAATCAATTCTCTGCTTTCATTCATAAACTTTTAGTGCAAAAAAACTACAGGTGAAATGTTATTGGCTGCCACAGTAGTTAGATCGCTCATGTCTTATGATTAACCTACCGCTATGGTGCACGTAATTCATGCTTATGTAAAGGGAGTCTGTCACCCCCAAAGTGTAAATTAGGCTGCATAAACATCTATATAGGGGGCACAGTCCCTATAATAATAATACGTTTTATTTCTATAGCGCCAACATATTCCGCAGTGCTTTACAATTAAGAGGAGACATGTACAGACAATATGAGACAATACAAAATAGCAAAATTAAGATACCAGGAGGAGTGAGGGCCCTGCTCATAAGCTTACAGTCTATGAGGCAGAAAAGTCCAATTATATTTAATATGCAACTGACATCTCTTCAGTGCATCCTTGGTGTGGCCCTGGTCTTACTGCACAATTACGTCCCTCTATTTGCACAGTAAGCCAAGTCCCTCACCTTGTCTGACAGCACTTAAGGTACCGTCACACTAAGCGACGCTCCAGCGATCCCACCAGCAACCTGACCTGGCAGGGATCGCTGGAGCGTCGCTACACGGGTTGCTGGTGAGCTGTCACACAGGCAGATCTCACCAGCAACCAGTGACCAGCCCTCAGCCAGCAGCGAAGCGTGGCAGCTATGCTGCGCTTGGTAACTAAGGTAAATATCGGGTAACCAACACGATATTTACCTTGGTTACCAGCACACACCGCTTAGCGCTGGCTCCCTGCACTCCTTGGCAGAGTACACATCGGGTTAATTACCCGATGTGTAGTCTGGCTATGTGTGCAGAGAGCAGGGAGCCAGCACTGACAGTGAGAGCGGCGGACGCTGGTAACGAAGGTAAATATCGGGTAACCAAGGTAAGGGCTTCTTGGTTACCCGATATTTACATTGGTTACCAGCGTCCGCAGAAGCCGGCTCCTGCTGCCTGCACATTCAGTTGTTGCTGTCTCGCTGTCACACACAGCAATGTGTGCTTCACAGCGGGAGAGCAGCAACTAAAAAATGGTCCAGGACATTCAGCAACAACCAGCGACCTCACAGCAGGGGCCAGGTTGTTGCTGGATGTCACACACAGCAACATCACTAGCAACATCGCTGCTACGTCACAAAAGTCGTGCCTCAGCAGCGATGTTGCTAGCGATGTTGCTTAGTGAGACGTGGGCTTTAGAATGGACAGTTCCTAAAATCAACCCTGACACTGGCTGTGCCCAGCCGTGTGCTCATAGTGTGGGTGCACATGGTGGCGATGACATGCTCCGGTTCTTGCCTGTCTGGAAGTCGAGCGAGTGATCAGCTCCACCTAGCAGGAGAGGACATTGAAGACTTGTGACGTGTGGCTGATGACAGGTAGGATCCATATTGTGTGCACGCCCGTACAGATACTGAGCGCCGCCGGTGACATACAATGTCAGTACACACGTGTGCAAATGGGGATTGAATTTAGACTTCACTCTTACTAAGCATGTGCTGTCAATCAAGATGAGGGGCCAGGCTTCCTATACAAATCAGAAGGAGTAAGGCCCCCTTCATACGTCTGTGTCTCCGGTACGTGCTAGGTCCGTGCCCGTATGTACCGGAGACACGGGCACATGTATACCCATTAAAATCAATGGGTATATGTGCACGCACGTGTTCTGCCAGTGGCCCGTGCCTCCGTGTGGAGCAGACGTGTGTCGTGTGCGCCACACGGATGCATGTCCGTGTTTCTCCGGCAGCACGGGCCCGCACACGTACGACACGGATGTAGTGTGGATGCGGGTGCACGTGACACGCGCCGGAGAAACGTGGCATTGTAAAAATTTAAAAAAACACAAACTCACCTCCACCAGCCGCGGCTGTCACCTGCATCCGTCCCCCAGTGAATTTGAACAATGCATCTTCTTCACTGGGGGCCGGAAGCAGCGTCAGCAGGGCGTGGCCTGTGCCGGACGCTGTCAGTCAGCATGATAGACAGCTCCGGAAGAATCAGGTAAGGCGGGACTATCCGTTCTCCGTGTGTTATTACGTATAACACATGGAGAACAGACGTAGTGCCATAAACACAGCACACGGAGGGGAACACGCACCCTTGACACGTCCGTGAAAATCACGCACGTGTTTCACGGACGTGTGAAGGGGGCCTAACTGTGTACCAAGAGACAGGCCACGCCAAGGTGCTCTCAAGCGCCTTCATCAACATTATTTTTGCTTTAATTATTGTATCTTCTATAACTGTTATGTTTGTATATGAAACTGAATTGTAAAGCGCTGCAGAATATGGTGGCGCTATAGAAACAAAGATTATTACTATTATATAGAAAATAAAAATAGATTTTTCTGCAGATATAACAATAAATTGTATATGCCTCGGTATGATTCTTTGGGAATGACAGACTCCATTTAAAGGGGATGTCCACTACTGGTACAATACCTTCTCATTCCACAATTCATCCAATTAAAATAAAAAGGCCCATACCTCAAGCGGTGGCGGTGCTCACGTAAGGTTGTGACATCACTCGAGCCCTGCACCCAATCACCACCCGCTTCCCGCTCCTTATCTTGGGTCCCATGTGTTGATGACTTGTGCCGCCCCCACGCCAGCAGACGGGCTGCTCAGATCCGGATCCGCAGTGGCTCGAGGGGTTTCTGGACCCAGGGGTCACGCGGACACTCAAATAAAAGGGGACGTATATGTACGGGGATTGCTGTAGATACTTCGTGACGCCACCCGCGGTGTGTGGTAATATGGAGTACCACCGCTGCTGTTGGGAAGCACCCGGGGGCGATGGAGTGGCAGCTGGTTGTTTAACCCCTCCATGGGTAGGGGTGGATGCCCCGAGGCTCAATATCCAGGACACGGGGAATGATGTAGGCCAGAGGTGGTGCGCCGGGCCAGACCGGGGATGTTGGTGTACTCACTGTTGAATAATTGCACACTAGTCTGTTGGTAAACCAAGGTGTCAGTGGCCGGCTGCCACGTCCGGGTGTACATGGGTCCCACACCCGGCTGGTGTACCAATGTCCCTTACTCCGGCACGCTGTAATTTTCCTCACTTCTGGACAACTCTGTATGGAATGGGGAAGTCCGCTCCCGGTATGTTCTGGTTGGGAGATGCACCTGCAAAAACTGACCCCTGGGCGTTTGCGGATACCCTATCCCCTGCGGTGGGCTGCCGTTTTGCTCTATCTGGGCTAACACTTCTGGAGCAATGTTTGGAACCTTACTCCTGGCCTGGTGAATTAGAGAAGGGGCTTGCAACAGTCTATTAACTAGAGTCCAGGTACCCCGCCTGTGCACGGTTTCCGGACCGGATCTCCACTGTCGGTACCGGCGGGCTCCACCTGCCCCGGTCAGCTTTGGATTTCCCGCGACCGGACTCCCATCGCCTTTGGACACTGTCCACTACTTGCCACCTAGCCAGAAGACCAGGGCCACTACCCTGGCTACCCTCCACTAGGCACAGCCTTGACCTCCAACTTTCAACTTCAAATTTAAACTAACTGGTTCCCGCCCCGGATTCTCAAGACCCCTAGGTGGGCGCTCCCAATCCGCCTGGTCGTGCCCATTGGTGTGCTTCCTACCATGAGGGGGGGTAGCTAGGATTTTGTGGCAGATGGTACCTGGTGTGGGATGGTGTTATGTTGGGTGAATTATTCTTCTGTGACCACCTGGCGGCGCCAGGGCATCACATTCTCACTTCCTGTTAATTGCTCCTGTGTCAGGAAGGGGATAGCTGGCGGTGATTGGGCGCAGGCCTGGTGTGATGTCACAACCTTACGTGAGCACCGCCACCGCCTCCACCAGAGGTATAAGCCTCTTTATAGTAATTGGGGGTAATGTGAAATGAGAAGGCGTTGTAGTAGTCACAACCTTATGCGAGCACAGACAGCTCTGGGGTTGTTCTAGTAGTGGACAACCCCTTTAAATAAAAATCTAAAAAGCACTACCTTACATTTTCCTGTGTGCTCCTCTGTGTTTTATAATAAAGCTTTTTGAACTTAGCATTAAGCAGGCGACTGCGGTTTATTATTTGTGTGCGTTCCTGCGTGTGTACAATAAAGCTTTGTGAAGTAGAAAAAAAAAAAGGCTGAACACTACCATAGACACGCACTCAGACTGTCTATACTGCGCTGCCTTCTCTCTATGGTCCCACGGCTGGACGGAGGCGCGGCCTGGGGAAGCGTGACGTCATGGCTGTCTAGATAGCGCCGAGAAAGATGGCGGATAAGAAGAAGCTACAAGGAGGTGATATGGAGAGTGTGTGGGCCGATACGTGTTATGTGCGGGGTCTGGAGGGATGTGCCGCCATGTTGGTGGCGATGAGTGCAGCGTGTGCTAGTGGTGTCGTGCAGACATATTGGGTTACGTGCTGCTGATACTATTAATATGGTGAATTTTGGTATTTTTTGTGGTTGCTGTTCCCATCATTCAGCTCAGTAACAAAATGCTCATCTTGGTAAGTTGTTTCAACTTCACCAGGACCAGAAGAAGACGCAGAAGTGAACACTAAGCCTGTTTCTTCCAGTAATGGAGGGGAAAGCTCTGGCCGCAGCGCGGAGAAGAGGTCAGCAGTCGCCTCCGCGGAGGAGGATGGCTCCCAGCCCTGCCCATCCAAGCTGGCCAAGTTCGGCTTTGCATTTGGAGGTCAGAGCGGGAAGAAGCAGCCGTCCATATCCATAAAGCTTGGCGCGGCGGTACGTATCCGGCTCCATGCATGCTTCTCTTACATTGTGGGGTTTCTGGCTGTATAAAAGGAATAAGCATTGCTCCAACTTCCCTACTGAAAGGTGTGTGTACTGACAATCACTCCCTGCAGATGACACCGGCCACCATGAAACAACAGGCCATCTGCTCCCGACTATACCGAGGGGTCGGGAGCGGGAACCCTTCCCCTTTTATGGCTTCTTAAATGGTCTTTTTATTGTCTATTCATGACGTGTGGATTAATTCAAATTGGCACTTAATGCTGTGAATTACTGGTATCTTCCTGGTTAGCCAGGAAAGCAAGGAACACCACCCCTCAGGGAATAATGATATAAACCGACTGTCACCAAGGAATAGTTATTTCTGGAGAAAATGGAAAAAATCAATATGGGGTTAAAAATAGGTTTTCATTGACTGCCTGTAAAAGTATAAGGCGACAATATAATGTCTTTAGGGTTAAATATCAAATGTATGGGGTCACCCTATTCACCTGTTGACAATGGTGAAGGATCGGGCATGCTGCATTTGAGCATGTCCAATCCGTTGTTCCTGCTATAAATATGGGGATGCCAGAGGAAACCGAAGTGTGCTTGTCAGGCTAGGTCCACACTACGCTTGGCATTGTTGGAGGCATATATAAAGTAGCCACTGTCGGAATAGATGCCTTGCAACTATCCACCATAGTGGCCCATTATAACGAATCATGGGCTGGATAGGGTATATTTCTTTTCAGCAGCACAGTCTGCAGCACGTTCCTGGCCCTATTCACACTGCAGTTTTCACGTAGGAGAGCTATCCGCTTTGTTTTTATTTTACCTATAGTAATCTATGCAGCTGTTCACGTTACATCTTTTTCCTTGGACCAAGTGATCTGTGCAAAGTCATAGAGACGTGTGAGATTGACCTCTGTAACGCAAGTCTGAGTCAGTAAAAATATATGACAACATACAGATGCCATTCGTGTATGAGATAGGTGGAGAATCTTCCTTTTATTCTCTCATCTGATGAAACTCAAACTTAGGCGGTGTTCACATGTTGCTTTTTCCTGCAGCAAAACCTGCTCTTGGCAGTAAAAAAAAACAGGTTTTGTTGCATGTGTAAATAGTTGCATTTACCAAAAAAGCAGCAAAAAACACTGTAGCCATGCTTTCACTGGTGGGGAAAAAAACCTGCAAAAATGTTGAGTTGACATGCTGCTCCTTTCAAAAACGCAGCAATTTTCCATTTCAGTCTGGAAAAAAGAGTGCATGAGATTTCTGAAATCTGCCAGGCTGAAGACACCCTTGTCCTCCGTGTGGTGAATGTTACATTCCCTGTACGCTGAGTGCGCAGACGCTGGTGGACCTGGTCTTAGTGAGGTCATCAGAGATATGAGCGTTCAGTCAACAGCACATTTCTCCAGCCTCCAATCCAATATCTTAGAATCTGCTGTCTTTTCAGGTTGTGACTATTGGTGCATTATTGCATAGTGAGATTGATGTATATAAATGTATTTATTAATTTATGTTTTAGAAACCAAAGGAAACCCCTCCTGCCGTAGTTACTAAAAAGAGCATGGTGGCAGCAGCGTTTAATGAAGATGATGTAAGTGTGGGCATACAAATGGATGTTTTTATAGAGATTTGGAGTGAGTTGAATGCCTGCAGCACCTTCTACTTACAGACCTTATCCTTGGTGAACCTAAAGAAATCAATATTATTTATTATTATAGCGCCATTTATTCCATGGCGCTTTACAAGTGAAAGAGGGTATACGATCATTAACAGTACAAAACAGACCGGTATAGGAGGAGAGAGGACCCTGCCCGCGAGGGTTCACAGTCTATAGAGAATGGGTGATGGTACCATAGGTGAGGACAGAGCTGGTTGGGCAGTGGTGTACGGGACTGAGGGCTATTGTACGTTATAGGCTTGTTGGAAGAGGTGGGTCTTGAGGTTCCTCTTGAAGCTTTCCACGGTAGGGGAGTCTAATATGCTGAGTTAGAGCGTTCCAGAGTATGGGGGAGGCACGGGAGAAATCTTGTACGTGATTGTGGGAAGAGGAGATAAGAGAGGAGTAGAGATGGAGATCTTGTGAGGATCTGAGGTTGCGTGCAGGTAGGTACCGGGAGATTAGGTTACAGATGTAGGGAGGAGACAGGTTGTGGATGGCTTTGTATGTCATGGTTAAAGTTTTGAACTGGAGTCGTTGGGCGATGGGAAGCCAGTGAAGGGATTGGCAGAGTGGCGAGGCTGGGGAATAGCAAGGGGAGAGGTGGATTAAGCGGGCCGCTGAGTTTTGGATCGATTGGAGGGGTACAAGAGTGTTGGAAGGGAGGCCAGAGAGCAGGAGGTTGCAGTAGTCGAGGCGGGAGATGAGGGCATGCACTAATGTTTTTGCCGATTCTTGGTTAAGGAAAGCACTGCATGAGGTGAAGCCTGCATGAGGTGAAGAGGGCTTGGATGTGTGGCTTGAAGGATAGAGCAGAGTCGAGGGTTACTCCAAGGCAACGAGCTTGTGAGTCTGGGGAGAGTGAGCAACCATCAAGTTTGATGGAAAGGCTTGTTGGAGAAGATGAGTGAGGAGGAGGAAAGACAATGAACTCTGTTTTGTCCATGTTAAGATTTAGGAATCGCGCAAAGAAGAAGGATGAAATAGCAGACAGACATTGTGGGATTTTGGTTAGTAGAGAGGTAATGTCCAGAGAGGTAGATCTGTGTGTCATCGGCATAGAGATGTTACTGAAAGCCGTGGGACTCTGAGCTGTCCCAGGCCGAAGGTGTAGATGGAGAACCGCAGGGGTCCAAGAACTGAGCCTTGGCGGACACCGATAGATAAGGGTGAGATGAGGAAGTGGTGTGAGAATGGGAGAAGTTCGGTCGGTTAGATGTGAGGAGATCCAAGATGGGGTCAAGTCTCTGATGCCCAGAGATGAGAAAATCGGTACTAGGAGGGAATGGTCTACTGTGTCGAAGGCAGAGGACAGGTCCAGGAGGAGGAGGGTAGAGCAGTGTCGCTTGGCTTTGGCGGTTAGTAGATCATTGGTGACTGGTTAGGGCAGTTTCAGTAGAGTGATGTGGTCGGAAGCCAGATTGTAGCTGGTCAAACAGGGAGCAGGAAGAGAGGTATGAGGACAGTTCAAGATGGACATGGTGTTCCAGTAGTTTTGAGGCATAGGGGAGAAGGGATATGGGGCGATAGTTTGACACAGAGGATGGGTTAGGGGAGGGCTTTTTGAGGATGGGTGTAATGGAGGCATGTTTAATGCATGAGGGGAATACACCACTTGTTAGTGATAGGTTGAAGAGATGGGTTAGGGCTGGGATGAGGACTGCGGTGATATTGGGGATGAGGTGCGATGGGAGCGGGTCCAGTGCACAGGTGGTTAGATGTGATCTTGAGAGTAGAGTGGAAAGATTTGTTTTCTCTCATGGTGGAGAATCTGGATTTGGAGGAAGAGGGCTGAGTAGCTATAATGAGGGGCCGTGGTGATTGTGGGCCAAAGCTTGCTCTGATGTTGTCAATCTTCTCCTTGAAGAAAGAGGCAAAGTCTTCAGCTGAGAGGAGAGGGAGGTGGTGCAGGAGGATGGAGGAGAGAATTGAAAGTGTTGAATAGCTATTTAGGGTTGTGAGAGAGAGAGAGGATATGAGGGATGAGAAGTAGGTTTGTTTTGCAGCAGTGAGTGTGGACTTGAAAGTGGTGAGGGACTCTTTATATGCAATGAAGTGCTCAGTGGAATGAGACCTCTTCCATCTGCGCTCAGCAATTCTGGAAGCCCGTCTCAGTTCTTTAGTCTGACTCGTGTGCCAGGGTTGCCTGTTGATTGTGCGGGTTTTGGTGTGTGTGAGGGGGGGCAGCTGATTCGAGAGCTGCAGAGATTGTAGTGTTATATAAAGTGGCTGCAGCATCTGCATCATGTAGAAATGCAATGTCTGTGAGGGGGAGAAGAGACTGAGTGCGTGTAAATCAAGGTATTTGATATTTCTGCGAGGGTGTGAAAAATTGTGGAGGGGCGGTTGCATACTTGGAGAAGAGAGGGAAGAGAATGTGAGTAGGTTGTGGTCAGACAGGGGGAGAGGTTAGATAGGGAACAGAGGCGAGTGAAGATGAGGTCCAGTGTGTGGCCATCTTTGTGAGTAGCTGCAGAAGACCATTGGGTGGGGCCGAAGGAGGAAGAGAGTGTTAGAAGTTTGGAGACAGATGAGTGGGAATTGTCAATTGGGATATTGAAATCACCCATGATGATGGTGGGGATGTCGGTGGAAAGGAAGTGTAGTAGCCAGTTGGCGAAATGGTCAAAAAAGGCAGTGGCTGGTGGTAAATGACAGCCAGTTGAAGGTTGGAGGGGGCTTGGATGCGTACGGAGTGCACCTCAAACGATGGAAGCGTAACAGAGGGTGGTAGTGGAATTGGTGTAAAGGAGCATTGGTCGGACAGGAGCAAACCAACTCCTCCACCATGCTTGTTACTGGGGCGGGGGGTGTGAGACAGTTGGAGACCGCCATAAGAGAGTGCAGCAGGAGAGGCTGTGTCAGAGGGGGTGAGCTAGGTTTCAGAAATGGCGAGGAAGGAAAGTTTTAGTGATGAAAAGATCATGGATGTAGGATAGTTTGTTGCAGACAGAGCGAGTGTTCCATAGAGCTCCTGTTAGTGGGACTGGGGGAGCGGGGGCTGGGTGAATGGGTATGAGGTTAGAGAGGTTGCGGAAATTTGTGATAGGCTGTGGATGAGGGTTTGAAGTGACAATAGGGATGTGGAGAGGAGGACCTGGATTAGGAGAGATATCTCCAGCCGTGAGAGTGGGAGCAGGAGAGGCCATGAGATGGTCGTGTGTGTCTGGAGACAGTGGGTGAAATGCTGAGAAAAATATCTGAGGGGAAGGTGAGATGGGTGGGGAGGATGGAGGGAGAGATGAATAGTTCACTTTCTACTGCCCCCTCTGATCCCTAAACCCAGTAATGAAGTATTATAGGAGTGAAAGTGAAGGTAAACATAAACATGATGGATATCCAAAAGATGGATATGAATTGCTGAAATCTGGTCAAAATGTTTGGACATGCCGTAAATCCAAAAGAGAAGGGTTTAAATGAATTGTCTTCCCACTGAATGACATGGGCTCCTGCCATTGCTCAAACTTAATGATGGGGGTGGGGGAAGAGTTTATACAAGGGGAACGACATGTGAAAAGTGATACATTGACGCTGCTGTTAGGAAAAGTGACTGGAGGAGCTGCAGTACTGGAACGGCAGGGGAATGTATCGTAATATCTCAGGAGAGAGATGGGGATATATATACATATATATGTATATGTACCGTATGTGTGTATGTACGATTTTCACATGGGACTGCAGCAGCCAATCACTGGCTTCATTGTTACACCTTGGCAGTCTCACGTTGTACACCATCATTGCAGCGTAGTAAATACCGTTCATGGAGGCTGGGGGCAGCAGAACTGGGCAAGAGAGTGATTTAACCCAGAAGTATACCCCCCCCTTTCCCCCCCCCCCCCTCTTAAATATTCTGTCTCCTCCACCTTCCCCTTTTAATTCCTGTGGGTCAGTGTGTGGCAAATCTCCATCCCTATATTGGTGCTTTCCCAATGGATCCCCATGCATAGAGCACAGGCAGTTGTGTATGGAGCGTTGCCTGTTCCCATGGCTGACAGGATGGTGTTTTTATTGCTATTCTGTCTGTACAGTATGGAAACCTCTATGGTGAGATGCACAGAACTCGCTCCAATAATTACCATAGCAGCTGCCCATAGAGAAGCCAAAACTTGGGATGTTTCATGTTCCAGTAACTGATATCTACATCCCTTTCACATGCATCTTATTTGCTTAATGGCTAAAAAGTCCGACACATTTCATCCTGTACATATACTGCCTTGTGCTTTATACATGCGAGCTGTATTTCATGTAGATGTTTCTATTTGCAGAGTGAACCTGAAGAAATGCCCCCAGAAGCTAAGATGAGGATGAAAAATATTGGAAGGTAATGCTCCTTTTCTATAATCGTCTGGAGTTACACTGCCCCCTACAGGAGCGTCTTTGCATTGATCCTGAAAATGTTTGTGTTTTTTTCTTTTCCCTTAATTTATTGGCAGCCAGACTGGCTTGCAAAGTCTCCATAAGGAGAATAGTGTTCCCCCGTGGTCCCCACATAGCTTCCTCATGAGCCAGATCAGACACCCCATACTTTGCACTGACGAGGGGCAAGCACCCCAAAACACCGCGTCTGCAAATTGGGATTCTGATCTTGCATATATATCCTTTGCATATATATCCTAAGTCATATGCAAAGGATTGTTAACAATCCACATTTGACTTTCAGGATTGCTCCTTCCAATAGGTGGCGCTGCGCTAGAGTTTGTCTCCTGACCTGGAGAGACAATTTTTTTTTTTTTTTTTTTTTTTTCCCCTGTAATTCTCCTGCTTTGTAAAGGTGTTTCAGCACATAAACAAATCTGAATATACTGTTGGATACAAGTGGCATGCTGTTAGAACAGTGCAAATGCTGCATGTCTTCTATGTACACAAGTAATTGCATGATGTTGCATATTAGGCCGTGCATCTGTACAGTATGTCAGATGGTTTTCATGGTAGTATTTGTGCATTGGTGTGTGCTCTGTATCATTGATGCCATTAGATTAATGTCCTGATCAGGATCATATGGATACAACAGCACCCACTTACCTAACTTCATTAGAAATCTAGGAAAATAACTTTTTGTGATCCTCAATTTAGCCTGTCTATATGTGTCCCTATAGAATTGGTGTCTGCTGGACCCTTACTGATCACTGGTGGGGCTCGTATATCCGGAGTGTCACTGTTTGATGGCTCTCCTGCCACAACTCATGGAAAGAAAAAAAAAATCCCCACCAGTTTGATTGCAAGATTTTTTTTTTTTTTTTTCCTTGCCCAGTCTGTCAAGCAGCGATCAAAAAATGAAATTTTGGTGTTTTGGAATTTTTTAGCCGCTACGCCGTTTACCAATCAGATTCATTGATTTCATATTTTGCAAGATCAGGACGTTTGTGAATGCAGCAACACCAAAGGTGTGGGGGTGCTTTTTTTTGTTTTCTTAACCCTTTAATTTTCAATTGGGTCGAATAAGGGAGGGGGAGGGTGATTTGTTTTATTTATTTATTTTTTTAACTTTTACTAGTCCCCCTAGGGACATTTCTCTTGATCAGAGCAGCACCGCTCAGACCGGGAGAAATGATTATCTCCTGTAATCTGCAGTACTCAGCTGCTTCTTACAGGACCTTCTTACATGATCCTGTGCTATCATGACAACCATCGGATCCACATGATCACATTACGTGACTTCCGGTGGTGGCCTATGAGTATACAATTACCGCTCTCGCCGTTAAAATGGCGCTGTCACATCTTGACAGCACCATTTAGGGGTTAACAAGTATGGGTGAATATCTATTCCACTCGTACCTGCTAGGCACACATGTCAGCTGACATGTGCGCAGATCCCCGCCTGCAGCAGTAAGTGGGGATTAACACTATGACCGCAGGGATGTAATATTACTGCCCATGGTTTTTAAATGGTTAATCAGAAATGCACTGCACTTCGACCTGTGCTTCGAGGGCGAGCCTTTGTGGGTCAGGTGCTTTGTGTATATTCCTCCTCCTGATTCTTTATTGCATGCCCCCTTTTCTTTATTTAAATATCGCACCACGCCGCCACTGCTGCTGTTGGTGTACAAGACTCAGGAGGAGGAATATACACAGAGGACCTGACCCACAAATGCCCGCCCCCCCCCCCCCATGTGCACATCAATCAAAGTGCAGTGGATTTCTGCAACTTTGATCCCAGATATTTCAGCAATCATGCATCTGACCTTTCAACAAAAGCTATGCTTGGATTCAGCATCCTAGTGCCAGTATGGCACTGCCTTTACTTCATATAGTAAAATCTTGGTTGCTGGTTCCCTTTAAGCATATCTCAGTTCCTTGGTAGACTTCCTTCTTAAAGGGTTATTCCAGTGTTCATAGATATGTATTGTAGGGTAGAGCGTGTAAAAACAAGCACTTTTGTAATTTACTGCTTATTATGGCGTGTAGCAGTTCTTGAGATAGTAACACTTTTGTACACAGCTTGATGCCTATGAGACTGACCTCCGCTGCTACTTAGCTTGTAAGCACTGCGTTTATGCTGGCGAAGATTAGGAGGTAACAGTGTGCCCCAGCAATCCTGGCCGACTTCAAAGGAGTACGTGCAAGCTCAGGAGAAAAGAGCTAGCAGCGGTGGTCAGTGCCCAAGGCAACGAGCTGTACACAAGTGTTAAAGGGGTGGTTCACCCATATTTTTATTGTCTAGATCGATATTATATTGAGAAACAATGTTTCTCTCAAATACCTTGTGTTGTCAATAGTGCCTGTGAGAGGCGCTATTGCAGACCGCTGCTCCCCGTCCAGTGACGTACCCGTCCAATGCTGCCTCGTCACATCCGTGCAGGCGGCTACAGTCTTCCAGACTGAGCTGTGAGCAGTGTTTCACTGCTGTCACAGCCCATCTGCTCCCTCCTAGCACAGCACGGCGCATCTCCTGCTCCCCCCTCCCTCCTCCCTCCTCGCAGAACGCTGCAAGCAAGAGACGTGCTGTGAGGGAGGGAGGAGGAGCAGGGAGCAGATGGGCTCAGAATGCAGCCGGCTGCACGGATGTGACGAGGCAGCATTGGACGGGTACGTCACTGGACGGGGAGCAGCGGTCTGCAATAGCGCCTCTCACAGGCACTAAAGACAACACAAGGTATTTGAGAGAAACATTGTTTCTCAATATAATATCGATCTAACCATAAAAAATATGGGTGAACCACCCCTTTTAATGTCTGAACAATGGTTGAAAATATTAAGCAAAATTGCTTAATTTACAATTCTTACCTGACAACCCATTTACAAAGATTGTTTTTTAACAAAACAAAAAACTTATGGCACATTCTATGACATAAGTGTGGCCATGCAATTAAATAAGAGCAAAGGCTCACAGCCTACTCCATCAAACATTAGCACACAAAAAGAGAGGCGTTTTACAGGAAAAATGTAAAGGGATTTATTGGTATACAAAGGTTAAAACCAATTAATTCACATAAATACAATGAGTAGTATTACAATAAGACCAAAGAAGTAAGACAACAATGAGAGGTGGGTGGGCGAGCCTGGACCAGCACTTAAATTACATCACATCACAGCACTGCTCTTAGTAAAGGTAACCCCTCCCAACCATCGAACCAGCCACATGGCTAACGTATAAGTCCCAGCGGGAGAAGGAGAGAGCGGAAAGACATATTACCATTCAGGCATGACTGTGCTGGAAAAGGCAGGCGGTTGAAGGGAGCCCCCAGAGACACCCGACGTACGTTTCCCAGTGTTTATGCTGGCTTAATCATGGGTGATACTACTCATTGTTTCTGTGTGAATGAATTGGTTTTAACCTTTTGTATACCAATAAAGCCTTTTACATTTTTCCTCTAAAACTCCTCTTTTTGTGTGCTAAAGATTTGTTTTTTACAGGGTTTGTATCAAGATTAGAAGTTTCGCCTTTATCCGTTGGATAGGGAATATCACAATCAGTGGAAACCGCCCCCCCCCCCCCCCATTGGCCCTGAGAATAGGGCTTTGAAGAGCATGTGCACGCTTGTTCACTCCCTTCATTTCAGTGGGACCACCAGAGACTTCTGAGCACTGCACTTGGCTATCTTTGGCTTTACCTTTGAGAATGAATGGAGCAGTGCTGTGTGCTCAACCTCTACTTCATGCAATTGGTGCTATTCAGAGGCCCGATCTTGGGATCATTATGCATCACAATGTCAAACCATCTGTGACCAGGAAGTCGTAGGATAAGGGTACGCTCACACGAGTGTAAAAATCGGACGAGTGCAATGCGAGAAAATCACATTGCACTCTGACCAATGGTGGTGAATGAGGAAGAGTAGTTGGTCAGCTTTTCTCGCATTCAGATTCTTGATGTGATAAAAGCGTCAGCATGCTGCGATTTTCTGCTACAGCCATATCCCTCGCACCCAATCAAGTGAATGGGTGCGACAGATACATCGGACTGCACTCGGATGTTATCCCAGTGCAGTGCGATATACGCACAGGCTGACAATGGAGGAGATGGGGGGGGGGGGGGGAATTAACCCCTCCCTCTTCTCCGCAGTGCCCGCCCTTAGCTTCACAGCTGTGACCCGATTGCAGGATCAGGTCCCAGTCACATGACACTCGGTTCATGCTCACAGCAGAGGCTGAGCCGGGAGTCATTAGCAGGTCGCATCGGATGCCATACGTTCGTGTGAGTCCAGCCTAAGGGAGTATCTTCTAATCCTGGTACAAACCCTTCAAGATCACACACATACTGCTTAGTGGGCTATTCCCAACACACATTGTACAGGGCCATGCTGCAGTTCTCCTCGGTGGGTGTCCAGGAGTGCCAATTTGCAGGGAAAATTAGGCTGTTTACCTTCTATCTGAAAGTAATCCCAGGAGACACTGCAGTTTCATGCCATCGTTTGGGGATGGAAGTGACCTATACTACTGTTGTCAAATATTCATAGTGCACAAAGGTTTCTTTTAAGTACTAAAAGAAGCATCCCCTTACACTGTACTGGAATTTCACAACCTTCTGTTTGCTTGACCACATAGGGACACGCCAACCTCATCAGGACCAAACTCATTCAACAAAGGCAAGCATGGATTCTCGGACAGCCAGAAGCTCTGGGAGAGGAATATTAAGTCACAGCTGGAGCGGGTTCCAGATAACTGAATAGTGGACAGGGATTGTGGGTTGATCTGACGTTCAAATCTGTATTTTTTTTTTTTTTTTTTTTTTTTATTTTTTATTTTTTTTTTCTTCCTTCCCCCGGATGGATACCCCTGCAATTGGAATAAGGCATTTTGTTTTTGAAGGAATTTGTATGGCACAGAAACAAATATGAATTGTAATTATGTTTTGTACCGAGTTGTTCTGCTGTTTGTTTAGTTTTCATTTACTGTCAATGGGAATAAACACTTGTTTTGTCCATTGGAGTGTCTGCTTCTTGCTTCTGAGGTTCCTACCACTGCCCATTTTATATATGGATGAATAGGATTGTGAATCACACTGCTTTCTTCAGTAATACAGGCAATATGGTTCGTTCTGACGGTGACATGTTGTGCTGCATCAGGTTTAATACAATAATTATGTCTAAGGTCGTATATTATCACAACTTTGTGTCCTTATTGCACCTTTCTGTATGGGGTACAGTGTCAATACAGTAGCAAAGTGTGGTTTTGTTTTTTATTTCAAAACCATGAAATGAAACCTTAATTTATGTGAATGTAGCTTATTAGGCAACAGCCAAGCTTACAAGTCTTGCACTAGGTTTTAGATGCATTTTCTACATGCTCGACAAGTGGCCGTAGTCTGTGTGGAAGTGGGCTGTTCTAAATGCCATTGTTAAGGAGAAATTCCATAGTTTCGGGAAATCTTAACCGTGAAAGTCAGCTGTAATCTCGAATAGAAGGTCGCGGAGAAATTCAGACCACACAATATAGCTGGTATGAATTCCTTTCTCAGTGAAAAGCAGGTGCACATGTAAGGCCGGTTTCACACATCCGGCTTTTCGCCGGTTTGCCGGATCCGGCGCTCTCCCATACAGTGACTACAGTACAGTGACAGCGCAACAAGCGCCGGTCACATGCTGTCATGTGACCGGCGCATGTGACCCGGAAGTTACAGCGCTGTCACTGTACTGTATTGTCTGTACGGGAGAGCGCCGGATCCGGTAAACCGGCGAAAAGCCGGATGTGTGAAACCGGCCTAACGTGCATTTATTATCACAAGCCTTTTTATAGAACCATAATGGGTTAATCTTTTAGCATAATTCCTAATTCTAACATTGGTTTGGTTATATTAAAAGCATATGCAAAAACTTGTGACATTTATTCATTTTTTTGGGACTTCCCCTCCTGTGTGCCAAATCCATAACTTGCAGAGTTTTTGTCACGTAGCACCTTAGCCATGGATCCGAACTTTGTAGCCAGTCATCATCATTATCAATCTCTTCATTCTGTTCCCTTGTTTCATTATATCAGCTGCTGACCTTGGTGTAGACATGCTTACAGTATCTTGTTACTTATATAGAAAAGAAAGCTTGGTTATAGAAAAGGCATATAGAAAAAAAATATCGGATTCTCACAGTAAAGTACACAGAGAAATATTGTATTCTCACACCATCTTTTCAAAAATTGGCCTACTTTGGTGCATTCTATTAAGTTATGACCACAGATGGTGTAAAGTTAATTATACAGTATAAAGATGTGCCAAATTTTTCATCCAGCATGTGCCATTATGATTTGATTTCAAGACTACTTACTATAGTTGGCACTGTCTAAAAGGTAGACCACTTTAGTAAATCAACCTCAGGCTGTATATTCCTTACTTTTCAGGAATATTATTGGAACTTTTCCTAGTGTATACATCAGAACTATCTATATGCCTTCATTGACCTGACCTAAGCACAAAAGGATACCTTGTTAGCCTCAGGAGTAGTGTGCACCAACTGAGCTTTACTATACAGAGGGCCATAGCAAAAGGATGTTAAGCAATATATATTATTGGATTTTGACAGTGCATAGTATTCTTGTAGGTATAAGTCATGAAATCTCCTAACAGCTGACTTAGTACCTACATCACAGGTGGGGAATATCCACCTCACCGATAGGTCTGGTCCTGCCAAGACAACCGCATCTGCACAGTAACCTACTATAGAGCGCTGCACATATGCCCCCCGCAGGCCAGTTATAAAGACGCACACTAGGTGTGAGATTTCTATAAATCCCATCCACTTTGTTAACAGGATGGGTCTTTTGCTCAGCACAAATAGAGCGTTAAAGACGTGATGAGGATGGCTGAAGAAATGTGGGCATCTTCCTGGTGACTCTTCCAGGGGTAAGTGTGGATGCACATGTGCGCCCATAAGGACAAGTCTCTATGTCAAACTTACTAACACATTCCCTTTTAAGTGGTGCGACATCTGACGTGGTGACTAAAAACAAAGTTGATAGACACACTCCGTCTTTCCAAGAGAAATGGACAAATGATTGTTTTTCTTTCTTGTTGAATGGAGACGCAGTCCATCACTGTAGAGAGGGAGTTAAATGTTTCACCAGATGTAGCAGGGTAACTTTAAGATAATTTTGTCCGGTCCAGAAAAACAGTTCCCAAGCCTGATCTTGTGGAATGGAAGAAGAAGAAAAAAAACGTGCACGGATTCCATTTCTAGTGCTTTATTGGTAGCATATAATAAACTATATAATCAGCAGGGAAATGTTCAGAAAACAAGTCTTAGGCACACAATCAGAAATAAACATTTTCTCTAATTTCAACATTCAAGGTACAAGGTCTCCTTGGGGCTTGGACGACTGGGCATAGGCTGCAGTCAGTGGTTGGGTACCGGTTACCTCAGCTCTGCTGTCACATAGGTATCTGGACCGTGGACACTAGTATATACTCATTTGTGAGCTTGACAAATCGCACAGCACCTCCATGGGTTTGTGGTATACTAATACAGACTGTGCAACAAACACATGCACTGCGTGGCCAGAGTATGTAGATACCTATTGGATTGTGGGGCAGATTGTCATATCTAAACATGCCAGATTCCACACATCAATCACTACTTAAACCTGCTTTACACGTTGCAATTTCGTATGCTATTTGCAATTTGTTGAACGTGCCGCACAAACGATTAACCCCCGTCACACGTACTTACCCGTCCATACGACCTCGCTGTGGGCGGCGAACGTCCACTTCCTGGAGTGGGAGGGACATTCGGCGTCACACGCCAGCCGACCAATAGAAGCGGAGGGGCAGAGCTAAGCATGATGTAAACATCCTGCCCACCTCCTTCCTTCCGCATTGTGGGCAGGGAGCCGCAGGACGTAGGTAAGATCTGTTCATCGTTCCTGGGGTGTCACACACACTGCGATGTGTGCTACCCCAGGTACGATGAACAATCTGACGTGCAATTCTAGAGACAGGTACGATGTGTATGCGATGAACGTTTTAACGTTCAATCGCACGTACCTGTCACACACTGCAATGTACTTACAATGCCGGATGTGCATCACTTACGACGTGACCCCAACAATTGTAAGATACATTGCAGCCTGTAAAGCGGGCTTTAGATCAGAAGATCTGGCCCAACTTCTTGGGTCTCTCCTCCCCCAACCTCCCATGGTCTTCCAATCCATACTGTTTCACTGATGGGTTATAACGGCCTAATTCTCCGCAAAAAAAAAAAAATCCTGGCAAACATGGCTTGCATCTTTTAGACACGTGCACTTCAGTTGGCTGTACTGAAGAGTCTCTCTCTTAAAATGTCCCATATATTGATACAACCAAGAATTGGTGTAAGGCAATGTTAAGTTTTATACCTCGGTATTTGCAACCCAAAATCAGGAGTGGAACAATCCACGGAAAAGTAGGCCACGTGTACACATTGAGTATTTGGTGAGTTTTTATCTGTGTATATGCAAGCCAAAACCAGGAGTGGGTAATAAATACAGAAAGGGGTGCCTGTGTTTCTATTATACTTTTGCGCTGATTGTTCCTCTCTTGGTTTTAGCTTACAAATGCTGAGGAAAAAAATCTCACCAAATGCTCAGCGTGTGCACGTGGCCTTAGGAGGTGTCTTGCATCCATTATACTGCACCAAATCTATCTAAGTACACCCATCAGCTGGAAATGAAAGCTGTTATTTACTAAAATAGACATCTGTGACCTTAATATTTTGACACGGCTCAGTTATTCCTCCAAAGCATAGTTTATCCCTTGGGTGTTGGAGGATTTTTCTTTACACAGTATTACACTGTCCAATCAGTGCTCTCTCACAAACTAAGACACACCCCTTCTGAAATGGCAACACCCAGTTGTCCGTTTATTCATACAGTTTGAAGAGGCACAACAGATGTGTATATGCGGCAGCATTATTTTATAGGGAATGCAAGTATTTACAACAGCAAACATGTCACAAGTAGTGGCCGATGCGGGTTATGCATAGTTTAGCATTAGCTTCTCGACACGGTCGTGGATAGGACGGCTGGATGACCACGTCGTATGAACAAAAACACGTGGAATTTATTAATTGCAGTATTCCAGTTTTATGGCAGAAAAAGTCTCACCATTTTTAAGCCAAACAACTTTTCGCCCATATAATATTTGCCTGTACCCCAAGGTAGTAGGATTTTCTGTACATAATAGTAGCACAGCACAGACCAGCTCGTAGTATACGTTGGTGACGGTCGCACAGAATGCCAGATAACTGATCTACTTCGAGGAGCCTCCTACTCCAGTGCCCGCCCCACCAAGACTGACACAGAACGCTAATCAATACATTCCCCCAAAGTCTCTATATTAGTAATGTCACTTTCACTTAAGATCTAAATGATACATTTCCCTGAATGATGCATTTGTAAACTAACTGGAATGTAAGTTTGGTAAAAATATAGTTATCTTTCTGTAGTTATGACAAATTATTAGGAAACTGTTCAGATGTCTGTTTTTGTACATTGGGCTGTTCTGAAGCCAGGGCTGAGCTGCTTATGTTATCCCCGATACTTGATAATGCTGCAGGCGGCACAATCAGCCTCACTGATGGCATCATAGGCCCTTGTTGTATAGAATACACTTACAAAGCACTGGTGTGAACAAGCCCTTAGATTTACACGGTCGACATATTACCATAATGTGATTCTCTAGCTGTTAATTTACCAGTAAACCAGTACCACATCAATGACTGCCTATTCTGGTTAACATTCACGTGTCATTAATTCTACACTCACTAGGAAAGAGACATTTTCGGTTAAAAAATAAAAAAAAAAAACTATTCAAATTTTTTTTTATTCCTTATTTCTCCAATCTCAAGAAAGCTTCTAATGGTTTAATCGGTTAGGCTCAAGTTCTTTCACGGTTAAAATTGTGAAGAGCTTTGAAACAAGCAAGCCACTTATTTCCTATTAAAAATCCTCTCCATTTCAGAATGGATGGATTTTTTTATTTTCTATTGTTTACAGCACGTTGCCTTGGTTACTGGCCACTGCTCTATTAAATCACTAGTGGCTGGTCTTCAATGTAACGACGCTCAGCACTTAAATGCTCTGCTCTGAAGCTGGCCCGATACAGTGATCATCCCATGCTGCAGAGACACCACTGCCCATCCTTGCCACATCAGACTGCACAGTTTAGCCGAGCAGCTCCACAATGCTGCTGAACCAAGCACTTTGCTTAGTTACCCAATATTTACCCTGGTTACCAGCGTACGCTGCATACACAGAGTCGGTGCTGGTTGGTCTCCCGCCATCAAACACGCCAATGTGTGCTGCACAGCAGGAGACCAACGAGCAAAAAATGAACCAGAGCAGTGTGTAACGAGCAGCGATCTCACAGCAGGGGCCAGGTCGCTGCTGTCACACACAGCGAGATCGCTGATGAGGTCACTGGTACGTCACAAAACCTGTGACTCAGCAGCGATCTCGCTATGTGAAAAGTACCCCTTAGTCCTCCATACTAAATGAGCTCTGTAAAACCCCACCATTGCTTGGCAGTGTTCCATGTACTAAGCATAATTAGAAAGCTGCCATTCAGTGGTGTGGGTGGGGTTATACAGCACAGCATTCAAAGCACTGAAAAGTCTGCAGCAAAAATGTGATTTTATCAAAACTGCAGCTAGGAACACAGTGATATATCACTGGGATCAGGATGTCAGCCTTTATCTTATGCTGCTTGCAGATGGGGGTAGAAAAATAAAAACATTGACAAATTCCCTTTAACACTAGAAGTCCCAGGAATTTCGAGCTCCATAGGGTTCCAAGGGTAGAAATCTTAAATGACCCCTCTCTGGGACTTCTAGTGTTAAGCCATAGAGATTTCCTATAGGGGAACAACTGTGTGGATGATAGCACTGTGACACTAGTGTGTGGTATTGTGGTGGATCTGCGCAGTGTGAGTTTTTAATATAGATTTTTGTTTTGTTTGTTTTTAAACAAAAAGAAAGCCCAGATCCAAAAGAAATATAAACATTCTTCCACCCCTCATATTTTGTTTCTAATGTATCCACTTCTGGCTTTGGCCCAAACATCATGTTGGCTGAAATCTAACATTGGATAAATTTGTCTAAAAACTGCAGCAGGGAAAAAAAAAAGGTTTTTACCCCTGACAATCTAATGACAGGTAGCAACTTGAGTGTATTCAGACAATGTGGTTGAGTTGCTGATATTTTTCCATCACCTGTGGTAAACTACAGTATACCAAAGTAGAAATGTAGATTTCAGTCAATGTCTGAATATAGCCTTAGGTCGTTGCTTTTAAATTTTTCTTTGATCATTTTGAACACCATTAAAGAACAGACGTCCTGAACAGTTGTTGGGCCGTCATGTAAATGAAGCTTCATCACATCCCTTACATAACTTCCCACTGATTCTTAGCACTTCAGTACCATTTCCCGCATATGCATGAGTGACAAGTTGTGAGCTACCTAACTATTCTCTGTACCATAAATTGTCACATATCAAAGTGAAGTCTATAGCTCGCTCCAGTGCTGTCACAAAGCATATGGCCCATCACAATACGGCTTGATTCTGGAAGGCATTTGAAAGGTTTTTTATTTTAATTTTTTTTATGCCATAAAACTGACAAATGCACCATGAAGGTGTGCAAACATTTTGTTGCATTTGACATCTTCACCCCAGTTTTGTCCAGCTCTACTAAAGTGAGTAGAGCTGGCATGAGATAGGGAATGGCAAAGCCCACCCACGTGGACTGGACAACCATTTCTGGCCAAAGCACATGCCAGTTATAAAATGCATAATTCAGTAAGCGGACTGGGCCTCTTCCTGAATTAGGCACATCTTACCACAACACGCCCATCATTTAGACTAGAGAGCGTAATCACACCCTATCTGTTCATACAGCCAGGTAAAAACTAAAGAAGAATGGCGAGCATCATGAAGTTAACATTATTAAAAGGAAATACACAAGTTACTAAATTGCTTTAATTAGCATGAAAATAAGCAAGTTTTCACTTAACTTGCTTTTCCCATTTGCGGTCCTTGTCCTACAATGAGAGCTTTTATCTATCACTATGTACAGCTGGTTTCCATTGAGCTCAGGGAGGTATTTTTTTCTTTAATATATTTTGATAACATTCTGTTTGAAAATCCCCAGTACATGGTGGGATTTTCAAACTAAATGTAATCAGGGGGTTGAGGTTATAGTCACTGCCATTGCCTATGTCCCCAAACCTGAAATGAAGTGTCAGCATGGACATCCATTTTGACGGCTGGTCTAGTCCCTGCTCTACTGTGCATGCATTGGTTGTCAATTCCAGTAAGTACCAGTAAAAGCTCACTTGACACTGTGCAATACTCTTATCAAGGCACAGGGACAGAGTCAATGAGGGAACAAATGGAAGAAGTGACAAGCCAGCAAGAAAGTATATTGTCAGTGCGCATTGTAGGGAGAAAATGCAGTAAGCAGACCAAACCTGCCCCCCGCCCCTACGGAAATCTGTCTCAGGGGGAGGGCTGATCTCCAATAGACCGTACTACGCTTCCTTGCCAACTCGTTATTTCGCCTCAGAGCCTGCAAGGAAACGTCCTGTCCTTGTCAATACCAATATCCTTTTACATGCACAACAGCGGCATGCTCAGTAGAGCTGGGACTAGCCCAGATCCCGAAATGGACATCACTGATGACGCTTCAACCGACGGTGGGGACCGAGGCTTGTTTGTTTTGGACCACCCCTTCATCTCGAATGTTGAAAACTCATACGAGCCTGTAGCATTGGCTGCACCTACAGAAGCTCTTCCTATGGCTATTACTTTCCTGTGTGTTCAAATGCCCTGTTATTTGTGTGTGTAAATGTAGTGATAAGCAGTGTAAACTCAGAACAAACCATTGATAGCTGAATGGGTTACAGCAGAGATTGTGCCGAGTCTGAGAGTTATCACCAGAACTGGCACTGAAGGAGGAGTTCTGTGCCACCAAAAAAACAGATGTGAGAGACAACTTGAACATACCCTTTAAAAGCCTAAGGCCAACTTCAGATCATTTCATGTTCCATAAACAGATCTCCTAACCAGACCCAAGAGCCTGATCTACGCCTATAAAGCTGTTAGTTTAGTAGTTCTAGTTCTGTAGGCCATTTACGACATGTGAAATAGGCCCCAATCAGATACATAAGAAGTTCACAGTGGTTGTGAATAAACAACAAGAGATTGTGCCCTAATTCTATACACACATTTGCACGGCTTTCTCCTTTTGTATGTGACAGTTTGTTTTTTTTTATTTTTAAACCCTATTCATATGCATTATACTGGAGGTTTTTGCAGATTTTTACTGTATGTCTGGGATTGAGTATCTTTAGGTGCAATCTCTCAGCCACATCTTTCAACCAACTCACATAACTGTGAATTCGGATTAAGCACGGACGGTGATACACAGACTAACCGAGGGGCTCCTGATCCAAACTAGACAACTACGTAGCCATACACGGGTTGTCAATTTTGGGTAAGGATAGCCAGTTTGTGTATCGCGGTCCAAATAGACCATGATACATGGATGTCTGAATATGGCCTTGGAGCTATTATTCACCGTCTATGCCGAACAGACAGCACATGAACAAGTACACTGACCAAACCAAATGAGTAGTTGTGATGAACGTGCAGACTTTCAGAGTGCGAGTGTGTTAAAGAAAAACTCACCGCCATCTGAACGTGGTCTAACAAGATCCCAGGAAGCTCACATCTATACCAGTGTTTGCACAGCTTTCACAGGACTCGATACCACTAACTAGTTCTTCGATCTCAGGCCAGACAAGATCCTCCTGATCACATAGGTGTAATTCTGTGAGGTAATGACAATGTCATTATATAACTGCACCAATTCCTGAAAGCAGTAAATAACCCATATTAAAATCTGCTCTATGGATATCCAATAAGTCACAATCACAACAACGTGGTTAGGTAGGGGTGTTTGTTCTAACAAGTTTAGCTTTCAAAGGATGTCCGTTCTGCGTCAGAAAGCCACGTACTGCTGTATATTGGAGAGAAACCTTCATCCGTTTTACTTCCAGAACCTGGATTACCCAATACCTATATGAAAATGCTGCATGTTCAATTCAGCAGATACCGAGGTCTCCGTAAATTAGCATGTATTATGGAGAGGAGGGACAGGTTTTTGTCTACAAAATATATGTCGGCTGAGAATTAACTCATGCCCTTCTGCTACTCAGTGAGTGACTGCTTCGGTGCCTTTTATATACTTCCCATATGCCTGATAGACACGTATCCAGTTTTAGAGTCATTTAGAAAACTACATTTCCCACAACTCCCTAGTGTTTGTACAGCTCTTCATTAGAGTAGCTCCTTCCCTGCTCTGTAGCATATGTAACCCCACCACTCCCATTATACCTCCTACCATACAAGCTCAGGAGCAGGGAGAATGGACTGGGCCCCTTACTGTTGGAAAGTACAAGTGCAGGCTTATGTAGTGGAGGAACTGTCTTTTAGCAGGCACTACATGGCAGGGTGTTAAGACTATTATGAGCTCGGTTTTCCCCGTGTCCTTCCTAGAATATTCCATGTTGGGATGTTTACTGTATGTGCAAGTAAAACAGTTCATTCTCCCACTATGAGTGCTAAATGAGTGCAGGCACAAATCGGCTACTCCGACAAAGTCATTGATGACATTGAGGGACTAGCATCCCAAGGCAGTATCGGAAAATCCTCACTTCCAGGACAATGGCAGCACCCCCCCCCCCCCCTCTCCCTCCCTCCCTCCCTCCCCATGAACACACCGACTCAGTGGCTCTCCACAAAAGCTAATGATGGCCAAATTTTAAAATTAGGTGAATTCTAACACGAAAGATTTTAAACAAGTGTAGAATGGGGGACAGATTGTATGGGTTATGAGTTCAAACAGAAATAACCACTAAGTAGAGGACAAATAACCACTAAGTAGAGGACTGTGAATAAGCTGCAGAGGAGACAATCTGGGTGGGGTTGGTTCATTGTCATAAGTGGAAAGTCGGGCTTTTCTGAGAGCATATAAATAATCATGGACACCAGGCAGTAACCTGTAGGAGAGGTTTCTCTTTGCTTACGCCATTACAATAAAACTTGTTAGTACATTAATTTGAAGTACATAATGTGTGACATTTCCTCCCACACATGATACCTCTTGTTAGTTCTATGGCTTCTCCATAAAGTGGTCTTATTAGAACCATTAATGAAACTCCAGTGTGATAACCTGGTGGGCTTCTTCTTTAGCTGGCCTTGGTTGATGAATGGCGCCACCAGGTGCAGTAGCTATTGTGTGGTGAGTACAAGTCAACAACATGTTGAACTGGACTTGGGTTTTCTATGTAGATTAACTGTATCATTGTGGATGAGCTGATCTGATCTTTCTTCAATAGCCAGAACTCTTCTGACAGCTTCTTCAAATGCTGACGCCACATTGGTAGCATCTTTTGCACTGGTCTCAAAATATGGATGGTCCCCATTGTCCCTGCACCAATTCTGCGCTTCTTCCATGGATACTTGACGTTCAGTGATATCAATTTTGTTTCCCAAGACCACAAATGGGAAGCTGTCAGGGTCTTTGACGTCTGCATAGTAGATGAATTCTTTCTTCCAGTTGTTTAAGTTCTGAAAGCTTTGTAAGTCATCTACACTAAATGTAAGGAGACAACAGTCAGATCCCCTATAGAAAGGGGTCCTCAAACTCCTGAATCGTTCCTGGCCTGCGGTGTCCCAGATCTGCATGGTGACCATATGATTGTCCACCTCAAGCTCCTTGTTCAAGAACTCAACTCCTATTGTGTGAAATAGCTGAGTATCAAACTTGTTGGTAACGTACCGATTCATAAGAGAACTCTTCCCAACACCTCCATCTCCCAGAAGTATTACTTTCAGTAACGAAGACTTGGATGCCATTGTAAAGAGTTCTACAAAATATCTTCTTCTATAAGTAGTTTTAGCTAGAGAGGGGGAGAGAGGAAAAGGAAAAAAAAAAAAAAAAGGATTATGAGATAACTGTGTTCTTGATAAGTTAGTTAAAAGAGCTGGTGATCTAATCAGGACAACACCCTGTGCCACATTTCTATAGATAATATCACAGGGAAAATAACAGGACAACTGCAAATACTACAGTAATGTGACATGGGGCTAATACACTGCACCACAATACGCATTGCTTGGAAAAGCACAGCAAGTTTCTCAAACTGGACTTCACAGAAAATGGAAAATTCAATCTTTATAAAAGCATTTGCTGTTTTTAGCAATGAAGTTGCACTTCCCCATTAATAACCACGGCAGAGAACCTCCCTAGTTTCATTTTTCTAGGCGTCTGCCATGGCTTGTGTCTTAATTCGTATGTTGAACAATGACTAGCACAGAGAAAGAGGAATATGTATGTCAAAACCCCTACAAATACTTGTATTTATAAAAAAAAAATAAAAAAATAAGCAACCTCTGAGGACAATAGAAATCTGTGCAAATTCCTAAGGCCATGTGCACACGTGTGCGTTGTGCATGCGTTTATGCAGCGCTCTGCACTGCAGCGTAAACGCATGCGTTCTGCGTCCCCAGCAAAGTCTATGTAACTTGTGCAAATTCCATGCGCACGTTGCGTTTTAGAACACAGTGATTTGCATGCTGAAATTTGTGGCCGAATCGCTGCGTTCTAAAAAGCAACATGTCACTTCTTTTGTGCGGTTTGGATTATTCTCCCACTGTCTATGGCAGAGCAAGTATCCAGAACACATGAATTCTGCATCCATTACGCATTCAAAATACTTCCAAAACGCAGCTTATCAGCAGCGTTTTCAAAACGCACATGCAGTGACAAAATGCTGCAGAATATTTGTCACGGCAGAACGCAACGTGGGCACATGCCCTTAAAAGCAATTGTCCCATGAACTAAGTACTTTTTAAATCAGATGATCTTGGAACAACAAGTTCCACAATTGGATGTGTATGTGGTTTCTGTGAGGCAAAACAGGTTTAAAAAAAAAATGCAGGAAAATGCTTTCCCTCACAGAAAGAATCAGCTGTGATCCTGTGTTGTATACAATTTTTTTTTGCTTCATACTCCTGGGCCAGGGAGGATCAGATCATGATCCTCTACAGCCAGACACAGCCATTACACAGTACATAGTGACATATTTGTAATATTTCAGAGGAGCATTTTTTTTTTTAAACCACTGAGTTGGAGGCCTGCTGGGGGTAGGAAGAAAAAAAAAAAAAAAAAAAAAAAATAATAGAAAAAAGGTTAAATCATCATGTTTTTCCTGCTCAAAAACAAATAAAAATAAACATACTTGGCATTTGCGTGTTTGTAAAATTACGTAATGAAACCACACGTTAAATGCTTAACTTTGTGTACTCCAAATGGAGTTTATAAAAAGAAAAAAAATCACAGCTCACAGAACTCTATCAAAAGAAATTAAAACTTAGAGCAGAAAATAAAATGGTGATATTTAATTTTAACACAAAAGGATAAAAAGAAAAAAAAAAACAAAAAAAAAAAAACACAACACGCCAAACCCTCAAAACTAAAAAAACTGATGGCAGAAATTAGGTGTGTTATTTTTACCATTTCACCCCACCTGGGATTTTACTGATACCATAAAATGAATGGTATCATACAAAATTAAAATACGTCCCCCAAAACTACAAGCAATCCTATGACTATGTCAACAAAATAAACGGAGTGGAGGGATTAAAAAAAAAAAAAACAAAAAAAAAAACAAAAAACAAAACAACGACAAGTCATTCAAGGATTAAAACACACATGCAGTGCTGTTATTGACTTACAGGTTCCTATTAATTATTGCTTTAAGAATAAAATAGTAAGGTTGTGTTTGTACCTTCGCACTTCTCTGTCCGACATCACTCAGCAACTAAAAAAGAAAAAAAAAATATATATATCTTAAATACCCAAGTCTGATTTGTTGGATGAATGTATTCCATGATTATAAATGCATTGTTAAAATGTATAGTTAAAAGGGATTGTTCGGGGCTTTGTGATAATGGCCTATCCTTAGGACAGATCATCAATATTTGATAGGTGGCAGTGTGACGCCCGACAAGCATCCAGTGTGGCCTATTCACATCAATAGGGGGTGGAAGTGCAGTACCCAGCCATGGCCATTATCATATCTGGTAACAGCTGATCGGCCTGGATGCCAGGTGTCCCACCTTCACCGTTTAGATACTGACCTCTCCTAAAGATAGCCTGATATGACCTCAGGGGATCTGGGATCAGAAGGTGACAGCGTTTAGTGGATCGCAGACCCTCTTGAGTGCCCATATGTCGTTTACCCTCAGTTGGAGCTTATTTAATTCAATCTGGTGCTGAAGGGGTTAAGGTTCCTTTCTATCCTGCTGCAATTAAACAAGTGGTTGTTATCTCAGCTGCAGCCACTCCCTTCTGCTGTAAATATCCAGTCCTCCCAATGCCGGCTATAGTTCATTCTAAGCTGACCTGAGAAGGAGCTGTCTTTTGATAAATCAGTGATGATCTTTCCGGTATATGTGGTGGAATATCTCTGGAGAAGAATTGTAGTTCTATGTTGTATCGGTTTCCCTTGTCCTAGTGACTTTTACAGTAGACTGGTATAGTAGTAAAGTGCTCCATTATGGATTCAATTTTACTGTCCATTATAAATGTAAGGCGGCTATTGAGTAGCTGTCCCAGTCGCTCTTGCTTACAAAATAAAGTGTAATGCTGTAGAGTCCCTGTGATGTCACCTCGTCTAATGAGGACTATACAATTTGGGACTGTAGGGCCATCAGCGGCGTGGAACGTCAGTCAGTATATTACAATGTGACAATTATTTCACACAATCTATATTTTGATAAAAATATAGCATATTCAATAATGCTTTTTACTGTTAGTGAATAGAAATGTGTTTTTATTACAGCTCTTGGTAACAGGGGGCATCCACCTTGCAGACTAGATCTGTCCTTTCATTAAAGGGGATTCTGAGCCCAATATTGCAGTTTAGCTCTCCTCCAAAGAATGAAAGCGGTCTCTTTACTGCCACTTATATTGGTAGTGATGATATTATTGCTAAGGGGCCGAAATCCGAGCCCCCCACAATATGCAAGCAGTTACTGAGACGTAAAACGCCCCTGGAGTCAGGAAGCGCTAAGGAGTATTCTATACGAGGTGGCTAGCTCTGCCAGGGAATTTACGGACAGTCATATGAATTAGCGAATTATTGGGCGGTGTCCATAATACAGATCTACAAAGGGTGGAATCTTCAGAATGGGGTATGTAACTTACCCTGTATATAGGGACCATGTAAAGGATAAAGAGGAGATGGCCGGTGACTTATTTACACAGCACATCCGTTACAAAAACATTAGAATAATAGACACAAATCTGTGATGAAACAAGACTGATTCAGTGGTAACGTCTTTTCCATGGAAAATAAGCTGACATCCGGTATGGGAGTCTACAGAACCATGGACACTTTGTTTGCTCCTCACTGAAGTGTACAGCAGCACACGTGTCATATGATTGTAGCATGAAACACCAGAAATAACCCATAATTATGGAGGAAATCACTGACAGAAGGATCCCGGCTCTAATTAAGGCCGAGGTCACATGAGCACTGTCACTCCAGTTTTCTGTCCCATGACAAGAGCATGTCGTACCCCACTGATTTATAATGGGGTCCCATTGGCTTCTTTTCTTCTGTATTTCAGCTTGCCAGAAAAAAAAAAAAAAGTTATAATAAAGACTGCACTATCCCTCCCCCAACCACGAGACATAATACTGCCATTTAAAGAGGCTCTGTCACTAGATTTCACTATACAAGCATACATTATTAAGGTATGTGCACTGCATGTCTTTCAGTGCGATCCACAACGATACCTGCCTAAAATGCGCTACAAAATACAAAACAATGAGCGTAAGCATGTCAATATAACACAATTTGCAATTCATAGGTTCAATCCTTTAAAAGAGTCACATTTTCAAAGACACCAAGTGTTTAAAAAAAAGGACCTGACCATTTTACAAGAAGATGCATTTCCTGAAGAGTCTTCCTCTAGGTCAGGGGTGGGGAACCTCCGGCCCGCGGGCCGTATGCGGCCCGCCATGACCTTTTCTGCGGCCCCCGGGCACATTGCACAGTCCACAGAGCTCGGGAGGCAGCAGCGTCTTGCTTGCTGCTGGCCCTTTAAACCCTGTATGGCTTACGTCCTCATGCTAGCGTGAGGACGTACTTTGTGGGTGGAGTTAGCGCTCAACTCGCTCTTTTTCCACAGAAGAGAAGCTACTACCTCAGCGTCCGACAGGTGTGTTTGTGCTCCCATGCCTGTGTGTGCCCCTGCACATCCCCACTTCAGCCTGTGCTCCGTGCAGCGTCCCATCCACCTTGCGCATTCCCACTGCAGCCTGTTCTCCGTGCAGTGTCCCGTCCTCCTCGTGCATTCCCACGGCAGCCTGTGCTCCTCACTCTCCCCCACGGCAGCCTGTGCTCCTCACTCTCCCCTACGGCAGCCTGTGCCCCTGTGGCCTCCCCACGGCAGTCTGTGCCCCTGGGGCCTCCCCACGGCAGCCTGTGCCCCTGGGGCCTCCCCACGGCAGCCTGTGCCCCTGGGGCCTCCCCACGGCAGCCTGTGCCCCTGGGGCCTCCCCACGGCAGCCTGTGCCCCTGGGGCCTCCCCACGGCAGCCTGTGCCCCTGGGGCCTCCCCACGGCAGCCTGTGCCCCTGGGGCCTCCCCACGGCAGCCTGTGCCCCTGGGGCCTCCCCACGGCAGCCTGTGCCCCTGGGGCCTCCCCACGGCAGCCTGTGCCCCTGGGGCCTCCCCACGGCAGCCTGTGCCCCTGGGGCCTCCCCACGGCAGCCTGTGCCCCTGGGGCCTCCCCACGGCAGCCTGTGCCCCTGGGGCCTCCCCACGGCAGCCTGTGCCCCTGGGGCCTCCACACTGCTGCCTGTGCCCCCCTGGTATGTCAGAACCCCTAGCAATGTCCTTAAATTTCTCCCAGCCCTCCCAAGTGATATATAATCCTCCCTAGTGATGTCTAGTCCTCCCAGCCCTCCCCAGTGATGTCTAGTCCTCCCAGCCCTCCCCAGTGATGTCTAGTCCTCCCAGCGCTCCCCAGTGATGTCTAGTCCTCCCAGCGCTCCCCAGTGATGTCTAGTCCTCCCAGCGCTCCCCAGTGATGTCTAGTCCTCCCAGCCCTCCCCAGTGATGTCTAGTCCTCCCAGCCCTCCCCAGTGATGTCTAGTCCTCCCAGCCCTCCCCAGTGATGTCTAGTCCTCCCAGCCCTCCCCAGTGATGTCTAGTCCTCCCAGCCCTCCCCAGTGATGTCTAGTCCTCCCAGCCCTCCCCAGTGATGTCTAGTCCTCCCACCCCTCCCCAGTGATGTCTAGTCCTCCCACCCCTCCCCAGTGATGTCTAGTCCTCCCACCCCTCCCCAGTGATGTCTAGTCCTCCCACCCCTCCCCAGTGATGTCTAGTCCTCCCAGCCCTCCCCAGTGATGTCTAGTCCTCCCAGCCCTCCCCAGTGATGTCTAGTCCTCCCAGCCCTCCCCAGTGATGTCTAGTCCTCCCAGCCCTCCCCAGTGATGTCTAGTCCTCCCAGCCCTCCCCAGTGATGTCTAGTCCTCCCAGCCCTCCCCAGTGATGTCTAGTCCTCCCAGCCCTCCCCAGTGATGTCTAGTCCTCCCAGCCCTGCCCAGTGATGTCTAGTCCTCCCAGCCCTGCCCAGTGATGTCTAGTCCTCCCAGCCCTCCCCAGTGATGTCTAGTCCTCCCAGCCCTCCCCAGTGATGTCTAGTCCTCCCAGCCCTCCCCAGTGATGTCTAGTCCTCCCAGCCCTCCCCAGTGATGTCTAGTCCTCCCAGCCCTCCCCAGTGATGTCTAGTCCTCCCAGCCCTCCCCAGTGATGTCTAGTTCTCCCAGCAATGTATATTCCTTCCAGCCCTCCCCAGTGATGTATATGCCCTCAGCATCTCCTGTGATGTATATGCCCTCAGCATCTCCTGTGATGTATATGCCCTCAGCATCTCCTGTGATGTATATGCCCTCAGCATCTCCTGTGATGTATATGCCCTCAGCATCTCCTGTGATGTATTTACAGCAGTCCCAGCTGACACAAACGTGGAAAAACAGTTGTGAGAAGCAATAAGATCAATATTGAATAATATAGCCGCACCAAAAACAAGAAGCTTCAGCCGCCACGATGAGTTAATTGTTTGACCAAGTATAGCAGGGTAATTTTAAGTTGATAGTTTTGTGCGGCCCCCGAAGGTTGGTAGAAAATTCCAAATGGCCCTCGGCATTAAAAAGGTTCCCCACCCCTGCTCTAGGTAATCTCAGTTGGCTCACTAGTCTGAAAATAGTGTGTGCACGTTCCCTTAATGGACAGTCCATGTCAGAATGGCTTGTTATATGCCCCCCCATACACATTACACAGTGGTCTTCCAAACAATCATTCAGCTGTCAGCCATCTTTAGAGTCCCCATACATAGGAACATTCAGATCAGCCAAACATTCATATATTTCCTAAGGGGAAAGTGGAGAAACCCCCTGCAGGACAGCTTAGACTAGGTTCACATTTCCATTAAAATGTATGTCACAATCCGCGGCTCTGGTAAACAAAGCAATCCGTTTAGCGGATTCCGTTGTGTCCCATAGACTTGTATTAGTGGCGGATTGTGACTGATTACCTTGCGTTGCATCCGCTGCGTCGCGGTCAGTCGTTTTTGGACTGACCGCTGGGCGGGAGCAACGCAGAATGTAACGCTTTTTGGGCCGTCAAAATTAACGCACCGCGCAGGAATCAGTCTCCATCCGTCAAGCTTGTAATGTACTGTATTTTTCGGACCATAAGACGCACTTTTTTCCCCCCAAATGTTGGGGGAAAGTTGGGGGTGCGTCTTATGGTCTGACTATAGGGCTGCGGCTGGGAATGAGGGTGCTGCAGGTCATCGGGGACACGAGCAGGCAGCAGCAGCGCCTGCCGTGACCACGTGGGCCCGCTCATTACATATGCACGCCCATCCTCCCGCCCATCTCTCAGCGCTGAAGCCGGCGCTGACAGGTGGGCGGAAGGATGAGCGGGGACGCGCGCATAGTAAAGAGCCGGCCGCATGATCACCCCTGGCAATTACAGCCTGGAGTGATCATGTGCGGCTGTATTCATTGCCCCCCGCGCGTCATTACCAGCGCGGGGTGCAGTGAATCAGTACACTCACCCGTCCCCGTGTGTGGAGCCGCCCCCCTGCTGCACGCGATGTCTTCCTGTCTGTGCCGGTCAGCTGATCTGTGCTGGTCAGCTGATCGGCACAGACAGGAAGACATCGCGATGCAGCAGGGGAACGGCCACACACACACACACACACAGGTCAGTGGCGCACAGAGGAAGATGATCGGTGCTGCAGGGAGTGAGGAAAAGGTGAGTATAAACGTTTATTTTTTTCTCTGTGCTAAGGGATAAAGGCCATATACCAGGATGGTAGATGAGCAAAATGGGGGCATATAGCAGGATGGGAGTATATGAGCAGGCTGGATGGGGGGGGGGGTATGTGAACAGGCTGGATGGGGGGGGGGGGTTATGTGAACAGGCTGGATGGGGGGGGGGGTTATGTGAACAGGCTGGATGGGGGGGGGGGGGGGGGTTATGTGAACAGGCTGGATGGGGGGGGGGGTTATGTGAACAGGCTGGATGGGGGGGGGGGGGGTTATGTGAACAGGCTGGATGGGGGGGGGGGGGGGGTTATGTGAACAGGCTGGATGGGGGGGGGGGGGGTTATGTGAACAGGCTGGATGGGGGGGGGGGTTATGTGAACAGGCTGGATGGGGGGGGGGGTTATGTGAACAGGCTGGATGGGGGGGGGTTATGTGAACAGGCTGGATGGGGGGGGGGGTTATGTGAACAGGCTGGATGGGGGGGGGGGTTATGTGAACAGGCTGGATGGGGGGGGGTTATGTGAACAGGCTGGATGGGGGGGGGGGGTTATGTGAACAGGCTGGATGGGGGGGGGGGTTATGTGAACAGGCTGGATGGGGGGGGGGGGGGGTTATGTGAACAGGCTGGATGGGGGGGGGGGTTATGTGAACAGGCTGGATGGGGGGGGGGGGGGTTATGTGAACAGGCTGGATGGGGGGGGGGTTATGTGAACAGGCTGGATGGGGGGGGGGGGGTTATGTGAACAGGCTGGATGGGGGGGGGGGGGGTTATGTGAACAGGCTGGATGGGGGGGGGGTTATGTGAACAGGCTGGATGGGGGGGGGTTATGTGAACAGGCTGGATGGGGGGGGGGTTATGTGAACAGGCTGGATGGGGGGGGGGGGTTATGTGAACAGGCTGGATGGGGGGGGGTTATGTGAACAGGCTGGATGGGGGGGGGGGGTTATGTGAACAGGCTGGATGGGGGGGGGTGGGTTATGTGAACAGGCTGGATGGGGGGGGGTGGGTTATGTGAACAGGCTGGATGGGGGGGGGGTGGGTTATGTGAACAGGCTGGATGGGGGGGGGTTATGTGAACAGGCTGGATGGGGGGGGGGGGTTATGTGAACAGGCCGGATGGGGGGGGGGGGTTATGTGAACAGGCCGGATGGGGGGGGGGGGTTATGTGAACAGGCCGGATGGGGGGGGGGGGGGGTTATGTGAACAGGCCGGATGGGGGGGGGGGGTTATGTGAACAGGCCGGATGGGGGGGGGGGGTTATGTGAACAGGCCGGATGGGGGGGGGTTATGTGAACAGGCCGGATGGGGGGGGTTATGTGAACAGGCTGGATGGTGGGGGTTATGTGAACAGGCCGGATGGTGGGGGGTTATGTGAACAGGCCGGATGGTGGGGGGTTATGTGAACAGGCCGGATGGTGGGGGGTTATGTGAACAGGCCGGATGGTGGGGGGTTATGTGAACAGGCCGGATGGTGGGGGGTTATGTGAACAGGCCGGATGGGGGGGGGGGTTATGTGAACAGGCCGGATGGGGGGGGGGGTTATGTGAACAGGCTGGGTTGGGGGGGGGGGGGTTATGTGAACAGGCCGGATGGGGGGGGGGGGGGTACGTGAACAGGCTGGATGGGGGGGGGGGGGGTACGTGAACAGGCTGGATGGGGGGGGGGTACGTGAACAGGCTGGATGGGGAGGGGGGGTACGTGAACAGGCTGGATGGGGGGGGGGGGGTACGTGAACAGGCTGGATGGGGAGGGGGTATGTGAACAGGCTGGATGGGGGGGGGGTATGTGAACAGGCTGGATGGGTGGGGGGGGTATGTGAACAGGCTGGATGGGGGGGGGGGGGGTATGTGAACAGGATGGATGGGGGGGGGTATGTGAACAGGATGGATGGGGGGGGGTATGTGAACAGGATGGATGGGGGGGGGTATGTGAACAGGATGGATGGGGGGGGGGGGTATGTGAACAGGATGGATGGGGGTTTATAGTAGGATCATATACAAGGCAGGAGGATCATTACCAGGATGGGGTACCTTAGTAGAGAATTTGGGGACATTACCCCCATAACAGTGTCAGCAGCAGATCCTCGCCCCATAACAGTGTGTCATGACCACATTTTTTGCTTAAAGTTTTATTTTCCCATTTTCCTCCTCTAAAACCAGGGTGCGTCTTATAGTCCGGTGCGTCTTATAGTCCGAAAAATACGGTAAGTCTATGGTGCTGGATTCCGTCGTAATCAGTCTTACGACGGAATCCAGTGCTGGATACAGTCATGCTCTATTGAGCATGCCCAGCATGTTTGGCACACCCACTAGGCTGTCCCAAACACAAACAGATCATGACTGATCCGTCAAAAAACGGACGCACAGCGGATGTAACGGACGCGACGGATCAGTTTTTCCACAGGATTCCTGTTGACATCTAAAATACGACTGATCCGTTACTGACGGACCCGACAGATTTAAAACAACGGAAATGTGAACCTAGCTTTAAGCAGTGGCTTGTTTCCTGAATAACAAAGGGTTATTTTCCCTGTCATCATATGTTATGTGTATGGCAACCCGCTCCCCACCCCCCAGTGTTTGGCCGAGATTAGTGTAATGAGAGCCTTGATATGGATATGAAAGACTACTATATCAGGAGTATATAGTCATTCTGTTATGGATTTTCAAAGTAAGTACACTAATGTTATCAGTATGCCATCCTAGTAATAAGAAGGTATGGCGCCATTGTTTGAGCCTCTAAAGCTCCACTCCAGTGTTTTTATTTATTTCACTTCTGGTGTGGTGTTTTAAATATCTAAGTCCCCTGCCTTATCCCCCTCCCGATTGTATGCTCACACCCTGGTTTTGGCATTGCGCCGGTCGGTCTCATGTAGTTTGCGACCTGCAGGCAGCTCCGGTGTTTCATGGGGCATGCTGGAGGTGACAATTCAATACAAGTCTATGAGAGCCTCGTTCTGGTTTTCAGACGTATGTTGAGAGTGTGTGACGCAACTTCTGACTTACGGTTAATCAGAACCGGCAGTTACTAGATGGCGTTGTGGGACAAGAGCAATGCCAAAAAAAAAAGGTGAAAACGCTGAAGGGTGAGTATATTACAAGGGGCAGGGACCTTAGGTTAAAAGCACCACTCCAGCGCGGAAATAAGGGAAAAAAAAAAACAAAAAAAAAAAACACCCCACTGGAGTGGGGCACCAAAAACTAAATAACAAAGGAATTCAAATATTTAATGTTTTCATACCAACTATTGTCCCATTGAAAGCACCATTCGTAAGAGGGGGGCAAAAAAAAAAAAAAAAAAAAAAAATAAAAAAATATAGGTATAAGGAGAACACATTTTAGACACTATTTAGAAAATCCACTCTACAGTAAATATTTTCTTCTCAATTCTGGGACTGGACTGTGGCTGTGATGTCAATGACTTTAGTCCCTTCTAATACAAGTGACTAATAAGCATGCTAGGTGCCCATACACCCTACACATCTGGGGGCCGCCAGCTCCCTCTTCTGACTCCACGGCACACGTGACACTTTACTCAACTGAGCAATGCGTGCTTTCAATGGGGAGAGGAGAGAAAGTCCAACGCTTGCAAATAAGGAAAACCTGATCATGACATTTCATTGCAGGACAAAGTTCCAAGACTGTTAGGTCAGGTTATAAGTTAATAAATGGCACAAAAATGGTGCACAGCTAAAATCATAATGCAAAAAAGAGTAGAAGAAAAGTGTACACTAGCGGAAGCATCGTTAATGCAATTCTTACTGAAAAGGAGTCTCAAAAATGAGTCATAAGGCCGACATAACGAGAGTGATCACGCTCCATATAAATTCTGATCAAAAGTCATGTGCCTCCAGCTCAGAAGCAGCAGAAAATGGGAAGGAAGAGCAGCTAACTGCACATAAGTGGGGCGGAGGGGAAGCCAATGTCCTTCCATAGCAACTCTACAACCGGGGTGACGAGGGTCAGGGCACCTGAATGCAGAGGCCGGCAGTGACTGCACTAGTCCCAGTGTCTTATATCGGCTCGTAACAAGAGTCCAGAAGACTGAACCGTAACCAGATAAAAGGGATCCTTGGTCTCTCACTTCATTAAATAGATTGCTGTAGTTGGAAGAAACTCTCATACAAGCCGGGGCCATTCTTCTACTTTAGCTTACTAGCGATACTGCATAATATAAAAAAAAATAAAAAAACACAACATGCCATGTGAATATAAAAGAAGCACAGGTCTCCTTCGCTATGTGCTCCCCATAACATTTTATGTACCAGAAGCAGAAAGGTCAGTTCTATAGTATCTACAGTGTGTCCACCACGATTAACCTGAGAACGGCGGCAGCTATAGGCATAGAAGTGGTGGCTAGGTACAGTAAAGTATCCATGCGCTACGCAATGAAGCCACCTATAGCGCGACCTGGTGGAAAACAACATTTTTATCTCGAAAACGGAACAAGATCGAGAAAAAAAGTGAAATTACAAAGTTGTAGGGTATCATCAATTCAATAAGAATCGACACCTTGCATACAGAAATGCTATGATTTGAACGTGTAAAACTCACAAAGCTGTGGACGTGAAGCGATACCTCACGGAGACCTTCCTACAAGTCATTGGGTATGGTGGCTGCATGGAATGGCCTCCACGCTCACCTGACCCCATTGGACTTCTTTCTGTGAGGTCACATCAAACAGCAGGTGTATGTGACCCCTCCACCAACATTGCAGAACCTACGACGACGTATTACAGATGCTTGTGCAAACGTGTCACATAGTATATTGCACAACGTGCAGCAAGATACAGTATGCTGTCCAGAGCCCAGATGTGCATTGCAGCTGTCGGTGGCCACTTTGAGCATCAAAGTTAAATAAGCACCATATGTGTGGCCAGCATTCAATGTTTTGGGGGCTTATGGGTTTCATATCATAGCATTTCTGTATGCAAGGTGTTGATTCGTATTGAATTGATGATGCCCTACAATTGTTTAATTCACTTTTTTTCTCTCTTGTTCTGTTTTCAAGAAAAAAAAAATGCTAACTCCGTTGTTTTCCACCAGGTGGCGCTATAGGTGGTTTCATTGCGTAGCACATGGATACTTTACTATACCTAGACACCACTTCTATGCCTATAGCTGCCGCCGTTCTGAAGTTAATGGCAGTGGACACACTGTATAGTATTATTGCCCTAACGCCCTGACAATTTCATTTTCACCTCTACACATCTGAGCAGCTAGACTTTTTTTTTCTATTGATGTGACTTTCTTTTTTTTGCTCTGAGCCACTAGGGGATAAACCCAAAATACTGTGCATTTCTAGAACTTTTTTTGAAGCAGGAACATTACAAAATGGAACATACATTGCATATATGCAAGCACAAATATTATATACTCAAATTTTAGCCTCCGGTTAAAGGGCTTTAATCACCAGGATTTTCGTATATAACCTAAAGCCAGTGCTATACTGGCACTATCAGGCTGATTCTATACATATCTGTAGTGGTCAGCTCAGATGTTTAGGTTTTGAAATCCAAAAAAGTAAAGTTTATAAAATTAGCAGCTGCTTGAGTGACAGCAGCTGAGGATCAGATAATAGCAGCCTATTGGCTGAGGCTCCACCCCTTCTGGTCACATGGGTATGACCTCACCACAGGTCCCCGGAAGTGAAAAGTGACATTGTTTGTATAATACTTATGCTAATTCTAACATGGGGAGGGGACAACTATGAATCCCCCCCCCCCCCCGCTATTATCTGATCCTCAGCTCTTGTCACTCAAGCAGCTGCTGATTTTATAAATTTTACTTTCTTGGATTTCAAAACATTCGAGCTGACCACTACAGGTTTGTATAGACTCAGTCTGATAGTGTCAGTATTGCACTGGCTTTAGGTTATATGCGAAAATCCTGGTGATTGGTTCCCCTTAACTTTGCATCAGGAATTCCTCCACAAATACTATTGGGATGACACAAAGGAGTTGTCCAGTGAAGAAAATTGATCACTTATCCACGATAGGAGAGAGTATAACCACTGGGCCTGGTACCGATCAGTAGAACAGGGAACTTTACTCATTACAATGGAGCACCGCTCATTCTGTGACCACCTCTTCTGTAAGTCCCACAGAAAGACTACAGCAGTAGATGTGAATGTGCACTTCTACTACTTTCTAATGGAGACAAAAGTTCCCTATTCAACCGACCAATGTGGGTCCAAGAGTTGGACTTCCATTGATCTACAAGTGAATCTTGGTGGTAGAGAGGTAAACAAAACTGGACCACCCCATAAGGAGCCTTTGTTATGGATCTAGCCATATAGGCGTTCATGAACACAATTGGCTCCAACTATAGAAAACAAGGAATGTATAGGATCTAGATGTTTTTATAATGACAAAACTAGTGCAGTGCACCTAGGAGTTTACTTACCAGTGTAAAAGATGCTGATAAATGTGAATAGAAACCAACTAGGATGCTACTAAGGACCGTCCGCATCAATAACAAAAGCCACAGTGTTCACTGTAAAGAAGCTCATTGTTCCTCAGCAGTGACTGTATACACATACAATAGAGAGAAAACTATAAACCCCAATTATAACAAATACCCCGTCCAAAGCAAACAGACTATTCTTATATTAGACATGTACATTTATCCCAGGCTAGGGGAATGCCACCGGAGACGTTAACACCTCTCAAATGTAGCACATTGCAATAGTCTCTAGAAGTAAGGGTGCCCACACCCGGTAAACAGCTGGGCATCTCCACTGACTTACCCATACACATGAATGCTTGGCTGCACTAGATGTATAGGGAAGAGTTAGTAGGCCCAATCCCCATTCTATGATCAGTATGCTCTGCAGTATTTGATAGGTTTGACCAACCTGTACTGTACATATAAGCCCACTCTGCGGCTTAGGTTTATATGATGGATTTTGATTAGAAGTCTAAACTCAACATACTCCGTAAAGGCTCCTAAGGTGATTATCAACACCCTACAGACATCCTGATCATATCTCGGCTGTCCGACTCATCGTCTCTCAGGCCTGTGCTAAAACGCATATCCTCTGAGTCCATAGTGACGGCCACCTCTGGTGACATACGTACAGTATATATAGCAAAGCTGAAGAAATGGACCAGCACACCTGTTGGTACAAGTGCAATACATAGGTACACAGTAGCCATTTACAAAACGTAAGATTAAAACACCTTGCCATAAGTAAAATAATAAATAGTAATAAGACATAACATTTGGTACTTGTCTGACACTATTTTGATAAAAAAAAAAAAAAAAAAGTGTGTAAAAGCCATCCCACCGTGACAAGGTATACCCAATCAGAATGGACAACTCTTGTAGGTCACCTCTCTACGTGCCGGCAGGCCTCAAAATAAAGGGGGGCAGAGCAGTACCCAAAGCTGACTGGCTAAACACCTTCCTGTGGAAAGCTACAGGGACTAAATGCAGAGCCCAAGAAGGAGGAGACAACCCCATATGACCAAAATAAACAAAAAACTAAAGCAAAACCAAAGAAATGAGCTGGACCTCACATTGGTGTAAGTGCACCTTCACACTGTGGCCATTAAAGACAAAAGCTAAGAATAAAACAATAAGCAAATACCCGGCAGTAAGTACATAGTAATAGAACATGTAAATAACATACGGTACTTAAATGACATTATTTTGATCAAAAGACTAAAAAGTCATTGTTTTATCCTAGGTTCGGTCTACTAATGGCCAGTGTGACTGTGCACCTACACATTTCAGTTATGGTAACAGGTGAGCTGGCCCATTTAATTTCCTGTACCTATAGGGGTTTGGCTCCCTCTTTTTGGACTGTGCATCTTAACTATATAGCTTTCCATGGGCAGGCATGAAATAATCAGGTATACGTCCTGCTCTGCCTGTTTTGAGGCCTGCTTGCACATAGTGAACTGAAATACTAGAGTAAGGGGACATGCTGATTGGGTATACCTTGTCACAGTGGATAGCATTACCTGTGTGAGACATGTAATGACCGATAGACTGCTCTCCTGGAGGCATCAGATTCTCAGATCAGAGTCCAGTCCAAAGGACTCAACAGTAGCTCATTACTATGGATTCTGTGAAATAAGTCAATGCATGGCTGATATTCATCCTAATGACTGATTCCCTTTAATAGAAAAGGGGACGATGTTCTTTGCAAACGTTGCAGAAGAGGTGTAGCTTTTCCAGGGTCTACTGAAATACTATGCCAGCATCTTGCCTGACACGTGTTGGAACCTTCCATTACCACAGTACAATTAGACTTTTTTTTACCTGAAGTTAAATTGCACGTGAATATGTTCATGTTGGACTATCAGTAGTGTAAAGCGGGCTTTACGCGCAACAACATCACTAACGAGATTAGCCTCGTTAGCGACGTCGTTGCATCAAAAATACTTACCTAATCGTTGACACGTCATTCCGTTCCCAATTATCGTTGCAGGACGCAGGTTGTTGGTCGTTCCTGCGGCAGCACACATAGCTAATTGTGACAACGCAGGAAGGAGGAACATCATCGTACCTGCGGCCGCCCGCAATGAGGAAGGAAGGAGGTGGGCGGGAAGTTCGGCCCGCTCATCTCCGCCCCTCCACTTCTATTGGGCGGCCGCTTAGTGACACCGCTGTGAAGCCGCACAAACCGCCCCCTTAGAAAGGAGGCTGTTCGCCAGCCACAGCAACGTCGCTAGGCAGGTATGTGTGACGGGTCCGCGCCATGTCGCTGTGTGTAAAGCCCACTTAAGGACGGGTTCACATCTCTATTCTGGTTCCAGTTTGTAATGAAAATCCCAACACAGCGGCCGATCTGTAGCACAAGTCACTTTTCATTAGAGCAATTAGACGTGTCAGAGGTTTCCATAAGTCACATGAAGAGGTGGCTATGCATGACTGAGCATCTATAAAAAGTCCCGCTAGCGTCTGCTCTTTATTATCCACCCAACTGACTCAGGTGCTAGGGTCATTGGAAAGACAGTCTGGGTGCCCGGGCTGCTCCATAGGACCAGTATGTGACATGCAAGCTGGGGGCCCGGGCTGCTCTATAGGACCAGTGTGTGACATGCAGGCTGGGGGCCCGGGCTGCTCTATAGGACCAGTGTGTGACCTGCAGGCTGGGGGCCCGGGCTGCTCTATAGGACCGGTGTGTGACATGCAGGCTGGGTGCCCGGGCTGCTCTATAGGACCGGTGTGTGACCTGCAGGCTGGGGGCCCGGGCTGCTCTATAGGACCAGTGTGTGACATGCAGGCTGGGTGCCCGGGCTGCTCTATAGGACCAGTGTGTGACATGCAGGCTGGGTGCCCGGGCTGCTCTATAGGACCGGTGTGTGACATGCAGGCTGGGTGCCCGGGCTGCTCTATAGGACCAGTGTGTGACATGCAGGCTGGGGGCCCGGGCTGCTCTATAGGACCGGTGTGTGACATGCAGGCTGGGTGCCCGGGCTGCTCTATAGGACCAGTATGTGACCTGCAGGCTGGAGGCCCGGGCTGCTCTATAGGACCGGTATGTGACATGCAGGCTGGGGGCCCGGGCTGCTCTATAGGACCGGTATGTGACATGCAGGCTGGGTGCCCGGGCTGCTCTATAGGACCAGTGTGTGACATGCAGGCTGGGGGCCCGGGCTGCTCTATAGGACCGGTATGTGACATGCAGGCTGGGGGCCCGGGCTGCTCTATAGGACCGTGTGTGACATGCAGGCTGGGTGCCCGGGCTGCTCTATAGGACCAGTATGTGACATGCAGGCTGGGGGCCCGGACTGTTCTATAGGACCAGTATGTGACATGCAGGCTGGGGGCCCGGACTGTTCTATAGGACCAGTATGTGACATGCAGGCTGGGGGCCCGGACTGTTCTATAGGACCAGTATGTGACATGCAGGCTGGGGGCCCGGACTGTTCTATAGGACCAGTATGTGACATGCAGGCTGGGGGCCCGGACTGTTCTATAGGACCAGTATGTGACATGCAGGCTGGGGGCCCGGACTGTTCTATAGGACCAGTGTGTGACATGCAGGCTGGGTGCCCGGGCTGCTCTATACGACCGGTGTGTGACATGCAGGCTGGGTGCCCGGGCTGCTCTATAGGACCGGTATGTGACATGCAGGCTGGGGGCCCGGGCTGCTCTATAGGACCGGTATGTGACATGCAGGCTGGGTGCCCGGGCTGCTCTATAGGACCGGTATGTGACATGCAGGCTGGGTGCCCGGGCTGCTCTATAGGACCGGTATGTGACATGCAGGCTGGGTGCCCGGGCTGCTCTATAGGACCGGTATGTGACATGCAGGCTGGGGGCCCGGGCTGCTCTATAGGACCAGTGTGTGACATGCAGGCTGGGGGCCCGGGCTGCTCTATAGGACCGGTGTGTGACATGCAGGCTGGGGGCCCGGGCTGCTCTATAGGACCGGTGTGTGACATGCAGGCTGGGGGCCCGGGCTGCTCTATAGGACCGGTGTGTGACATGCAGGCTGGGGGCCCGGGCTGCTCTATAGGACCGGTGTGTGACATGCAGGCTGGGGGCCCGGGCTGCTCTATAGGACCGGTGTGTGACATGCAGGCTGGGGGCCCGGGCTGCTCTATAGGACCGGTGTGTGACATGCAGGCTGGGGGCCCGGGCTGCTCTATAGGACCGGTGTGTGACATGCAGGCTGGGGGCCCGGGCTGCTCTATAGGACCGGTGTGTGACATGCAGGCTGGGGGCCCGGGCTGCTGTATAGCACCAGTGTGTGACATGCAGGCTGGGGGCCCGGGCTGCTCTATAGGACCAGTGTGTGACATGCAGGCTGGGGGCCCGGGCTGCTCTATAGGACCAGTGTGTGACATGCAGGCTGGGGGCCCGAGCTGCTCTATAGGACCAGTATGTGACATGCAGGCTGGGGGCCCGGGCTGCTCTATAGGACCAGTGTGTGACATGCAGGCTGGGTGTCCGGGCTGCTCTATAGGACCAGTGTGTGACATGCAGGCTGGGTGTCCGGGCTGCTCTATAGGACCAGTGTGTGACATGCAGGCTGGGGGCCCGGGCTGCTCTATAGGACCAGTGTGTGACATGCAGGCTGGGTGCCCGGGCTGCTCTATAGGACCAGTATGTGACATGCAGGCTGGGGGCCCGGGCTGCTGTATAGGACCAGTGTGTGACATGCAGGCTGGGGGCCCGGGCTGCTCTATAGGACCAGTGTGTGACATGCAGGCTGGGGGCCCGGGCTGCTCTATAGGACCAGTGTGTGACATGCAGGCTGGGGGCCCGGGCTGCTCTATAGGACCAGTGTGTGACATGCAGGCTGGGGGCCCGGGCTGCTCTATAGGACCAGTGTGTGACATGCAGGCTGGGGGCCCGGGCTGCTCTATAGGACCAGTGTGTGACATGCAGGCTGGGGGCCCGGGCTGCTCTATAGGACCGGTGTGTGACATGCAGGCTGGGGGCCCGGGCTGCTGTATAGGACCAGTGTGTGACATGCAGGCTGGGGGCCCGGGCTGCTCTATAGGACCAGTGTGTGACATGCAGGCTGGGGGCCCGGGCTGCTCTATAGGACCAGTGTGTGACATGCAGGCTGGGGGCCCGGGCTGCTCTATAGGACCGGTGTGTGACATGCAGGCTGGGGGCCCGGGCTGCTCTATAGGACCAGTGTGTGACATGCAGGCTGGGGGCCCGGGCTGCTCTATAGGACCAGTGGGTGACATGCAGGCTGGGTGCCCAGGCTGCTCTATAGGACCAGTGTGTGACATGCAGGCTGGGGGCCCGGGCTGCTCTATAGGACCAGTGTGTGACATGCAGGCTGGGGGCCCGGGCTGCTGTATAGGACCAGTGTGTGACATGCAGGCTGGGGGCCCGGGCTGCTCTATAGGACCGGTGTGTGACATGCAGGCTGGGTGTCCGGGCTGCTCCATAGGACCAGTATGTGACATGCAGGCTGGGGGCCCGGGCTGCTCTATAGGACCAGTGTGTGACATGCAGGCTGGGGGCCCAGGCTGCTCTATAGGACCGGTGTGTGACATGCAGGCTGGGGGCCCAGGCTGCTCTATAGGACCGGTGTGTGACATGCAGGCTGGGGGCCCGGGCTGCTCTATAGGACCAGTGTGTGACATGCAGGCTGGGTGCCCGGGCTGCTCTATAGGACCAGTGTGTGACATGCAGGCTGGGTGCCCGGGCTGCTCTATAGGACCAGTGTGTGATATGCAGGCTGGGGGCCCGGGCTGCTCTATAGCACCAGTGTGTGACATGCAGGCTGGGGGCCCGGGCTGCTCTATAGGACCGGTGTGTGACATGCAGGCTGGGGGCCCCATTATTACCAGGTTACAGGTATACACAGACTGTCAGGTCACACTAGTGAAGTGAATGCCCAGGTGGGCTCTTTCCAGGACACATCTAATAACGAGGTGTGAGCCGCACAGTGCAGCAGGGCCACAGCGCAGGCACGGGGCGCACACCTAGACGGCAGCGCAGTATGCACGGACCACATAGCTCTATATCCGCGCTGGTCTGAGGATAAGCTGCAGTATAATGACAGCACACGTCCGCGCCGCCACAACCCCCGCACCAACCTGCTGTGTGTGACCGGAGAGGGCGAAGTCTGCGGCCTCGGGGTGAAGCGGCGGCGGCGCCCGTCTGAGCAGCTCTCCGGGTCCCGGCTCCTTCTCTCCGCCGCCAGGGGAAACAACATGGCGAGCGTCAGCAGAACATCACGTCTCTAGCGGGGGGCGGGACTGCGGCTGGGAGCGGCAGATGCCTCAGCCAATGACGAGGCGCGCCGCTCACGTGATCGCTGTTGACAGTAGTGTTGTGTCAGCAGGCAGTGAGGGTGGGGAGGGTCATGTGACTGGCTCAGTGTCTGTCACGTGTCTGCTCGAGGTGTCACAGACGTGAGCCGGGGACCTCGCCTTATCACAGGGCAGTGGTCCGCTCCATTAGGAACAGAAGCGCATAAGGCTGAATACACACAGGCTGGAGGAGTGACTGAACCGCACAGGGATAAACATATGCCCAGCGTCACTGGCGGACACAACAGAAGAGGCCCCTGTGCCAGGCCAGGCTATGACTCATCATAATGCACAATGCTTCCAGCTTTAGAGATAGTAAGGAGCCCCCTTACCCCCTGTGCGGCTGCTGGGACCAGTCAGGAGAAGCCTTAGACCACCCAAGGCAGGGCTCTGTTAGGGCAGGCTTTGGCACTCCCCAACTCATTACCATCTCATAAATGATCTTTAGAAATACTTTTTCTAAAGATCTGTCTCTGTATGCTACTATATGCTGGGATAGTTAGAAAAGGATTTTAGATATGCACACAGAACCACAAGCGGTACAATAAGGCCCCTTTCACACTGTATTTTCCCTTACATTCAGTGGTCCCGTCGGGGCATCCGTCCGAACCGCCCTTCCCCCACTACGCAAAATGTTTTTCGGACACATGCGCCAACAGGGCCATTGACTGTAATGGAGCAGACTACGTTAGTGTGTCCTCTGTTTTGCACCATTTTCGGGCACATACGTTTTCTGCAGGCAGGCACCTGAACGTAGTCTACTACGTTGTCTTGCAGGAACAAGATTCCTTTGGACAGCTTTCTGCACCTTTTGGCCTTCAGAAGTGCCATCAATTGGTCCAAACGTTCAATGTAAAGCCTGCTTTACACACTTCAATAGATCTTTCAATCCGTCGTCGGGGTCAAGTTGTAAGTGACGCACATCCGGCATCGTTCGTGACGTATTTGCGTGTGAAACCTACGTGCGATCAAGATTGAACGAAAATACGGTGATCGCATACACGTCGTTTATTCCTCATACATTGGACGTTTTGTTGTACGAACCTAGTCAATTGTAACGTGTGACATCCCTCATACGATTTTGATGTCTGATGCTATGTGCGCAGGTGTGCGCTCTGCACTGCAGCTTAAAAAAGGTCCGCTTCAGAGCGCAGCTGAAAAGCTGCGTTCTGAAGCGCCTCACAATGTCTGTCATTAACTAATCTCTGTCAGTCCGTCACTATCTCTGTCCCTCACTCTCTGTCCATGTCAGTCTATCCCCCTCTCATATACTCACCGATCCCCGATCCCCGGCGCTGCACGGCATTCACACTGCTCTGGCGGCTTTTACTGTTTTGAAAAAGCCGGCCGCCCATTAAACAATCTCGTATTCCCTGCTTACCCCGCCCACCGGCGCCTATGATTGGTTACAGTGAGACACGCCCCCCACGCTGAGTGACAGGTGTCACACTGCACCCAATCACAGCAGCGGTGTGGGCGTGTCTATACTGTGCATTGAAATAAATAATTAAATAATTAAAAAAAACGGCGTGCGGTCCCCCCAATTTTAATACCAGCCAGATAAAGCCATACGGCTGAAGCTGGTATTCTCAGGATGGGGAGCTCCACGTTATGGGGAGCCCCCCAGCCTAACAATATCAGCCAACAGCCGCCCAGAATTGCCGCATACATTATATGCGACAGATCTGGGACTGTACCCGGCTCTTCCCGATTTGCCCTGGTGCGTTGGCAAATCGAGGTAATAAGGAGTTATTGGCAGCCCATAGCTGCCACTAAATCCTAGATTAATCATGTCAGGCGTCTATGAGACACCCTCCATGATTAATCTGTAAGTTACAGTAAATAAACACACACACCCGAAAAATCCTTTATTAGAAATGAAAACACAAACATATACCCTGGTTATCCACTTTAATCAGCCCCAAAAAGCCCTCCTTGTCCGGCGTAATCCAGGATGGTCCAGCGTCGCTTCCAGCGCTGCTGCATGGAGGTGACCGGAGCTGCAGCAGACACAGCCGCTCCGGTCACCTCCACACAGCAAATGAACACAGCCGCGCGATCAGCTGACCTGTCACTGAGGTTACCCGCTGTCACTGGATCCAGCGGTGACAGCGGGTAACCTCAGTGACAGGTCAGCTGATCGCGCGGCTGTGTTCATTTGCTGTGTGGAGGTGACCGGAGCGGCTGTGTCTGCTGCAGCTCCGGTCACCTCCATGCAGCAGCGCTGGAAGCGACGCTGGATCATCCTGCATTACGCCGGACAAGGAGGGCTTTTGGGGCTGATTAAAGTGGATAACCAGGGTATATGTTTGTGTTTTCATTTCTAATAAAGGATTTTTCGTGTGTGTGTGTTTATTTACTGTAACTTACAGATTAATCATGGAGGGTGTCTCATAGATGCCTGACATGATTAATCTAGGATTTAGTGGCAGCTATGGGCTGCCAATAACTCCTTATTACCTCGATTTGCCAACGCACCAGGGCAAATCGGGAAGAGCCGGGTACAGTCCCAGATCTGTCGCATATAATGTATGCGGCAATTCTGGGCGGCTGTTGGCTGATATTGTTAGGCTGGGGGGCTCCCCATAACGTGGAGCTCCCCATCCTGAGAATACCAGCCTTCAGCCGTATGGCTTTATCTGGCTGGTATTAAAATTGGGGGGACCGCACGCCGTTTTTTTTAATTATTTAATTATTTATTTCAATGCACAGTATAGACACGCCCACCGGCTGCTGTGATTGGGTGCAGTGTGACACCTGTCACTCAGCGTGGGGGGGCGTGTCTCACTGTAACCAATCATAGGCGCCGGTGGGCGGGGTAAGCAGGGAATACGAGATTGTTTAATGGGCGGCCGGCTTTTTCAAAACAGTAAAAGCCGCCAGAGCAGTGTGAATGCCGTGCAGCGCCGGGGATCGGGGATCGGTGAGTATATGAGAGAGGGCTGCTCAATTCAGTTACTCAGGAGATTAGCGGTCACCGGTGAATCCTTCACAGGTGACCGCTAATCGGGACGCGACACAGACAGAGCCGCAGCATGACCATGAAGTCGGGTGAGGTTCACCCGAGTTCATTCTGACAGTGCGGCTCTGTCTGTATCTTCTGTCAGCGGCCATTCACCGCTGCTACATGGCTGTCTGTGTCTGCTGTCAGCGGCCATGTAGCAGAGCTGAATGGCAGATGCCATAGTAAAAACGCATCCCTACACATTACACACGCTTGGCAAGTCAATAAATAAAAAAAAAAAAGGTGCCCAATGCATACGTCACAGAACACATGATCCAAAGGATCGCACACAAAATTGATCAATTTAACATAGACTACTAACGCACGTGTGACAGCAAATGAACGACCTACATGCAATCTCATTAGATCGCATATGCGACCTGGGCGTGTCACATCGCATACGAGATCGCATACCTAATTGTAAGGTGTAAAGCAGGGTTAATACCTTGCATTGATGATGGAACCTTTTTGAAGGTAGTACACTAGCAGCACACCCTCCTTATCCCAGAACACAGACACCATCACCTTAGTGGCTGATTTTTGCACCCTGAAAGTCATTGGATAAGGAGAACCACTGTGCCTCCAATCTTTTGTCTACTCCTTGTTTTCAGGGTCATACAAATAAATACAGGTCTCATCTATAGTGACCAGTCGATCTAGTAAGTTCTTATCAATCCGGAAACGCTGAGAAATGGATCGGGAAGTTTTCCCTTGCATGCTTCTCTGATCTGTTGTCAAACATTTGGGAACCCACTTTGCAGATAGCTTCATGTCCAAATGTTCATGGATAATGACACAAACACGTTCACGGGAAATCCCCATGATGTCTGCTATTGCTTTAGCTGAAATTCGTTGATTCTCCAGTATGACGCTGTGCACAGCATCGACGATCTCCGGAACAACAACCACTCTCGGTCGTCCAGGACGTTCCTCATCATTGGTGCTGAAGTGGCCCGTTTTAAATTTGGCAACCCAGTTCTTAACTGTGAAATATGAAGAGCATTGATCCCCCAATGTCTGCGACATATCACCATGAATATCCTTTGCGGACTTTCCTTGCAGAACCAAGACTTTTATCACTCCTCTGCTCTCAGTTGCTGTGAATATCGCATTAGACTCCGCCATTTTGTTTTCCCGTGTGCGTAGAACGCTGTTGCCATAAGGAACAAATACAAAATTTTAAAAACATAGACACATAAGACTTTCATGTGATGTAACATTCATTACCATAGAAACAAAAAGATTACAAAGCCAAAGACTTATCAGCAGCCCCTCATACTTTTGAATGACACCATTCATTCTACATTGTACTGGAAACGAGCAAAAAAATCCAAGTGCGGTGAAACTGCAAAGAAAGTGCAATTCCACAATTGTTTTGGTTTGTTTTATTTACCATATTCACTATCTGGTAAAACTGACCTGGCTGTGTGATTCCCCAGGTCACTTCCAGTTCATAGATACCAAACATGTATAGCTTTACTTTTATCTAAGTGGTGAAAGAAAATTCAGAAGTTTGTAAAAAAAGAAAAACAACAATAGTTCCTTTGTCACCCATTTTCCAAGACCCATAGAGTTCTCATTGTTCAGCTTTTTTTTGCGTCTTGAGCTGCCTATTTTTAATTATACCCCTTTTGGGTAGTTGTGTTGTTTTAATTGCCTGTTATTTCATTTTAATGCAATGTTGCGGTGACCAAAAAAACCCCATAATTCTGGAGTGTTGATTTTTTTCTTGCTATGTCCTTTACCAATCAGATTAATTGATTTTATATTTTGATAGTTCGAGCATTTCTGAACATGGCGATACCAAATATGTGTATATACACAGTAGAATGTAAACATTTTTTTCATATTTTTTTAAAAAAAGAAATATTTTTTTATTGATTTTACGAGGGAACTTTATGCCTGCACTGTCTGATAATTTCTGCTGATTAGAGCGATGTTTCAGCATCACTCTGATCAGCAGAAATGCTGATCTCCAGTGAGTGTCGGCGCTCTACTGGCATTCACAGGAAGCAAGTCACGGCAGCGACAGGGGTCATCATCTGACCTAACGCTGTCATGGTGGCAACCCATTGGCGCCCTGTGATTACATAAGGGGGCTGCTGATAGCAGAGGAGAACAGCACAATTCCTGCCGATGCGCGTTAGCTTGCGCTGTCAGAACGGGTGGATTTCTGTTAGCTGCACATCTGCGCAAGCCCACATTAAAGAGACAGACACGGCCAAGGACATTAATCTCTGCAGCAATGCTGGCAGCACTCAGGCGTCTACTTTGAAAAGACAACCTCTGGATATGACGCTGAGCACGTGTACTCAACTTCGACCATGGCGAAGCCTGTTCTGAGTGTAATCTGTCTTGTTAAATCACTGTATGGTTTTGGCAATCATGTTGCAGCTCAGTGTCAGGGTGTTGACAATCTTCTTATAGCCTAGGCCATCTTTATGTAGAGCATCAAATCATTTTTTCAGATCCTCAGAGAATTCTTTGTCAAGAGGAGCCATGTTGAACTCCCAGTGACAAATATGGGAGGAGCAGGTGTGTGAAGGAGAACAAACCAACACACCTGCTCCCCATTCACACCTGAGACCTTGTAACACTAATGAGTCACATGACACGCGGGAGGGAAAATTGTTAATTGGGCACAATTTGGCCATTTTCACCTAGGTGTGTACTCATTTTTGTTGCCACCGGTTTGACATTATTGGCTGTGTTGTTATTTAGTGGGCACATTAAATTTACAGTTATAGTAGTTGTATACTGACTATTTTACATTGTATCAAAGTGTCAAATCTTCAGTGTTGTCCCATGAAAAGATAAAAAAAAAGCCACCAGCCAACTCCGGTCAATATGGCAATAGCAATAGTGTGCATGTTCAATACCAGCAGCCACCCCCTCCATGATTTGGTAGGTTGAGAGTGGCTGTTTCATCGGTATTCCGCACCTGTGTTACCTATACCTTTATCATGGTGGGCCTGCTGCATCCTGCGAGTGCTATCCCCCATGAAAAAATATAATAAAATATTTTGAAAAATGTGAGAGGTGTACTAACTTTTTTAATATACTGTATCTCCTCTGAAACATCTTTTTTGTAAGCTAAACAAGCCCAACTTTTCCAACCGCTCACCATATGGGAGGCCTTCCATTCCTTGTAATAATCTAGTATCCTCCTTTGAACTGACTTTTAACTTCCAAATATGATTTTTAAAATCTGGAGCCTACAAATGGATGCCATATTGTAGATTTGGTCATACAAGTTGTTTATAGAGGGGTAGTAAAAGACTTGGATTTAATTTGTTATTTTGGCTGCCCACCTCTGAATCTCTTTTGCACATAGTGCCAGTACTATGGCAGAACGTAGAACAATGCTCTCATCATAACAGCTATGCCCTTTTTAATGTATCTTATTATTGTGATTGCCTTACAACTACTTGTAATTGGTTGCTATAGTCTTGGAAAACACCGTAGCCTTACAAGAAATGTTTGTGTTCCTTTTCCAGATTACCTGGTGTAGTTCACTAATAAATTTCTATGTACGGAGTATGGACTCTGTTAATGATTTATTTAAATTGCTTATTGAAGACATCTGATATGTAGTTTCCTTGGCTGGACAGTATCCTGTGCTGAAAGATTGAATTCCTACAATGAGTTTTCAGTGACTTTTTGACGCTGTGTATTTCACTGAGCAAAAAATGCAGCATCTTATAGTTCCAACAGGAACTCCGCCAACGTTCCTGCATGTTTCAGGGACGCCAGTATGCTCTCCTTCTCAGCCGTGCTGCTGTGTCTTCCCGCCCTTCTGTGTTTTCCTGCCTCCGGGCCTGCTCACAACGCACAGGTTTCTTGGGAGCAAGCTTAGGGGGCACACACGCGACCTGCCTCTTGAAGTGGCAGCGCTCCTAAATCTGGAAGTGGCTCTCAGCCTATAGATGGGAGGCACTGGGTTCTTAAGGCATCCTCTCCTTAGGGAGGTTCCTGCATAAAGTCAATTGTTACTATGTTTGCTATATGTTAGGTCTTCTGACTGGAAACTTTGTTTTCCTGAGTCTATACCCTGCTTGTTGACCCGTTTCTGATTCCCATTGGTGTACCTGTATCCTGCTTCTGTGTACCAATACCTGCCTGCATTCCTGTGGGTCCAATATTCCAGTAACCTGTGTTCCTGCACTAGTACTAGCCCTGTGAGCCCATGTCTGTGCTTCCATCCTGCTTGTACCAGCCGTCTAGTCTGTTCCTGCAGTCCTACAGACCCGTCACTTTTCCTGAGTCCTTACCTGGAGAAATCACAAGTATGTAGATGGAGAACATTGGAATATGAATACGCATTACTGCCAAGAATACATAAAAAATGTTTTGGGAAAAATATGAGTTACTTAGCAAATAAAGGTGGCCAAAGCCGGTGTTTTTAATTTTCTTTTTGCAGGTTCTGTTTTAGCTCATATAAAAGTTCAGTTTGGACAAGAGAGGTATAGCAATTAGAGTAGGACCCAGATGAGAGTTACACCTTGACGTGGTATCTGGGCACAAGTAAATTTGGCCACCTTTATTTGCTAAGTAACTCACATATTTTTTTTTTTAATTCATGTTTTCTTGGCAGTAGTGAGTAAGAGATGTAGTTTGTAAAATTGCATGACTTATGGGAGGTGGGGTCCGCTGTTCTGGCACCTCAGGGGCTCTACCAATTTGACATGACATGCTCAAACCATTCCGGCAAAATCTGAACTCCAAAGTAGTTTTTATCCAGATATGGGGCATTGGCGTAATCAAAAGAAATTGCATAACAAAATTGTGTAGTTTGTTTTCTCTTATTACCCTTTTGAAAATTAAAAACTTGGGGCTAAAGCGACATTTTATTGGAAAACATGAGAATTTTAAATTTACTCAGCCGAATGTTATACAATGATGTGAATCACCTGAGGGTTAAAAAAGTTCACTACTCCCCTAAATAAATTCCATGAGCGGTGTAGTTTCCACAGTTGGTTCACTTGTTGGGGTTTCTGCTGTTTTGGCATGTCATTGTCATTATGACAATGGGAATAGCAGGAAACCAGGGCTCCTAAGCTGACCTTCAGGCTAGGGGGCCCTATGCTATCTCTAGTCTCAGGGATCCCCTAAAGATGGGGATGTCGGACTCTCCTTCCTGTTAGAAGGTAGATACGATTGTCCACCTCACATGTGATCAAAGGAGCTTAACAAGCAGGCTAGCAGAGTTTAACTCTTGCTAGCCTGACTATGGCTGAGCACACAGCAGGTTGACGCCCAAGTCTGCCTGTGTTGATGAGAGATACCAAAAAAACATCAGGCAGAGCATCAGAATCTGCAATGTGAACAGAGCATAACGCCGCCATGACAGTTGGTGGAAAATAGTGTCACAGAGGAAAACTACTTCTAAAATATCAAATTGTATTAATACAAAGTTTAAAATACCCTTACAGTTGTTTTGTATGTGTATCTAAACAACCAGGAAGACTGAATAAGAGACTCCAGCTGGTTAGGCAGTGGAAAAGCCAGTGATATGTCCCAAAAATATGGGTAAGTATATCACTCGGCCAATCAACTTTATGATAATTAGATGTAAATAAATATCAAAATTGAGATAGATTTGCCTGAGGGAGAGTTCACGTTCTCTGTCAGATTCTGTCGTGACAGTCCAGCCTAGGTATCAATTAGAAAACATATAGATACATACCCCTAAATCCAGGCCAAATTGACTTCTGAGGTCGTTATATTCTTACAATGAGCATATAATGATGTATAGAAGTAAGACATACAAATGAATACCGAGGCATACATAAACACCTGATGGATAATGTCACCCGACGCGTTTCTCCTGCTGCACAGGAGATTCATCAGGGGTTTTAACAATGTAGCATGTCATAATAACACTGGTTGCTTCTTAGAATAAAGAATAATATATAGTCCAGATCCACAATCGTTTTGTGAGGAGAGACGGATAGTTAACCATACATATACAATGGTCTCAGATTATCTATCCTGATAATTTACAGAGGAAACCTCATCCCTGAAGAACCTTCATTCAGCCTATTCCAAAGGATCAAATCCAACTCCTTATAATTCAAAAGTGGTATTCAGTGAAGATTTCATTCCCAGCAGAGGTTATGACTGATATATGAAGGAATGGCAACACCAATGCAAGAGTTCCACATCAAAATACATTTTGGAAGTATGTCTCAAATCCCAGAAAATAAGTGGTTGGCCTTCACAGGTCCATTGGTTAATGCAGTTCCTATATTTCTAGCAAAAGTAGTTCCTGAAGTGTGGAATATTGCAGCTCCAATGTCTCCTCACATGACCGGTCACCATAAGGCTGATTCTCTACATACCATTAGTGGTCAGATCAGATGTTTACGCTTTCAAATCCAACAAAGTAAAATTTAAAAAATTGGCAGCTGCTTGAGTGGCAGCTGCAATGGAGCAGATAATATATGGGTGGGTATTCATATGGATTCCCACCCCCCTGCCTGTTGTGCCTCCCTCTCTGTTTTCTATGCTAATTTTACTATTAGCCTTAATAGTGTGCATGTCTTATGCTAAGCAGCCGCCCCTCCCCTTTAGTGTGGAGGTTGAGTGGCTGTGACATCAGCATCTTGCACCTTGGCTTCAGCCATCTTTATGAGGAAGGCTCACCACATTCGGTGTGTGCACATATCATTTGTCTTGGCTCCTTTTGGTGAGTTTTTTTGATATAGTTCTATGTGGTTTTTCTAGATATATATGCCAGATCAGAATCCCAATTTGCAGACACAGTGTTTTGGGGTGCTTGCCCCTCGTCAGTGCAAAGTATGGGGTGTCTGATCTGGCTCATGAGAAAGCTATGTGGGGATCACGGAGGAACACTATTCTCCTTATGGAGACTTTGCAAGCCAGTCTGGCTGCTTTCAAGTAAGGGGACTTATAGCTGTCACGCCCCTCTGCAAAATATTCAAATTGTCTCTCCAGGACTGGAGGCAAACTCTAGCGCAGCGCCACCTATTGGAAGTAGCGATCCTAAAAGTTAAATGTGGATTTTTAACAATCCTTTACATATAACTTAGGATATAGCCCAGCGTCGTTCCTGCTTACGGCGCTCTGCAGTGAAGGAGGCAGCAGGGAGATGCTGGGCTGTGACCATGGGCTGTGATGAGCGGTGAAACGCCGCCTACAGCCCAGTCACTCAGGAAGACCATGGCTGGCCGAGGTGATGTCAGGTCAACCCCCCTTTAATTCATTCTTTTATCCATAACGGAAAAACACTGATGGCAATATCAGGTTTTCACATACATATTTTGTACACACATGTGAAAGGGGGCCTTACAGCTCCAATCGCATCGGTTACTGTTGGATGCCGGCTATATATTACATCCATCACCAATGCTGCATGAAGCGGTCTCAGCTCATTAACCCACTAAAAACAGATAAAACACTTCTGCACAACAGCTATGACACTCGTCTCTAAGGGGTTAAACAGTAGGTCATTTTCTGATGGTACACTTCCTTTAAATGGCTATCTATATATATAATTGCCTTATTCAGTCTGTCTGTCTTGCTCCAAAATGACGTCATTACAACCGTCGCCACAGCGCATGCGCTAAAGAGCCTGCGACCAATGGCCCAGCTAAGTGAACAGCATGAACTATGGCGCAACAGGACGACACCCGACACCTTTCCCCGCAGCCACACGGAGCCCCGAATCCCAGGTGACTGCTGCACCCCCGGGAGCCCACACCGGGAACCCAGCCATACCCTTGCGTTGCTGGGATCGTGCCGGAAGCCGGCGTACGCTGGTAACCATGGTACACATCAGGTAACTAAGCAAAGCGCTTTGGATAGTTACCCGATTGTGTACCATGGTTACCAGCGTAACTTGGCTCCAGCCCCCCCGCACTCCACCCTCCGCATGTGTACACTGAACACACGCGCACACACGCAAGCACACACACACACACACACCTGTCCCCAACCATGCAGTCCCCGCCACTGATGTCCGCAGGGCCATGGCCCCGCTCGGCTCCACCCCCCTCCCCCACACTCCGCCCCCTGCATGTATACACTGAACACACACCCCGGCACTACTGCACCCATCATCCCCGCACACACGCAGGCACTACCGCTCCCATCATCATCACTGCACACACCCTGGCACTACTGCACCCATCATCCCTGCACACACCCCGGCACTACCGCACCCATCATAACTGCACACACCCCGGCACTACTGCACCCATCATCCCCGCACACACGCAGGCACTAACGCTCCCATCATCATCCTCGCACACACCCTGGCACTACTGCACCCATCATCCCTGCACACACCCCGGCACTACCGCACCCATCATAACTGCACACACCCCGGCACTACTGCACCCATCATCCCCGCACACACGCAGGCACTACCGCTCCCATCATCATCACTGCACACACCCTGGCACTACTGCACCCATCATCCCTGCACACACCCCGGCACTACCGCACCCATCATAACTGCACACACCCCGGCACTACTGCACCCATCATCCCCGCACACACGCAGGCACTACCGCTCCCATCATCATCACTGCACACACCCTGGCACTACTGCACCCATCATCCCTGCACACACCCCGGCACTACCGCACCCATCATAACTGCACACACCCCGGCACTACTGCACCCATCATCCCCGCACACATGCAGGCACTAACGCTCCCATCATCATCCTCGCACACACCCCGGCACTACCGCACCCATCATCATCCCCGCACACACGCAGGCACTACCGCACCCATCATCATCCCCACACACACCCCGGCACTATCGCACCCATCATCATCCCCGCAAGCACCCCGACACTACCGCCCCATCATCATCCCCGCACACACCCCAGCACAACCACACCCATCATCATCCCCACACACAAGCACTACCGCACTCATCATCTTCCCCGCACACACGCAGGCACTACCTGAGTGAAATCTCAGGTGACAGCGTGGCTCACTTCAGTTGCTGCGTGGTCGTGTTCTACGGCACTCCCTATCAGCTTCATGTAGCAGAGCTGAAAGCGTCGTGTGGATTACGTCGGACCTGGATGGGTGTTTGGGGATTAATAAAGTGGTAAATGATGGGGTTTTTTTGTCTTTTATTCCAAATAAATGATTTTTCTTTGTGTGTGTTTATATACTTTCACTTACAGGTTAATCATAGAAGCTATCTCGGGGAGACGCCTGCCATGATTAACCAATTCGGGATGAGCCGGGTAGAGTCCCGGGACTGTCGCATCTAGTGGATGCGACAATTCCGGGCGGCTGCTGGCTGATTTTGTTAGAGTGGTGGGCTCCCCATAACGTGGCGCTCCCCATCCTGACAATACCAGCCCTCAGCCGTGTGGCTTTATCTTGGCTGGTATCAAAATTGGGGGGGGGGGGACCGCAGGTTTTTTTTTAATTATTTATTGTACCGCACAATATAGACCCGCTTACCGGCGGCTGTGGTTAGTTGCAGTGAGACAGCTGTCACTCAGCGTGGGGGCGTGTCTGACTGCAACCAATCATAGGCGCCGGTGGGCGGGGAAAGCAGGGAATTCGAGATTGAATAATGAGCGGCCGGCATTTTCAAAAGAGGAAAAGCCTCCAGAGCAGTGTGACAGCTGTGCAGCGCCGTGCTCGTGATCGGTGAGTATGAGAGAGGAGAAGGGGGGGAAGAGAGGGGGGGGGACACCAGGAGTGATTTTAACCCCTTCAGTCCCCGGGCACTTTCCGTTTTTGCGTATTTGTTTTTTGCTCCCCTTCTTCCGAGAGGCGTAACGTTTGTATTTTTCCATCAATCTTGCCATATGAGGGCTTGTTGTTTGCGGGACGAGTTGTACTTTTAAATGAAACCATAAGTTTTACCATATAGTGTACTGGAAAACGGCAAAAAAATTCCAAGTTCGGAAAAATTGCAAAAAAAGTGTGATCGTACAATAGTTTTTGGGATATTTTATTCACTGTGTTCACTATATGGTAAAACTGAGATACCTATGTGATGCCTCAGGTCAGTGCGAGTTTGTAAACACCAAACATGTATAGGTTTACTTGTATCTAAGGGGTTAAAAAAAATTCACAAGCTTGTCCAAAAAACGTGGCGCACGTTTTGCGCCATTTTCCAAAACCCGTAGCGTTCTGATTTTTCAGGATCTGAGGCTCAGTGATGGCTTATTGTTTGCGTCTCGACCTGACGTTTTTAACGGTACCATTTTTGCGCAGATGCTACGTTTTGATCGCCTGTTATTGCATTTTGCGCAAAATTTGCGGCGACCAAAAAACGTAATTTTGGCGTTTGGAATTTTTTTGCCACTACGCCATTTACTGATCAGATTCATTGATTTTATATTTTGATAGATCGGGCATTTCTGAACGTGGCGATACCAAATATGTGTGTATTTTGTATTTTTTTAACCCTTTAATTTTCAATGGGGTGAAAGGGGGGTGATTTGAACTTTTAGGTTTTTTTTATTTTTTTTAATTTTTTAAAACTGTTTTTTTACTTTTTTTTTTTATTTTACTAGTCCCCCTAGGGGGCTATAGCGATCAGCAATCTGATCGCTCTGCACTATCTGCAGATGTCAGCTACAGAGCTGAGAACTGCAGATTTGCTGCTTTACTTTCAATGCCGGCTGTATTCCGCCATTGAGAGGAAGTGAGTCATGTTAGCTACAGGCGTCATCACATGACCCTGTGCTACCATGGCAACCACCGAAAGTCACGTGATCATGTCACGTGACTTCCGGTGGGGGCGGGGTAAGTGACTGTCATGGCGGCGCCCATATACATATCGCTGCCAGATTTTGTCAGCGAAATGTAAGGGGTTAATGGCCGCGGGTGGAAGCGATTCCACCCGCGGCTAGCAGGCACACATGTCAGCTGTTGATAACAGCTGATATGTGCGCGGATCGCGGCCGCCTGCCGGCGGCAGGGGGCGGGGCTTGCCGGCACACGATCCATGACGTACCCAGTACGTCATGGGTCGTTAAGGGGTTAAACGATTTAGATTGTTCTGCTGGACATGCTGAGCATGCGAAGTAGAACGTGATGGGATCCGTCAGTGGATTCCGCTGCTTAGTGCATTGCGGGGGAATCCGCCCCCATATACAATCATTAGACACCTTGGCGGATTCTAAGGGAATCCGTCAAGGTGCGATATTTTAACAACCCAAAAAATGCTACATGCAGCGTTCCCTCCACCCGACGCTGCATCAAATTAACAATGCAGCGTAATCCAGCGGATGCAACGCAGACACTTGCGTTACAGTGCGTCGTCAATACAAGTCTATGGAGAATAGTGCAGTGCGTTAACGGACTGCACTATTCTCCATATCAGCGGATTGCGCTGAACGCAAGTGTGAAAGCGCCCGAACACACACACACACACACACACACACACACACAGCTGGATAGTTACCTGTCCCCAGCCATGCAGTCCGCAGCACTGACATCCTCAGCGCCATGGTCCCGCTCGGCTCCACCCACCCCGCACTCCACCCCCGCACACATTACCCCGCAGGATGGGGGCACATGTCAGGATGGTGGCTGCACCACGATGGGGGCACATACCAGCACTGGGCCACATCACAGCATCAGCATATTTTTACTTAACTTTACACTGTTCATTGCCTTCTTTCATTACAAGCCATGGACATCATTAAACATTAGACTCATCTATTAAAACTGTTCCTTCTGTTGTTTGTCATTTTAAACCAATAAACAATTATAAGAATAATAAATTAAACCTAACCCATCCAGTCCTTTCAATACCTTATTATTCAATCTGCTAACCTACATACACATTCTAGACTACCCGATACGTTAGAATCGGCCACCTTCTAGTATACATGTAACTGTATTGCCTGCACAGAAAACAGACCATTATTCCAATATGGCACCTATGAGCAGGTTTTGAAAAAAATAAGGTCTCAGTTAAAACATTAACCATTTAATTAACACACTGGCTTAATCCGTAAATTCAAATTGACTTCTAATGACATAAAAGTTCTCATACTTTGTTATTTCACAGACATATCCATCCGCTATGATACCACTGTTCCCCACACTCATTACAAATGGCAAATGTCATCATTTCTTCGTCTGGGTTTGCGGAACGTACCCAGCCTGGGAGAAAGAGTGTCCCTCGGGAAATCATGGTTACTGTGCAATTAAACCTTTCACATTTCCTACATTTAATTTTCCTAGTCTGGACTCCATCAGTGCGCTGGGGAAGCTGATGCTCCTGGACACCAGCCTGAGTATAACTAGCTCGCAGGTCTCGGAGTTCCTCACTTGCCATCTCCAGAGCAGTCATTCCAGCAAATGTTTTGGGGTTTAGAGTTCCAGAATAAATGAGTGTTTTCAAATGCATATTTTTAGGATTTTTCAGATTGGATATTTTACTACGAACGCAGCTTCTATATTTCTTTTCATTCCCAGCATACAAAATGTAGATGCTTTCCTCAAGCTCCTTTGCATACTCCTGGACTTTCTCATGGCACTGTGAAGGATGAGCTAAGGCTTGATACAATAGATCTCTGCACTTCTTTCTCAAGTCCTCTACACTCATTCTCTGCTGATCGTTGGCATCTTGGCTACCTGCACTGTGATGGTCACTGCATACCACTTGTGAACTTGACCTCAGATTTTGCTCTAGTTCTTGGGTCTCAGTAAAGGAATGACTACTTGTACTCTCAAGACCCGTCATGTTTTGTGTCCTGTCTTGAGTTTGCGTCACAGTTGTTTTGTCATTCCTCTCTAGTTCACCAGTAAACTTCTCCTGAACTGTGCTGGTATGAAAACAGCTGTCTTTGTACAAGAGTTTCCATTTGGAGAGTAAGCACTTTGCTTTCTTTTTCAGTGCTCCTGGTGGACAGCTTTTAAGTACTCTGTACACAACTCTGACGACATCAGTCTGCTGTAGGTTTGCACAATTGACTTTCGCTTCTTCAAAGTAAGAGAGATGGGATTCAATTTCTTCATACATCCTGCTATGTAAGAGACTCTCCACTTGTAAAGCTCTGAAGGTCAGATCCTCAATACTCTCCGAGTTTAACATTCCTACACTTGATAGACAGAAAAAAAGAGTAATCACTTAACAGTTGAAGAATTAGCCTGAAGAGACCAAATATTACTGAATAAGCTTCAGGCAAAAAATACTAGCTGCTCCATCACTGGATTCCTACTGCGTGAATTCATGGACGGCATGAATCAGAGCCTGGCTGCATTATTGCTGGAGCGTTTCAAGGAAAACTTAGCTTGAAGTGTCAGCCAGGGACCATAGGGAGAGAGAGAGGTGACTAGTCTGGTGTGATCACCGGCCGCTCCAGGTGCTGGGAGATATATGAACATCCAGAGACCTGTAGACAAGTATAGGGATATGGGCAGCAGTTACAAAATACTCATATCTACCCCTACAGGGGCTCCCCAAACTATGGTTTCTCAGAACCACAGAGAAAAACATATCTAGCTGCAGCTGCACGTCCAGGCTCTTTTTCATACTGCCCATGATTTGGGCAGTATGAATCAAGTGACAGGTTCTATTTAAATATATTTACTCTTTAGCTGTACACTAATTACATTCGTACCAGAGTTGAAGTCATAGTAAAAATGACCATAGATATAGTGGTATTAAATCCCATAGGATAACTTGAAGTAAGCCAAAATTCAAACGGCCATATTTCATGGTCCACATACAATGCCACAACTGACCACTGGTCTCTCAACTAGAACTTACAGTGTAATGTGAATCTATGAGGTTATAAGTTTATATCAGGAGACCTCTGGTCTGTTCAGGCATTGTAGTCCATAAACGGACTGTGAAATATGCCATTCTGAATTTGGCGTAAATCTAAGCATATTTCTTGGACACACCAAGTATGTATTGTTCTTTTAAGAGACCAGCTGAATAATAAGTCTTATTGGCAATGCTTCATGAGAGAAAGGTATTAGTTTCTTTCGTTTTGCAAGAGAGTTATCTACAATAAGAGTAGCTATCATATAAATCAATGTTTGACCTTCTAAAGCAGGGGGTGCACAACATTTTTTGGTGGAAGGGCCACATCGTCATACTGAACCAATCCCAAAGGCTGCAAAAATTTGAATGGGTTACTTACATGAATACATCACCAGAACCATCATCAGTACATTAATACATCATCAATAGCAAGTTTTGAGTATTTGAGAAGGATTTGGAGAGTTTCTGCTCCATAAAAATTCAGTGTGAACATGCACTAACTTGAACTGAATTTTTCGAGCAGAAACTCATCCTCCTTAATATCAAATCTCTAAATTTTGTGATTTTTAAGTTTTAATATAGCTATGAAGCACATTATGGAAAACTACACGTGTACAAGATCAGAACCACCATCAGTACATGTATGAGTTTCCAGAACCACCATTTCAAGAATGCAGTGCCAACATCATTGACCGTACATAAATATCACCCAAGCTGCACCTCACTGTGCTTCCTGCACAAAATATCCCCCTCTGACTGCCCCTCTCCATAATATCCCCCCAGACTACCCCTTTCCATAAAGTTCTGATATAGAAGGGTTAAATAGTTTCTCTATTTCTTTATTAAAGATATTTTATTTCATTAGTAAGTAGTTCATAGTCATAGAGCCTTCAGAATAAGAGACAAGATCAAGGATTGTTATTGTCTCTAAATGTTCTTCTTATCTTCTTCTTATCTCATATGCATGACTCTACATTTTTGTTTTGCTAAAACTTAAAGGTCATATGAGCAACTTGTAAAGTCCAGCTAGAAGCTTTTTTTTTTTGCAATATCACATTGATCTGTAAATGGTATAAATAAACTGTAGTTTGGTTAAATAAACAGAAAAATTGATCATGCCCACATGGATGCAGGTCTTTTTCTCCGAGCGCTCGATCTTGATTAGGTCTGAAGAGGCCTAATTCAGAGGACCTCACTGGTGATCCCATAAGCTGACTTGTGACAAAACAGAACAGCTACAACAGTTCCCAACACACTACCCCTACTGTAATGTCCTCAACACAATGCTATTCTTTACAATGTCCCTCTCTATAATATCACTCCACATTACTCCTCTCCATAATATCCCTCCACACTACCCCTCTCCATAATATGCCCCCACACATTTCCCCTCTATATTATCTCCCCCCCACACTGCCTTTCTCCATAATATCTTCCCACACAATGCCCCTTACCATAATATCTCCCCCGACACAGCCCCTATCTATAATGTTGCCTCACACTGTATCTCTCAATAATGTCCCCTTCACACTGCCCTTCCACAAAGTAGCCTGCCACACTGCGTTTTTGCATAATATTTCCCCACACTGCCTCTCTGCTTAAAGTCCCCCCATTCCATGCTATACAATGCCTCCTTTCACAATCCCCGCTAATTGCCCCCTAATGTCCTACATAGCACCATAATATCCTGTAAAAGTCCATAATGTCCCCCATATCTCCACATTATCCCCAGTTGTTGCATAATTAGTGATGGGCGGACCCAGACTCTAAAAGTCCGGTTCCACGCAGTTTCAAAAGAACCTGAGTACTGACACTGGAGATCTCAGGGAACTCCGGGTAACAATCTGAATCCGACAAATCAGGTAATAAAAAAATAAATAACTGAAAAAGAAGAAAAAGGGAAAGCAGGCACGCTATACTTACTTGCTGCTTATTATCCTTCATACATATTCACTGCTTCCCCTGCCCACTGGCAGTACCCGTGTCTCCGATTGGTTGCAGAAATAAATGTTCCAGGCGGCACACAATCCAACGAGCACATGTCCAAGGAAGGCATCCACAGTATAAAAACTTAAATAAAGGACAAGCACTCCTAATCCTCTGAACTCTAAAGGATTTATTCCATATAAGCAAAATACAGGCGTAAATTACGCGTTTCGGCTATTAGTGAGCCTTTTTCACATCTATAGATCAAGTGAATACACACACATATACAGTAATGTATATATATATATATCTATATATATAATTGCCTTATTCTGTCTGTCTGTCTGTCTGTCTGTCTGTCTGTCTGTCATGCTCCAAAATTGTGTCCTTACGGTGACACAAAGCTGATTGGCCGCTGGGCTCGCCATGGCCCCGCCCCCCACACGGATTGGCCTCTCGCCCCGGCTCTCTGCAGGCCCCGCCCCCCTCACGCAATGCACGCTCGCTCTGGCCCAACTGACACGGAGCTCTGACTCCTAGGTGAGTACACACACACATCACATCACACTCACTCTCACACACACCTCACACATCACATCCACACACTCACAACATCCTGGGATATCGCTTGCTTCTACACCGGCTCCGTCAGGATCCCAGCTGCACCAGACATAACCTTGCGATGCTGGGATCTTGACGGAGCCCGTGAACGCTGGTAACCATTATACACATCGGGTAACTAAGGTCCCTTGGTTACCCGATGTGTATCATAGTTACCAGTGTACACCGGCTCCGTCAGGATCCCAGCAGAGCCACACATAACCTTGCGATGCTGGGATCTTGACGGAGGCCGTGAACGCTGGTAACCATTATACACATCGGGTAACTAAGGTCCCTTGGTTACCCGATGTGTATCATAGTTACCAGTGTACACCGGCTCCGTCAGGATCCCAGCAGCGCCACACATAACCTTGCGATGCTGGGATCTTGACGGAGGCCGTGAACGCTGGTAACCATTATACACATCGGGTAACTAAGGTCCCTTGGTTACCCGATGTGTATCATAGTTACCAGTGTACACCGGCTCCGTCAGGATCCCAGCAGCGCCACACATAACCTTGCGATGCTGGGATCTTGACGGAGGCCGTGAACGCTGGTAACCATTATACACATCGGGTAACTAAGGTCCCTTGGTTACCCGATGTGTATCATAGTTACCAGTGTACACCGGCTCCCGGTACACATGTGCAGGGAGCCGGCATTATACTCCTCTCCCCCCAGGACTACTCCTCCTATTACAGTCCTCCTATTATACTCATCTATGAGTATAATAGGAGAACTATTATAGCATGGGGGATGGAGCACAATGGGGGGTGCGCAGCATGGGGGATGGAGCACGATGGGGGGTGCGCAGCATGGGGGATGTAGCACGATGGGGTGCGCAGCATGGGGGATGTAGCACGATGGGGAGTGCGCAGCATGGGGGATGTAGCACGATGGGGAGTGCGCAGCATGGGGGATGTAGCACGATGGGTGGTGCGCAGCATGGGGGATGGAGCACGATGGGGGGTGCGCAGCATGGGGGATGTAGCACGATGGGGGGTGCGCAGCATGGGGGATGTAGCACGATGGGGAGTGCGCAGCATGGGGGATGTAGCACGATGGGGAGTGCGCAGCATGGGGGATGTAGCACGATGGGGAGTGTGCAGCATGGGGGATGTAGCACGATGGGGAGTGCGCAGCATGGGGGATGGAGCACGATGGGGAGTGTGCAGCATGGGGGATGGAGCACGATGGGGAGGTGCGCAGCATGGGGGATGTAGCACGATGGGGGGTGCGCAGCATGGGGGATGTAGCACGATGGGGAGTGCGCAGCATGGGGGATGTAGCACGATGGGGGATGTAGCACGATGGGGGATGTAGCACGATGGGGGGTGCGCAGCATGGGGGATGTAGCACGATGGGGAGTGCGCAGCATGGGGGATGTAGTACGATGGGGAGTGCGCAGCATGGGGGATGTAGCACGATGGGGAGTGCGCTGCATGGGGGATGTAGCACGATGGGGAGTGCGCAGCATGGCGGATGTAGCACGATGGGGAGTGCGCAGCATGGCGGATGGAGCACGATGGCGGGGTGCGCAGCATGGGGGATGTAGCACGATGGGGAGTGCGCAGCATGGGGGATGTAGCATGATGGGGGATGTAGCAAGATGAGGGATGTAGCACGATGGGGGGTGCACAGCATGGGGGATGTAGCACGATGGGGAGTGCGCAGCATGGGGGATGTAGCACGATGGGGAGTGCGCAGCATGGGGGATGTAGCACGATGGGGGGTGTGCAGCATGGGGGATGTAGCACGATGGGGGTTGCGCAGCATGTGGGATGGAGCATGATGGGGAGTGCGCAGCATGGAGGATTGAGCACGATGGGGAGTGCGCAGCATGGAGGATGGAGCACGATGGGGAGTGCGCAGCATGGGGGATGGAGCACGATGGGGGTGTGCAGCATGGGGGATGGAGCACGATGGGGAATGCGCAGCATGGGGGATGGAGCACGATGGGGAATGCGCAGCATAGGGGATGGGGCATGATGGGGGGTGTGCAGCATGGGGGATGGAGCACGATGGGAGGTGCACACCTCCCCCCAACACACACACACACACACAGAGGGAACCACAAACACCGCCATACACAGACACCCACACACACAGACAACGCTGCACACACACAACACCCAACACACAAACACCGCGGCATACATAAATATACGCACATACCACACAACACACACATTGCACAAAACATACCTCCCCCAAAACACACCACACCCACACAAACCGCGCAACACACACACACACACACAACGCGTCAGACACACAGCGCTCCACAAACAACGCAACACACATACAACACCGCTCTCACCCCCCGCCACACCCAGACAACACCCAGAACATGTACAGCACCCTACACAAACACTTGGTAACTACACACAACAACATATATATATATATATATATATATATATATATATATATATATATATCTATAACAAAAATCATACATGAACTACACAATACGTAAATTCTAGAATACCCGATGCGTAGAATCGGGCCACCTTCTAGTATATGTGTATATATATATATATTTAAATAAATACATATATATCTACATATATACACACACACACACACACACACACACACACACACCACTAATGGATCACTTCATTTGTTGTTGAACCACCCATCTAATCTGGATATTAAATTCATTAATTAGATTGTAATTAATTCATTTAATATGCAGATTTGATGGATGGCTCAGCCACAAATGTGTGTGTATGTATTTGTGTCTATTCACTTGAGCTGATTGTTTGCAGTCAGACAGCGCTCCCAGCCTGAGTGGCATCATGTCTGACTACTTTCAATCAGAGGCGCTGTGTGTGCGTCTATATTGGTGCAAAATAAAAAACATTCACGTATGGTCCCCTCATATTTTGTTACCCAGCAGAGATAAAGCATACGGCTACAGGCTGCAGCCCCCAACCATGTGCTTATCTTCACTGTGTATCAAGATAGGAGGAACTGAAATTTTGATACCCAGCCATGATAAAGCCAACAGCTGGGGGCTGGCATTCTCAGGGTGGGGAGATCCATGCTTATTGGGCCCTTCCAGCCTAGAAATAACAGCCTGCAGCCTCTCAGGATTGTCTCATCCATTAGATGAGACAATCCCGAAACTTTATCCGGCTCATCCAAATTGCCCTGGTGCAGTGGCAATCGTGGTAATAAGGAGTTAATAATGACTTACAGCTGCCATTAAGTCCTATATTAGTAATTGGAAGTGTGTTTATGCATAAAGATATGTCACTCAGTGTACTGGGGCACAAATTATTTACAGCAGTGCTCCCAGTATACCGAGAAGTTATGGAATTGCTTGCCTCCATCGCTCAAGTGACTTGGAAAGAGTTGATACGCCGCAAAGTGAACTTCACTTTCTACAGTATGTGTTGACGCACTTTAAGTCATTTGGTTACACAGTAATTTAATGCTATTTAACTGCAGATTAACCCTGTATCTGCAAGTAAATAGCAATTTTTATGATGTCACATTAGAGCATTGCATTTTGACCAGAGAAGGACAAAATCATCTATAGTCTGTTTCTGGGTTGCTTGCCTCTCATCAGAGCATCCTAACCAATTGTAAATTTAAGGGGTGGGTCACTTGCTAGCCAGATCTCCAAAATGCTCTAAACTGTTGTGAGCTGACATAAGTAATCATACATACATTGGTTGCCACTACCCTGCACTTGAAGGCCCATGCTTGCAATGTATAAGCGCTGAAACAGTGGATGACAGCAGTGGCTGTGCCCATAATACTGAAGATAGTGGCTATCACATAGATAACAACAATAGGTAACAACATGACTGCTTCCCGAGCTCAATACAGGCAGCAGAATTTCCCCTATTTTTGCATGAATCGGACGGGGAATATTCATGATTGCTTATGTTAGGCACAATAGTTTAGTGCATCTTAGAAATTTGTTTAGAAAGTAGCCGACCTCTTTAACAGGAAATCTGTCATGTCAAAAAATGCTATTCACCTGCAGATCTGGGGCTACTCTTCAGGTTAAGGCGTGGGAACCCTTGGATTACGTTGGATGCGGAAACTTTCATTTCTAATAAATTGGTGAATGAGGGTGTCTTTTGTTTTCATTTCTTTCAGGTTTCCATTGTGGACCTCGTCAGATTCTGTGAACTACTTCGGACCTGCATGGCTGTTTTTTTTTATATAAATTGGTCAATTAGGGAGAGAGTTCTAGAATGATGTTTTAAAATAAAATATTTTTTTGTGCTTTTTTTCTTTTTACACTTACTTAGTAAGTTAGTAATAGAGGTGTCTTAGGGTACTTTCACACTTGCGTTTTTGTCCTTCCGTTACAATCCTCCCTTTTGGAAAACAGCGGAATCCGTTAACGGATTCCGCTGTTTCCCATAGACTTGTATGGGTGACGGATTGTACCAAAAGGACCTGCGTTGCTTCCGCTCGGCGACTCTCCGTTGCTTCCGCCCAGCGGGAGGAACGCAGCTTGTAACGTTGTTTTCAGCAGCGGAATCCTCTGGATTTCACTGCGCATGCTCTTTTGTTTTTATTTTTTTTTAAATCACAAACTTTATTTTGGCTTGCGGTGGCCGAACGTTCAGCTGAGCGCTCGGCCATCGACAAGTGACAGCACTCAGCTGAGCGCCCACCCGTCGGCATGCCCGGGCGCCGGCAAGTGACAGCGCTCAGCTGATCACCCGCGGGCATGCCCGGGCGCCGGCAAGTGACAGCGCTCAGCTGATCACCCGCGGGCATGCCCGGGCGCCGGCAAGTGACAGCGCTCAGCTGAGCGCCCGCCCGCCGGCTGCAGGGAGCGATCAGCTGATCACCCGGCGGCCGGCTGCAGGGAGCGATCAGCTGATCACCCGGCGGCCGGCTGCAGGGAGCGATCAGCTGATCACCCGGCGGCCGGCTGCGGGGAGCGATCAGCTGATCACCCGGCGGCCGGCTACTGGGAGCGATCAGCTGATCACCCGGCGGCCGGCTGCAGGGAGCGATCAGCTGATCACCCGGCGGCCAGCTGCGAGGAGCGATCAGGTGATCACCCGGCGGCCGGCTACTGGGAGCGATCAGCTGATCACCCGGCGGCCGGCTGCGGGGAGCGATCAGCTGATCACCCGGCGGCCGGCTGCGGGGAGCGATCAGCTGATCACCCGGCGGCCGGCTGCGGGGAGCGATCAGCTGATCACCCGGCGGCCGGCTACTGGGAGCGATCTGTTGATCATTCACAATAGTCTGCCGCCGGTAAAACTGTAAAAAAAAAAAAAAAAAAATCAAAACGGATTCCGTTGTTTTGCAGCATCCATTGCATCCGTTGTGCCACTATATGCAACACATCCGTTGCATCCGTCACACAACGCAATGCAACGGATGCCGTTCAACGCAAGTGTGAAACTAGCCTTATAGGTGGCTTTCCATTAATAACCCTTAGGCATGATACCAGCTGAAAATTCACAACTGACATCAACCCTATAAACCATTACCCCAATTGCCAATGCTCTAGGGCAATCATGAAGATCCAGGCATAGTACCAGAATTGACGCATCTAATGGATGTGTATTTCCCCTGAAGCCATCAGGGCGCTACAAGGTACTGCATCCCCACCAGCATGCAGGGCCTACCCCCAAGGGACCCAGAAGACCAGTGTCAGTAACACACAAACACTCCAGGTAATCCCAGTTTTCCCCAACAATCCCCCATAGAATGGTACAAGGCTAAGGTTTGACCAATGGATGGCCACCTAAAGGTGGAGCCAGTCCAGTCCACTAGTTGACCAGGTGCGGGGGCAGACTGTGGACAGTCAGACAGTAGGTAGTAGGAGTCTAGCAATGAGAGTGGACGTCAGCAGACGCACTGACTAGGAGTGAACAGTAACCTGGTGCCCAGGAGGTTAGTTGCCGGTGGAGTACTCCCGGAACTACGCACCAACGGGGTACAGGACCCTAGGTCTGGCAGAAGCTCCAGGCAGGCCTGATAAGACCTGCACAGTAAGGGGACCATCAAGGACCTCACTGACCTTGAAGTCCGGGACTCAGAATCAAAGGGAGAACCGGGGACAGGACCAGAGACTCCAACCCCACAGAATTCACGCTACCATCATACGGACTGCAGTGGAAGACCACCAGACGGGGACCCCAGCTGCTCTACACCACGGGGACCCACCAACCAGAGACAGGTGCAGGGGAATAAGGCATCAGATTACTAAACTGGCACAGGGACTAAGGGGACCTGAAGGTGAAACCAGCCGGCCTTGGGTGACCAGTTACCACCAGAAAGTAAGAACCAGTTGCACTGAATCCTTTGTGTGGATTACCTTCTTCCGACACCCGTTACATCACCTACCCTCTGGGGCCCGGCCCTGCTTGTGGAGGGCCTAACATCCAGGGTGCCATTAACACCAGCCCCAGTAGTGGACATTGTGTAGCGGCGGCTCCATCCACATAGCTGCAACACCGCAAGTGGCGTCATGTGTGAACATTATTCCAATCCCCTGTAAATATTCCCCTTTTCAAAAAGGACCCAGGGCACGGGACCGGGCAGCGGCCACCAAAGTGACATTCTACAGTTGTACACCACCCGGGACCGAGTACCCCTTAACCCTGGGCGACTGTTATGATTCAGGGATCAAGGAGGATCAAAAAAATGCGGAAACCCAAAAAGTAACCAAAGTGGCTGGAACTTTAACGGACTGCAGACCTAGTCCTGACACACAACTAGAAGTAGCCGTGGGATGAGCCTACGATGACCTAGTAGTCTTGACACAGCTGGAGAACTAAATATTTTTACAGATAGAAATATAAGAAAAGCTAATCTGCCTCGGAGCAATCCCCAAAGATATAGATAGTGTAACGTTCAGTCCAGAGGTGGATCCACGGGACCGTGCACCGGACTCTCCCAGAGAGACAAACCAGGAGCAAGCCCCTATATAGGGACTGTCTGGCGGCCCCCCCAGAGGGCCTAGATGCACAGCAGCCAGGACACAAGTGAGTTCGGGTTTCACGTCCTTCAGATGTCCGTATGGGACTTGAGCAGAACAGATGACTGGAACCGGGTACAAGTGCCGAGTGGCAACAAAAGACAGAGTCCGGGTCCAGCGAGGAGTGCAGGCTGATGTTGCCAGATGGAATCCAGAACCGGCGACGGATACAGGCTGGCGGAAGATGATGGGATCCACAGCTGATAGTCACCGGGGCAACTCCTGGGAAACCGGAAGGCTAGACACACTCAGGCTGGCAGTCGAACACTGTGGGCAGAGACAGGTTTAACCTGGGTACGAAGCACAGAGTGACCTGAACAACTAGCGCAAGAGGCAAGCTACAAGAACACATTGAACTGGCACCGCCCACAAGGAAAAGGAAGTCTTATATACCCTGTACCTGTAATCAACCATATCCTGTTTCAGCGACGCTGGCCCTTTAAGAGGTGAGTGAGCGTGCCTGAGCTCTAGTGCGCATGCACGAAGTCCAAGGGCCGGAGACCAGTGCAGGACGCAGAAGAGGAGGAGATACAAGGGAGCCGGAAGCAGAGTCCCGGACCGCAGCGGGACGCCGGGACCGGCAGGCAGGGAGCACGGAGAATGCACAGGAGGAAGAGCGGGAGCGTAGCCGCGGACAGAGCGCCTGGGGACCAGATCGGTGAGTGACGGGTGGCGTCGGGATCCCAGGAGCGTGACAGATAGCCCCTCACATGTAAAGACTACGGTGATATAGGAAAACACAATACAAAGCCAGAAAACAGATTCAGCAAAGGTGAGGCCCAAACTATCTTTATAGGAAAGGATAGGAAGGAGCATTTTCTGCAGCCGTAAAAACTCTAATAAATACCAGCACGCCTGACATGGAAAAACTCTGAGACCACACTGCCTCTCCCCCACTATATCAGCACTCTGATGTTACTGGGATCCAAAAACACTAATATAGATGAGGGACTGAATTAATACCAAGCATGACAGAACAATACATTGCAGAATCATGGAGCTAAGTATACAGACACTCCCAGCAGGGAATGATCTAATTCCACCAGGAACTCCACACGGGCAAAATAGGAATCAAGCATTAGTATCAAAGCAGAGGGCTGGTTTCAGAATGTCCTTAACACACAGGATATCCATTGAGCAGCGGCAAGTAACAGGAGAAGACTACTCAGTTATATAGCCCAATCTGAAAGACCTGATTGCCAGTCCTCCACACTTCACAGGTGTGTGGCTTTCATTACACAAATCAACTGCACCGCCAGCACTGACCACAAGAGTGAGCCCCAAACTGGAAAATGTATTCGCAAGAGGCGACAGAGCCTTTTCCTGGCGTCACGTGTGAACATTATTCTAATCCAATGTAAATATTCCCCTTTTCAAAAAGAACCCAGGGCACGGGACTGGGCAACAGCCACCAAAGTGACATTCCTCAGTTGTACACCGCTCGGAACCGAGTACCCTGTAACCCTGGGCGATACAGATGCGCCAATTCTGGGATAGCTCTGGGATCCTATTTTTAGGCTGGGAAGGCCCAAATAAACATGGGTCATCACATCCTAATAATACCTGCTTGCAGCTGTCTGCTTTACCTTTGCTGGTTATCAAAAAATGTTGGGAACCCCAAGTTGTTGATTTTTCAACTAAATATTTATTTAGCTAAATAGCTGTACAAGCTATGTAGGTATCTATTTTTGCAAATCTTTAACACATAAAACCATTAATTTCAGTGTCAAGTGATTTTTTTCTGGTATGTATCTGTCAGGTTTCCGGGATTTCCAGTTCTCTTTTGAAAGAGCTTGCCCTCGGTTAACATGGAGTTTACTGTTCTGTTGCCCTACTTCCTGTCCAGCTGCTTAAAAGGCCGCCTCTAAGCCTAGTCCAGTGCCTGAGTATACTGCTTGCTGTGTGCTCCTGCTTTGCTGCTCCTAATTCCTGATTGCCATTTGGATCCTCCTGAAAGACTACCGACACCGACTCTGGACCGTACCCGGTTTCTTCAAGCTGTGCCCGGACTCCGTCTGCCGTCTTTGGTCAGCACTTCTGCCCGGTTCCTTCCGGTTCGTAACCACTCTGGACTATCATCCCGTACGGACACTTCTGGACTTTACCTCTTGCCCCTTGTGTCCCGGCTGCTGCGCATTTAGGCCTTCCGGGGTGATTGCCAGACAGTCCCTGTATAGGGGTTCGCTCTTGGTGGTCTCCCTGGGGGAGTCCGGTGCGTGGCCCCGGGAATTCCCTTCGCTCCGATTCGGGAAGGTATTTCGTGTGTTATTGTTTTACTGTGTTTGTTCCGTTTGTGTACCTATCGTGGTTACATATTATAAACATCTCTGTACCAAGAACTCGTCTCTGGTTGTCATTGCCCTAACGCTATCGAAATCCTCAGAACATACAATAGTATTACAGTATCACACTGATGCCATACATGTGCTGTACATATTTCATCTGTGCTACTGGAAAAAAAATGGATATTTCTCCATGTGAATCATGCAGACACACACGTGGCTCACACAGACACATAAACTATGTGAGGTATGATGACCCCCATTAATTAGTATGTACACTACAGTTCAAACGTTTAGGGTCACTTAGATAGTTCCTGATTTTGGAAAGAAAAGCAAATTTTTTTTTAATGAAGCTAACATTAAATTAAACATAAATACACTCTATACATTGTTAATGTGGTAAATCACTATTCTAGCTTCAAACGTCTGGTTTTTAATGCAATATCTACATAGAGGCCCATTTCCAACAACTACCACTCCAGTGTTCTAATGGTACATTGTGTGTGCTAACTGTGTTAGAAGGCCCTTGTGCAAGTATATTAGCACAGCTGAAAACAGTTTTGCTGATTAGAGAAGCTATAAAACTGACCTTCCTTTGAGCTAGTTGAGAATCTGAAGCATTACATTTGTTGGTTCCATTAAACTCTCAAAATGACCCGAAAAAGAGAACTTTCATGTGAAACTTAACAGTCTATTCTTGTTCTTAGAAATTATGGATATTCCATGCGAGAAATTGCCAAGAAACTGAAGATTTCCTACAAAGGTGTGTTTTACTCCCTTCAGAGGAGAGCACAAACAGGCTCTAACCAGAGTAGAAAGAGAATTGAGAGACCCCACTGCACAACTGAACAACAAGACAAGTACATTAGAGTCTTTACTTTGAGAAATCGACGCCTCACAGGTCCTCAACTGGCAGCTTCATTAAATAGTACCCGCAAAACGCCAGTGTCAACGTCTACAGTGGAGAGGCGACTCCGGGATGCTGGCCTTCAGGGCAGAGTGCCAAAGAAAAGCCATATCTGAGACTGGCTAATTAAAGGAAAATATTAATATGGGCAAAAGAACACAGACATTGGACAGAGGAATATTGGAAAAAAGTGTTATGGACAGACGAATCAAAGTTTGAGGTGTTTGGATAACACAGAAGAACATTTGTGAGACACAGAACAACTGAAAAGATGCTGGAAGAGTGCCTGATGCCATCTGTCAAGCATGGTGGAGGTAATGTGATGGTCTGGGGTTGCTTTGGAGCTGGCAAAGTGGGATATTTGTTCAAGGTAAAAGGGATTTTGATTAAGGAAGGCTATCACTCCATTTTGCAACGCCTTGCCATACCCTGTGGACAGCGCTTGATTGGAGCCAATTTCATCCACAACGGGACAATGACCCAAAGCACACCACCAAATTATGCATGAACTATTTAGGGAAGAAGCAGGGAGCTGGTATTCTATCTGTAATGGAGCGGCCAGCCCAGTCACCAGATCTCAACCCTATTGAGCTGCTGTTGGAGCAGCTTCACCGTATGGTACGCAAAAAGTGCCCATCAAGCCAATCCAACTTGTGGGAGGAGCTTCTGGAAGCATGGGGTGAAATATCTCCAGATTGCCTCATCAAATTAACAGCTAGATGCCAAAGGTCTGCAAAGCTAGAATTGCTGCAAAGGAGCTTTCTGTGATGAAAGCAAAGTTTGAAGGAGAAAAGTATTATTTCAAGTAAAAATCATTATTTCTAACCTCGTCAATGTCTGGTCTATATTGTTTATTTATTATGCAACTCATTTGATAAATAAAAGTATGATTTTTCAGGGAAAAGACAAAATAGTCTGGGTGACCCCAAACGTTTGAACTGTAGTGTATGTGAATGTGTTTCCATAAAAGTGTGAAAACGGACACCACACATATTGAAAACACAGATGTGTGAGGGGGTCCTAATAGCGTTCTAAACTACCAGCTACTGGGAACTTTATTCGTCCCAGAAGGCTCGGGTTTTCAGTCATAGAGGCACGGCTGGAACAGTTTCAGTGAACGCTCAGTATATAGTGGCGGCTGTATCCACAACCCAACACTGAATGAGAACCAGCTCTTTATGGATGCAATGCAGAGCTGGCTGTTAGTCAATGACGGGGTGTGATGACAGCTGCCATTTACTGTACACTGAGCATTGACAAACTGCTCTAGCCATGCCTCTATGACTGAAAGCCCAAGGCTACCAGGAATAAAGCTCATTTCCTCCTGGTAGATGGGCTTTCAGTGTGGCAGACTGACAGCTAGAACACTATTAATCTGCAGATTAACGTAATCTCTTTATTAATAATAATAATAATAAAGTTTATTTATATAGCGCCAGCATATTCCGCAGCACTTTACAATCCGGTGGGGGGTTGTATAGACAAATACAAAACAAAATAGTACATAATTCAACAGCTACAGTAGAAATGAGAGCCCTGCTCGAAAGCTTACAATCTTTGTGGAAGAAGGGGGACACACAAGGTGAAGCACACTTGTAGATCTGGCCGGACATCGATATGCTAGTTTATTGGTTACATATAAAGATGAATGATCTGGTCATTAGACAGTAACCTTTTGGGTGCCCTTACGTGCTATTGGGTGTATGTAGGATGTGAGGACAGAAATAGGAGAGAGAAGGGTACAAGAAGCATTTAGAAGGTGGGACGGGGGAGAGTTAGGTTAGTAAGTTATTATGATAAGCTTGTCTGAAGAGATGTGTTTTTAATGTACGCTTAAAAACTTGGGGGTGGATATTAGTCGCATTCTTTGGGGTAGTGCATTCCAGAAAACTGGCGCGGCACGAGAAAAGTCTTGGAGACGGAGGTGTGAGGTTCATATTATGGAGGATGTTAGTCTAAGATCATTTCCGGAATGAAGGGGGCGGGTAGGATGATAGACAGAGATGAGGGATGAGATATATGGTGGTGCAGAGCTGTGGAGAGCTTTGTGGATGAGGGATAGGAGTTTGTATTGTATTCTGTAGCGGATAGGTAGCCAGTGTAGTTACTGGCACAAGGTAGAGGCATCGGTAAAGCGGCTGGACAGGAATATGACCCTGGCTGCTGCAATCAAGATGGATTGGGCGGGGAGAGTTTGGTCCGAGGGAGACCAATCAATAAAGAGTTGCAGTAATCCAGGCGGGAATGAATAAGAGCGACAGTAAGGGTTTTTGCAGTTTCGAAAGTAAGAAATGGTCGGATTCTGGAGATGTTTTTGAGATGTAGGTGACATATGCGAGTGAGTGATTGTATATGGGGAATGAAGGAGAGTTCTGAGTCAAATATGACCCCAAGACAGCGAGCATGCTGCTTGGGAGTACTGATTTAATCATTGAAGGTAATTGAGATGTCGGGTGTAGGTTGAGTGGTAGAGGGAGGAAACACAAGAAACTCAGTTTTGGAGAGATTCAGATTCAGATAGAGGGAGGACATGCTTTGAGAGACAGCAGACAGACAATCCCTGGTATTTAATCTCTTTAGGTTAATAGCATTTTTTGACATGACAGGTTCTGGTGACAGGACAAATTAATGTACGTCCACACTACTGTATCACTCAGAAGAGCGTAATGCAAAAAAAAAAAAACAACAGATTGCACATGGATCCATGTTATTCAATGAGGCAGTGCAGATCTCAATTTTTTTTTCCAGCTGTATTCGGCCTGAAGAAAAAAATTACAGCATACTGTGAGTGGATGTATCAATTGGACGAGAACCACCAATTCAAGTCTATGGGGGTGAGAAATAAATCAGATGCCCCCCCCCCCCACACACACACTTATGTGGCCTCCTCTCCCCATATAGCTCCCATCTTATGTGGCCTCCTCTCCCCATATAGCTCCCATCTTATGTGGCCTCCTCTCCCCATATAGCTCCCATCTATGCAGCCTCCTCTCCCCATATAGCTTTTATCTTATGTGGCCTCTTCCCATATAGCTCCCATCTTATGTGGCCTCCTCTCCCCAAATAGCTCCCATCTTATGTGGCCCCTCTCCCCATATAGTTTCCATCTTTATGCGGCCCCTCTCCCTGCATTTTCGGCTCACTGAGCGCTTACCTGCCCCAAGCACCGGCGGCCTCTCCTTTGTCTTCCTCCGCGGCACTCTCTAAGTACTATGACGCTAAGAGACGGCAGCAGGACGAGCTACCTCCTCACAATGCCGTGACCCCTCTGCAACGTCAGCGCGTCACTGCATGCCGGGTCAGGGAGCAGACAGGCTCCAGTGAACCCGGAAGTGCGGTGCATACGGAGGTATGGGTGTTCATTTGTGCTAGTGTCTTAAAGACACTAACACAAGTTAATACATGGAACCAGATCGCCAGAGCCGTTTTTTGCCGGTTCGGGGAACCGGCTGCTATTTTAACAACCGGTTCACCCGAACCAGACAGAACCAGCTGAATCCCACCCCTGCGCCTGCTCACCCCTAGTAGTCAAGGGTCACAATGCATAATGGCAGCATTCATCACAAAATCTTATCCAGTCAGATTGTTTTCAGCTATCAGTCACCCCAAACTTAATTCCCATACAGATACACAGATGTTACATGACAATATCAATAATCCTGAGCTTTATCATAACTCAGGCCTATACATAGTCAAGGGTCTCATGCAGCCCGTGGAACCTGACGATGCAAACACCCATCCTCCTATATTTAAATATATTCCCGACTTTCAAATACGAATACATTTGAACACTGTGGTGCAGGGACTGGGGCAGAGGAGCTCAGAGCAGAGGAGCACCTGTCATCCTCGGCCCTAAAGCACAGCAGCATGATGACATCACCATGCTACTAACTTCAGCACACTGCTGCTTGTGCCGCAGAAGATGTGACTGGTAAACACTACAGGAGGAGCTGAAGATAAAATGTGTTTCAGGAATAGTGTTAATTTTTAAGGGACAATATGGAGCTGTGGGAGAGATTGTGGGGCAGTGGGGGATATTATAGTGCTGTGGGGGACATTGTGGGGGCAGTGGGGCACAATATTATTATTATTTATTATTATAGTGCCATTTATTCCAGAACGCTTTACATGTGAAAGAGGTATACAAAATAGGGACAAGTACAATAATCATAAAGAATACAAGGCACAGACCGGTACAGGAGGACGGAGATCCCTGCCTGCGAGGGCTCACAGTCTACAAGGGATAGGTGAGGATACAGTAGGTGAGGGTGGAGCCGGTTGTGCAGCGCTGTAATATGAATATGCAATATGAAGCAGTGGAATATATTATGGCTCTATGGAAGACATTGTGGAGCAGTGGGGGACATTATGGAGCAATGGGGGACATTGTGGAGCCGTGGGGGACATTGTGGAGTAGTGGGGGTCATTGTGGAGTAACGGAGACATTGTGGAGCAGCGGGGGGACATTGTGGAGTAACGGGGGATATTGTGGAGCAGTGAGAGACATTGTGAAGCAGGGGAGGATGTTGTGGCATTATGGGAGATATTATGGACCTTTGCATGATATTATGAAGCTTTGTGGGACATTATGAATTGAGGATATTATGGAGCTATAGACACATTATAAGGCAATGAAGAACATTATGGGGCAATTAGGAGGGCAGATTGTGAAAAGGGTCATAGTATAAGATAAAATGGGGAGACTTTAAGCAGAGAGGCAAATATGTAAGGCAAATGTGGGGGAATATTGTGGAAAAGGGCAGTGTTGGGGGATACTTTGTAGAAGGGCAGTGTGAGGGGATATTTTGGAGAGGGTCAGTGTAAGGGGGCATGATAGAGGTGCAGTTTGTGTGGGGGGCATTATTCAGAACGGCAGTGTGAGGCAAACATAAAAAGGGTTTGTTGGGGGGATATTATGGAGAGGGGCATTGTGTGTGGAATAATACAGAGAGGGGTAGTATGGGGGATATTGTGTGCAGGAAGCACAGTGAGCTGCAGCATGGGAGATATTTATATACTGTCAGTGGTTCTGGTGCCGCATACTTGTGCTTATGGTAGTTCTGATCTTGTACACTTGTAGCAATCCAAACAAGTACTTCATACCTATGATACAACTTGACCCTCAACTGGTGAGGTGGGGTTTGCAACACCCCAGGGAAATTTTGTTCAGCTGGCATTCATTGGAAAATGCTGGTATGAATCATCAATGTAAACATTTGAGATTTCTAAACACTGGGGTATAAGAAGCCCCACATCACCAGTTGCGTGACAAAAATCCCACCTCACCCGTTGAGGGTTAAAATCCTCAAAATTTTGAGATTTGAGATTATAAGGAAGATTGGTGATCTGCAAATACTTTAATTTAGGAAACCAGGCATTTCAGGTCTAAAATAGACATTTCAGTTTGTATTTCCATCTTGCTATTCAGAGTGACATTTATGTTGTATTAATTTACTATATATCATAACAAGATTTTTAGTTTTTATCACATATTTTTTACATTAGTTCCATATATTATTATAGTGCAATGCACATTCACAGGTGCCACAAATTTCAACCTGTCAGCTCCAGAAATTGTAATAGATTTGGCATACCCCAAATATCTGCGTTAGAAAGGCTTACCAGCAGAGGGCAGTATTTCATAAGAAATGGTTTGCTGGCTCAGTCCAACTGAAGCTCATGGATGTAGGGTAATCATTTATGTACAATCCAGACGCAGAAACCTAAAATTGAACCTACCTGGAGAGAGGATGTTAGGCCTAAGACACACGGCATGAAAATCGGACCGAGTGGAGTGCAATAAAACATCGCATTCCACTAGGACCAATATTAGCCTATGTGCCAGCACCCATGAGCGATTATTTTCTCGGTCCCAATCGGACCTAGAAAACAGTCGCAGCGTACTCCGATTGTGATACGAGTCTCTTTCTCTCGCACCCATTCAAGTCTATGGGGCGAGAGAAAGATCACACTGCACTGCAGTACACCGGTGTACCACGAGTGCAGGGCGAGAATGTCAATAGCCGGCTACGGAGGAGAGAGGGAGATAAATCCCTCCCTCCCTCCCCTCCTCAGCGCTGGCCTTCCCCTCCTCAGAGCCAGCCCTGAGGAGGTGTTTTTACACCCCATCTGAGCATGCTCAGTTTAAAAAAAAACGGAATCTATAGTCGGATTCCGTCATTTGACTGGTTACGACGTATCCTGCGCCCATAGGCGCCATAGGTTTGGGGATTCTACCAAACGACAGACGGTGACGGATCCGTCGCTGTTCGTTTTTTCGAACTAGACAAAAAATGTTACTTTGTCTGTTGTCTCCGTCCGCCGGACAAACAATTTTTCAAACGACGGATGAATCGTGAGGCCATCCGTCGCAATCTGTCGCTAATACAAGTCTATGAGAAAAAAATGGATCCAGCGGCATCAGTCGGCACATCCGTTTTTTTCAAAATTCAACAGATTGTCACTGATGGCAAAAAACTGATGTGTGAAAGGGGCCTAAAGGCGATATCGCTAGCGTGTGTTCCCGCCCCCATCGTTTGTGCGTCAGGGGCAAATCGCTGCCCGTGGCACACAAAATCGCGCGGACCCGTCACACTGCTTACCTGCCTACTGACGTCGTTGTGACCGGCAAACCGCATCCTTTCTAAGGGGGTGGTTCGTTCGACGTCACAGCGACGTCACTAAGCGGCCGCCAAATCGAAGTGGAGGGGCGGAGATGAGCGGAACGTAACATCCCGCCCACCTCCTTCCTTCCTCATTACGGGCGGCCGCAGGTAAGGTGAAGTTCCTCGTTCCTGCGGTGTCACACATAGCGATGTGTGCTGCCGCAGGAACGATGAACAACATCGTACCTGCAGCAGCAACGATAATTGGGAATAGGGGGGCTTGTCACCGATTAGTGATTTTGAACAATTTTTCGACGATTCAAAATAGCTCATAGGTGTCACACGCAACGACATCGCTAACGCGGCCGGATGTGCGTCACATACTCCGTGACCCCAATGACATAGCTTTAGCGATATCGTAGCGTGTAAAGCGGCCTTTAGGCTATGTTCACACATCAGGTTTTTGGCATCAGGCACAATCCGGCGTGTGCCTGATGCAACGGATCCGTCGCAGATTGTGTAAAAACGGATGCGACGGATCCAGCAAAAAACGGATCTGTTTTTTGTTGTTTTTTGTTTGTTTTTTCATGCCGAGAGACAGAGAGATAGGGAGAGCCCATCATCACCGCACAGATCCCGGCACTACCGCCCCCGTCATCACGGCACACACACGGGCACTACTGCCCCCATCATCCCCGCACAGATCCCGGCACTACCGCCCCCATCATCACGGCACACACCCAGGCACTACCGCCCCCATCATCCCTGCACAGATCCCGGCACTACCGCCCCCATCATCACTGCACACACGGGCACTACCGCCCCCATCATCCCCGTACATACACCGGCACTACCTCTCCCATTATCACCGCACACACCCAGGCACTATCGTACACACGCAAGCACTACAACCCCTATCATCACCGCACACACACCGGCATTATCTGAGTGATGAGTGATGTCCCCCGCTGATAGCACGACTCACTTCAGTTGTTGCGCAGAGCTCACTGGAGCAGCAGTGTATTTCTGCCGCTCCTGTCAGCTTCCGATGTAGCAGAGCTGAAAGCGTCGTGGGACCTCGAGTGGATTACGTCGGACCTGGAGGGGTATTTGGGGGTTAATAAAGTGGTGAATGAGGGTGTTTTTGGTCTTTTATTTCAAATAAAGGATTTTTTGGTGTTTGTGTTTACTTACTTTCACTATAGATTAATCATTGCGGGTGTCTCATAGACGCCTGCTATGATTAACCTAGGACTTAGTGGCAGCTATCGGCTGCTGCCATTAACTCCTTATTACCTCGATTGCCACCGCACCAGGGCAATTCGGGATGAGCTGGGTAGAGTCCCGGGTGTTATGATCCGGAACCATGGAAGACCACCACAAATCATTGGCAAAAGGTGACAAGAGCATTGGCAACTACTAGAAGTAGCCGAGGGGTGAACTAACATCCTGTGCACCGCGAACCCAGCCGGAGAACTAACTATCCTAAAGTTAGGAAAGATGAATAACTCTCTGCCTCAGAAAATAGACAAGAATAGCAAGCCCCCCACATTCAAAGACTGCAATGATATAGGAAAAACACAATACACAGGTAGATGACAGGATTAGCAAAAGGTGAGGCCCCCACTGACTAAAATAGGTAAGGACAGGAAAGGGACTGATGGTGGCCAGAGAAAACCCCTGCAAAATACCAACTTCCTGATAGTACAAAAAGGCCCTCAGATCGCACGATCTGAACTCCGTCCTATGCCAGGTGCCCTTGTCATACCAATGAACAGAAAACAAGAATTATAACAAATTCAACAAGCCACAAACACATGGACCCAAAGGAGCTATACTCCACACAGAACTGCAGGGAGTTCCTCAACAATCCACTGAGGGGGAAAATCCCTGGAAGGAAATAAACTAAAACCAACCACAACAAATGAAAAACCCAGATAAGCAAAAGAACCAGACAATAAATAAAGAGCAAGCACTTATCTGGAGTAGATGTGGTGTAGAGCAGGATGAAGCAGGCTGGAGATACAAAGAACAACTGACATCCGGCAACAGCCTGCAATCAGACCAGGACTTAAATATGCAGAGAGTTAGCAAAGGAAACACCCACTGCACAACACACCTGGTCCAAGTCCAAACCATTCCTGGCCACCAGAGGGAGCCTCCCAGCAGCCAAAACATAACTAACATTCACAACACCCGGGACTGTCGCATCTAATGGATGCGGCAATTCTGGGCGGCTGCTGGCTGATATTTTTAGGCTGGGGGGCTCCCCATAATGTGGGGCTCCCCCATCCTGAGAATACCAGCCTTCAGCTGTGTGGCTTTACCTTGGCTGTTATTAACATTGGGGGGACCGCACGTCATTTTTTTAAATTATTTATTTATTTATTGTACTGCACGATATAGACCCGCCCACCGGCGGCTGTGATTGGTTGCAGAGACAGCTGTCACTCAGTGTGGGGGCGTGTCTGACTGCAACCAACCATAGGCGCCGGTGAGCGGGGAAGTAGTGAATACTAGATGGAATAATGAGCGGCCGGCATTTTCAAAAGAGAAGCCGCCAGAGGAGTGTGACAGCTGTGCAGCTCCGCGTCCGTGATCGGTGAGTATAAAGGAGGGAGGGAGAGACTGACCGACACCGATGGACCGACTGACAGAGAGAGAGAGAGAAAGAGACTATTTACACACCGTCTGGGAATGCCCAGAAACAAAAAAACGGAGGCCGACACCGGTTTCCAGCATATGACGGATAACGACGAATCCGGCGCCCATAGGCTTCCATTATAAAAAAAAGCCGTATGACGCCGGATCGGTGGGACGCGATTTTTCTTTGGGAGACAAAAACCATCTAGGTCTGCGTTTTTCCCGGCCGCCGGATCAGACAATTACGCCAGATATGGCAAAAAACGGAGAGAAGGCACGGCCATGCGGCACAATCCGGTGCTAATGAAAGTCTATGGGGAAAAAAACGGATGCGGGGACAGTTGTCGCCGCATCCGGTTTTTTAGAAAAGCGCCGGATTGTGTCGCACAGCAAAAACCTGATGTGTGTACAGTGTACATACCCTTAGCGAGACACACAGGGGTATCACAAGGACACACTGCCTAGGGGTGAAGATCTCTATTGACTTTAATTAGCATGAGTGTGAACAAAACCAAAACACACATTTCATGGAGGAGAAATACTGTTCTGTGAATTTGCCCTTAATTTAGAGTCATAGAGAAGCTGCACATCTGCAGGTCACTGAGTGGAGGGCAAACATTGTCTCCTTAGCAGGCAGTGAAAGAGTTACATGACATTAGGATCGCTGAAGGAAGGGGAGGGGTCCAACGTTACAGGGCCGGGTGTGATCAGTGCTGACAGGGACCGCAGCTGCCTGTACGCATTACCGCTCTGCTGTGCACTATATGGCAGTGATATAAGGAGACGGGGATGGAGGAGATCCCCGGGAGGGTTACTGACCGGCACGGTCCGCCCGGCTTACTCCGCAGCCATGTCTTTACGCACTTACATGCTGGAAGGGCCTCTGCAGCTTGTCTGAGCAGTGGAGGTGTGGCGCCCGTAGTCACCACCCCTCTAATGGGCGAAGCCACACAGCCAGGACGGACACGGGTTAAATATTCTCAGAATGAGAATGGGGCTTCACCTCCCATGGGGGTCACCATAGCTATCACCTTAATTCTCCATGATGGAAACAGAACTCACAGTTAACAAGAAGCTCAGTGAAGGGAGGAATCTTCAATAGCCACAGAACATTGCAGCCTTCTGTCAGAGTAGGAGGGAGCTCCGCAGATGGAGGGCTGGAAGAGAGGGACAGGGCATACACCACACATGGAGGACAGGGAGAGAGTGACAGGTCATACACTACACATGGAGGACAGGGAGAGAGGGACAGGGCATACACTACACATGGAGGACAGGTAGAGAGGGACAGGGCATACACTACACATGGAGGACAGGTAGAGAGTGACAGGTCATACACTACACATGGAGGACAGGTAGAGAGTGACAGGTCTTACACTACACATGGAGGACAGGTAGAGAGGGACAGGTCATACACTACACATGGAGGACAGGTAGAGAGGGACAGGGCATACACCACACATAGAGGACAGGTAGAGAGGGACAGGGCATACACTACACATAGAGGACAGGTAGAGAGGGACAGGGCATACACCACACATGGAGGACAGGTACAGAGGGACAGGGCATACACTACACATGGAGGACAGGTACAGAGGGACAGGGCATACACTACACATAGAGGACAGGTAGAGAGGGACAGGGCATACACCACACATAGAGGACAGGTAGAGAGGGACAGGGCATACACCACACATGGAGGACAGGTAGAGAGTGACAGGTCATACACCACACATGGAGGACAGGTAGAGAGGGACAGCGCATACACTACACATGGAGGACAGGTAGAGAGGGACAGGTCATACACTACACATGGAGGACAGGTAGAGAGGGACAGGGCATACACCACACATGGAGGACAGGTAGAGAGTGACAGGTCATACACCACACATGGAGGACAGGTAGAGAGGGACAGGGCATACACTACACATGGAGGACAGGTAGAGAGGGACAGGGCATACACCACACATGGAGGACAGGTAGAGAGTGACAGGGCATACACTACACATGGAGGACAGGTAGAGAGGGACAGGTCATACACTACACATAGAGGACAGGTAGAGAGGGACAGGGCATACACTACACATAGAGGACAGGTAGAGAGGGACAGGGCATACACTACACATGGAGGACAGGTAGAGAGGGACAGGGCATACACCACACATGGAGGACAGGTAGAGAGGGACAGGGCATACACCACACATGGAGGACAGGTAGAGAGTGACAGGGCATACACCACACATGGAGGACAGGTAGAGAGTGACAGGGCATACACCACACATGGAGGACAGGTAGAGAGGGACAGGGCATACACCACACATGGAGGACAGGTAGAGAGTGACAGGGAATACACCACACATGGAGGACAGGTAGAGAGGGACAGGGCATACACCACACATGGAGGACAGGTAGAGAGTGACAGGGCATACACCACACATGGAGGACAGGTAGAGAGTGACAGGGCATACACCACACATGGAGGACAGGTAGAGAGTGACAGGTCATACACCACACATGGAGGACAGGTAGAGAGGGACAGGGCATACACCACACATGGAGGACAGGTAGAGAGTGACAGGGCATACACCACACATGGAGGACAGGTAGAGAGTGACAGGTCATACACCACACATGGAGGACAGGTAGAGAGGGACAGGGCATACACTACACATGGAGGACAGGTAGAGAGTGACAGGTCATACACTACACATGGAGGACAGGTAGAGAGTGACAGGGCATACACTACACATGGAGGACAGGTAGAGAGTGACAGGTCATACACTACACATGGAGGACAGGTAGAGAGGGACAGGGCATACACTACACATGGAGGACAGGTAGAGAGGGACAGGGCATACACTACACATAGAGGACAGGTAGAGAGTGACAGGGCATACACTACACATGGAGGACAAGTAGAGAGTGACAGGTCATACACTACACATGGAGGACAGGTAGAGAGTGACAGGTCATACAATACACATAGAGGACAGGTAGAGAGTGACAGGTCATACACTACACATGGAGGACAGGTAGAGAGTGACAGGTCATACACTACACATGGAGGACAGGTAGAGACTGACAGGTCATACACTACACATAGCGGACAGGTAGAGAGTGACAGGTCATACACTACACATGGAGGACAGGTAGAGAGTGACAGGGCATACACTACACATAGAGGACAGGTAGAGAGTGACAGGGCATACACTACACATGGAGGACAGGTAGAGAGTGACAGGTCATACACTACACATGGAGGACAGGTAGAGAGTGACAGGTCATACAATACACATAGAGGACAGGTAGAGAGTGACAGGTCATACACTACACATGGAGGACAGGTACAGAGTGACAGGGCATACACTACACATAGAGGACAGGTAGAGAGTGACAGGTCATACACTACACATGGAGGACAGGTAGAGACTGACAGGTCATACACATGGAGGACAGGTAGAGAGTGACAGGGCATACACTACACATGGAGGACAGGTAGAGAGTGACAGGGCATACACTACACATGGAGGACAGGTAGAGAGTGACAGGTCATACACTACACATGGAGGACAGGTAGAGAGTGACAGGTCATACAATACACATAGAGGACAGGTAGAGAGTGACAGGTCATACACTACACATGGAGGACAGGTACAGAGTGACAGGGCATACACTACACATAGAGGACAGGTAGAGAGTGACAGGTCATACACTACACATGGAGGACAGGTAGAGACTGACAGGTCATACACATGGAGGACAGGTAGAGAGTGACAGGGCATACACTACACATGGAGGACAGGTAGAGAGTGACAGGGCATACACTACACATGGAGGACAGGTAGAGAGTGACAGGTCATACACTACACATGGAGGACAGGTACAGAGTGACAGGGCATACACTACACATGGAGGACAGGTAGAGAGTGACAGGGCATACACTACACATAGAGGACAGGTAGAGAGTGACAGGTCATACACTACACATGGAGGACAGGTAGAGAGTGACAGGTCATACACTACACACGGAGGACAGGTAGAGAGTGACAGGTCATACACTACACATGGAGGACAGGTAGAGAGTGACAGGGCATACACTACACATAGAGGACAGGTAGAGAGTGACAGGTCATACACTACACACGGAGGACAGGTAGAGAGTGACAGGTCATACACTACACATGGAGGACAGGTAGAGAGTGACAGGGCATACACTACACATAGAGGACAGGTAGAGAGTGACAGGTCATACACTACACATGGAGGACAGTTAGAGAGTGACAGGTCATACACTACACATGGAGGACAGGTAAAGAGTGACAGGGCATACACTACACATAGAGGACAGGTAGAGAGTGACAGGTCATACACTACACACGGAGGACAGGCAGAAAGTGACAGACCCTGCACTACACATGGAGGACAGGTAGAGAGTGACAGGGCATACACTACACATGGAGGACAGGCAGAGAGTGACAGACTCTGCACTACACATGGAGGACAGGTAGAGAGTGACAGGGCATACACTACACATAGAGGACAGGTAGAGAGTGACAGGTCATACACTACACATGGAGGACAGTTAGAGAGTGACAGGTCATACACTACACATGGAGGACAGGTAGAGAGGGACAGGGCATACACTACACATAGAGGACAGGTAGAGAGTGACAGGTCATACACTACACATGGAGGACAATTAGAGAGTGACAGGTCATACACTACACATGGAGGACAGGTAGAGAGTGACAGGGCATACACTACACATAGAGGACAGGTAGAGAGTGACAGGTCATACACTACACATGGAGGACAGGCAGAAAGTGACAGACCCTGCACTACACATGGAGGACAGGTAGAGAGTGACAGGGCATACACTACACATGGAGGACAGGCAGAGAGTGACAGACCCTGCACTACACATGGAGGACAGGTAGAGAGTGACAGGGCATACACTACACATAGAGGACAGGTAGAGAGTGACAGGTCATACACTACACATGGAGGACAGGTAGAGAGTGACAGGTCATACACTACACATGGAGGACAGGTAGACAGTGACAGGGCATACACTACACATAGAGGACAGGTAGAGAGTGACAGGTCATACACTACACACGGAGGACAGGCAGAAAGTGACAGACCCTTCACTACACATGGAGGACAGGTAGAGAGTGACAGGGCATACACTACACATGGAGGACAGGCAGAGAGTGACAGACTCTGCACTACACATGGAGGACAGGTAGAGAGTGACAGGGCATACACTACACATAGAGGACAGTTAGAGAGTGACAGGTCATACACTACACATGGAGGACAGGTAGAGAGGGACAGGGCATACACTACACATAGAGGACAGGTAGAGAGTGACAGGTCATACACTACACATGGAGGACAGTTAGAGAGTGACAGGTCATACACTACACATGGAGGACAGGTAGAGAGTGACAGGGCATACACTACACATAGAGGACAGGTAGAGAGTGACAGGTCATACACTACACATGGAGGACAGGCAGAAAGTGACAGACCCTGCACTACACATGGAGGACAGGTAAAGAGTGACAGGGCATACACTACACATGGAGGACAGGTAGAGAGTGACAGGTCATACACTACACATGGAGGACAGGCAGAAAGTGACAGACCCTGCACTACACATGGAGGACAGGTAGAGAGTGACAGGGCATACACTACACATGGAGGACAGGCAGAGAGTGACAGACCCTGCACTACACATGGAGGACAGGTAGAGAGTGACAGGGCATACACTACACATAGAGGACAGGTAGAGAGTGACAGGTCATACACTACACATGGAGGACAGGTAGAGAGTGACAGGTCATACACTACACATGGAGGACAGGTAGACAGTGACAGGGCATACACTACACATAGAGGACAGGTAGAGAGTGACAGGTCATACACTGCACATGGAGGACAAGTAGAGAGTGACAGGTCATACACTACATATGGAGGACAAGTAGAGAGTGACAGGTCATACACTACACATGGAGGACAAGTAGGGAGTAACAGGTCATACACTACACATAGAGGACAGGTAGAGTGACAGGTCATACACTACACATGGAGGACAAGTAGAGAGTGACAGGTCATACACTACACATGGAGGACAGGTAGAGAGTGACAAGTCATACACTGCACATGGAGGACAAGTAGAGAGTGACAGGTCATACACTACACATGGAGGACAAGTAGAGAGTGACAGGTCATACACTACACATGGAGGACAGGTAGAGAGTGACAGGTCATACACTACACATGGAGGACAGGTAGAGAGTGACAGGTCATACACTGCACATGGAGGACAAGTAGAGAGTGACAGGTCATACACTACATATGGAAGACAAGTAGAGATTGACAGGGCATACACTACACATGGAGGACAAGTAGAGAGTGACAGGTCATACACTACACATGGAGGACAGGTAGAGAGTGACAGGGCATACACTACACATGGAGGACAGGTAGAGAGTGACAGGGCATACACTACACATGGAGGACAGGTAGAGAGTGACAGGGCATACACTACACATGGAGGACAGGTAGAGAGTGACAGACCCTGCACTACACATGGAGGACAGGTAGACAGTGACAGGGCATACACTACACATAGAGGACAGGTAGAGAGTGACAGGTCATACACTGCACATGGAGGACAAGTAGAGAGTGACAGGTCATACACTACACATGGAGGACAAGTAGAGAGTGACAGGTCTTACACTACACATGGAGGACAGGTAGAGAGTGACAGGTCATACACTACACATGGAGGACAGGTAGAGAGGGACAGGGCATACACTACACATAGAGGACAGTTAGAGAGTGACAGGCCATACACTACACATGGAGGACAGGTAGAGAGTGACAGGGCATACACTACACATGGAGGACAGGTAGAGAGTGACAGGTCATACACTACACATGGAGGACAGTTAGAGAGTGACAGGCCATACACTACTCATGGAGGACAGGAAGAGAGTGACAGGGCATACACTACACATGAAGGACAGGTAGAGAGTGACAGGTCATACACTACACATGGAGGACAGGTAGAGAGTGACAGGTCATACACTACACAAGGAGGACAGGTAGAGAGTGACAGGTCATACACTACACATGGAGGACAGGTAGAGAGTGACAGGTCATACGCTACACAAGGAGGACAGGTAGAGAGTGACAGGTCATACACTACACATAGAGGACAGCTAGAGAGTGACAGGTCATACACTACACATGGAGGACAGGTAGAGAGTGACAGGTCATACACTACACATGGAGGACAGGTAGACAGTGACAGGGCATACACTACACATAGAGGACAGGTAGAGAGTGACAGGTCATACACTACACATGGAGGACAGGTAGAGAGTGACAGGTCATACACTACACATGGAGGACAGGTAGAGAGTGAAAGGTCATACACTACACATGGAGGACAGGTAGAGATTGACAGGTCATACACTACACATGGAGGACAGGTAGACAGTGACAGGGCATACACTACACATAGAGGACAGGTAGAGAGTGACAGGTCATACACTGCACATGGAGGACAAGTAGAGAGTGACAGGTCATACACTGCACATGGAAGACAAGTAGAGAGTGACAGGTCATACACTACACATGGAGGACAAGTAGAGAGTGACAGGTCATACACTACACATGGAGGACAGGTAGAGAGTGACAGGGCATACACTACACATGGAGGACAGGTAGAGAGTGACAGGGCATACACTACACATGGAGGACAGGTAGAGAGTGACAGACCCTGCACTACACATGGAGGACAGGTAGAGAGTGACAGGCCATACACTACACATGGAGGACAGGTAGACAGTGACAGGGCATACACTACACATAGAGGACAGGTAGAGAGTGACAGGTCATACACTGCACATGGAGGACAAGTAGGGAGTGACAGGTCATACACTACACATGGAGGACAAGTAGAGGGTGACAGGTCATACACTACACATGGAGGACAAGTAGAGAGTGACAGGTCATACACTACACATGGAGGACAGGTAGAGAGTGACAGGGCATACACTACACATGGAGGACAGGTAGAGAGTGACAGGGCATACACTACACATGGAGGACAGGTAGAGAGTGACAGGGCATACACTACACATGGAGGACAGGTAGAGAGTGACAGACCCTGCACTACACATGGAGGACAGGTAGAGAGTGACAGGCCATACACTACACATGGAGGACAGGTAGAGAGTGACAGGTCATACACCACACATGGAGGACAGGTAGACAGTGACAGGGCATACACTACACATAGAGGACAGGTAGAGAGTGACAGGTCATACACTACACATGGAGGACAGGTAGAGAGTGACAGGTCATACACTACACATGGAGGACAGGTAGACAGTGACAGGGCATACACTACACATAGAGGACAGGTAGAGAGTGACAGGTCATACACTACACATGGAGGACAGGTAGGGAGTGACAGGTCATATACTACACATGGAGGACAGGTAGACAGTGACAGGGCATACACTACACATAGAGGACAGGTAGAGAGTGACAGGTCATACACTGCACTTGGAGGACAAGTAGAGAGTGACAGGTCATACACTACACATAGAGGACAGGTAGAGAGTGACAGGTCATACACTACATGTGGAGGACAAGTAGAGAGTGACAGGTCATACACTACACATGGAGGACAAGTAGAGAGTGACAGGTCATACACTACACATGGAGGACAAGTAGAGAGTGACAGGGCATACACTACACATGGAGGACAGGTAGAGAGTGACAGGTCATACACTACACATGGAGGACAGGTAGACAGTGACAGGTCATACACTACACATGGAGGACAGGTAGAGAGTGACAGGTCATACACTACACATGGAGGACAGGTAGACAGTGACAGGGCATACACCACACATAGAGGACAGGGAGAGAGTGACAGGTCATACGCTGCACATGGAGGACAAGTAGAGAGTGACAGGTCATACACTACACATGGAGGACAAGTAGAGAGTGACAGGTCATACACTACACATGGAGGACAAGTAGAGAGTGACAGGTCATACACTACACATGGAGGACAGGTAGAGAGTGACAGACCCTGCACTACACATGGAGGACAGGTAGAGAGTGACAGGGCATACACTACACATGGAGGACAGGCAGAGAGTGACAGACCCTGCACTACACATGGAGGACAGGTAGAGAGTGACAGGGCATACACTACACATGGAGGACAGGTAGAGAGTGACAGGTCATACACTACACATGGAGGACAAGTAGAGAGTGACAGGTCATACACTACACATGGAGGACAAGTAGAGAGTGACAGACCTCACACTACACATGGAGGACAGGTAGAAAGTGACAGACCCTACGCTACACATGGAGGACAGGTAGAAAGTGACAGACCCCACACTACACATGGAGGACAGGTAGAAAGTGACAGACCCCACACTACACATGGAGGACAGGTAGAAAGTGACAGACCCCACACTACACATGGAGGACAGGTAGAGAGTGACAGGCCGTACACTACACATGGAGGGCAGGTAGAGAGTTACAGACCCCACGCTACACATGGAGGACAGGTAGAGAGTGACAGACCCTGCACTAAACATGGAGGACTGGTAGAGAGTGACAGACCCTGCACTACACATGGAGGACAGGTAGAGAGTGACAGAGCCTGCTCTACACATGGAGGACAGGTAGAGAGTGACAGACCCCACACTACACATGGAAGGCAGGTAGAGAGTGACAAACCCTACACTACACATGGAGGACAGGTAGAGAGTGACAGACCCCACACTACATATGGAGGACAGGTAGAGAGTGACAAACCCCACACTACACATGCAGGACAGGTAGAGAGTGACAGACCGTACACTACACATGGAGGACAGGTAGAGAGTGACAAACCCTACACTACATATGGAGGGCAGGTAGAGAGTGACAGACCCCACACTACATATGGAGGACAGGTAGAGAGTGACAGACCCCACACTACATATGGAGGACAGGTAGAGAGTGACAAACCCCACACTACACATGGAGGACAGGTAGAGAGTGACAGACCCCACACTACACATGGAGGGCAGGTAGAGAGTGACAAACCCTACACTACATATGGAGGACAGGTAGAGAGTGACAGACCCCACACTACACATGGAGGACAGGTAGAGAGTGACAGACCCCACACTACATATGGAGGACAGGTAGAGAGTGACAAACCCCACACTACACATGGAGGACAGGTAGAGAGTGACAGACCCCACACTACACATGGAGGGCAGGTAGAGAGTGACAAACCCCACACTACACATGGAGGGCAGGTAGAGAGTGACAAACCCTACACTACACATGGAGGACAGGTAGAGAGTGACAGACCCCACACTACACATGGAGGACAGGTAGAGAGTGACAAACCCCACACTACACATGCAGGACAGGTAGAGAGTGACAGACCGTACACTACACATGGAGGACAGGTAGAGAGTGACAAACCCTACACTACACATGGAGGACAGGTAGAGAGTGACAAACCCCACACTACACATGGAGGACAGGTAGAGAGTGACAGACCGTACACTACACATGGAGGACAGGTAGAGAGTGACAAACCCTACACTACACATGGAGGACAGGTAGAGAGTGACAAACCCTACACTACACATGGAGGACAGGTAGAGAGTGACAGACCCCACACTACACAGGGGGAGAGGGGGTCGCACAGAGCATAGTCTTATTAGGTAAGCAGGAACTGGATTTATATTGTCTGCCTGTAATTTTGCTTTGCACTTTATTTGGCTCAAGACATGGACACTTTATATAAAAAACAGTTTACTTAGTTTGTATTTTTGCACAATGCACTAGCACCTAAATTTATACTTGTTTACTATATATTTTGATCTATTATATGGCTTAGGCACATTATATTTAGCATTTTATTAGAAAGGCAGTTAGTAATTTATTTAGTACCAGCCTGATTTATTGACTGTGGACACTGTGCTATGCCTTTATTTATCACTGTAACACCAGTTATGTATTAATTAATGTATGTACTTTTAATAATATTAATAATAATCTTTTTCTTCATCGCCAACATATTCCGAAACGCTTTACAATTCAGGAGGATCATATACAAACAAGTAACAGTTATATAGAGATAAAAAAAGCGACAACCCTGCTCGTGAGAGCTTACAATATACAATGATATTGGGGGGGGGGGGGGACAAGGTACAAGTGCCTATTTACAAATAAGCTGTAATAATAATAATTATTTTAAATAATGAAGAAATATTTTATTGGGCACAATACTTGTGTTTGGTTGTTTTGTTGTATTCTGACATGGCCCTGCACTGCATGATAAATATATAAATAAAATGGTTTACTAGCACCCCTGAACCCTTCAGAGCACTACTAGGTACTGCATCCTGTCACGGATGCAAGGCGGTTACCCCCAGGAACCTGGAAGCTCAATGCCGGTACCAATCAAAACACATAACATCCCCAGTTCCCTCACCCAGATAGGGATGACTGACTAGTTGGGGACCCAATGGATGGCCACCTAGGGGTGGAGCCGATCCAGTCCACTAGCCAACAACTCAGGGTTAGGAGAGCGACAGAGTGGAGTGTGAAGTGACAAGGGAAGGAGACAGACGTGTCTCAAAACTGGGTCGTGTAACGGTGACCTGACTGGTACAGGAGAGTGGTTGCCAGGGAGGGTACGACGAGGTACCCCTGGAACCGAGGCACCAACGGGCCAAAGGGCCCTAGGTTAGGTGAACGCTCCAAGCTGCCTAACAAATACCTGCACAGTGAGGGGACCTTCACAGACCTCACTGACCCTAGAATCCGGGGTCACCTGTACTAACGATTGAGCCAGGGACCGGATCAGAGCACCGACCCTACAGGGTTCACACTGCCCGTCGTACGGACCAGAGCCTGACAACTGGGAGGGGACTCCCAGATGCTCCAAGCTACGGGGTTCCACAAAACGAGAGGTGTGGGGGAAAGAAGCTGTCAGGGTACCATACCGGCACTGGGACTACAGGGACCAGTGGTCTGAACCAGCGGTCCAGCGTCTTCACCTGCTGTGAGTAAAACCTGAGTTGCATTGCATCCCCATCGTGTGGTTTCCATCCTTTCTACGCCACACCCCATCATCTACACGCTGGGGCTCTACACTACTTGAGGAGGGCCCAACATCCCAGCTGCCATCACTACCAGCCCAAGTGGACATAAACTGTGCAGCGGCGGCTCCACCTATTTAGCCGCAACCCGCAAGTGGCATCACGACTTTAACCCTTTTATCTCCCCTGTATATGTGACGCCCTGGCCTATCAGTTCGTCCCAGGGGTGCTATGCAATCTGCCTTTCTGCATGGTACCTACTCCTCCTTGATTACGGGTCCTGTCCCTTTGGTGTTGCTAAGAACAGGTATGCACAAATCCTGAGGAACACTCTGCACCACACCCACCAGACACCCATTGGACAGCCTGAGGGGAATGGGGCCACCCAGATGGAGGAATGGTAGAAGGAGGGCCAGAAGTGTCAGAGAGTAGAGAGAGATTGTGCGCAGCAGTGACAGGAAAAGGTCACGCTGCAGAGCTGGGCTCCTGTACCCGTCCCAGGTGTCAGACGTTGGCCTGGCCTGGAAGGAGCTGGAACCCCGGTCGCAGGGGGTAGTGACAAGGGGCACGGTACTGCCACAGAGGGCAGATCGGCAGCCTTTTGCTACAAACGGGCAGGGGCCAGGGCACGACGGGCTACGCGGACCCTAGGCTGGGAAGTAGCTTCACGCAGCCCAGTAATTTACCCGACGATGACGGAGTCTTCACAAGCCGTTCTCCACCAGCTCCAAAATCGGGGTACTAGCGCAACGAGGGGGATAGGACTTACCAAGATCGTTCAGAAAATCCCAAGCGTGAACCGTGAGAGCAAGCTCACTCCGTTAGCCACACGGGTGAGCAGGACCCGAATGGTTTCAGGCAAAAGGGATCCACAAGGAGTAAACACAGTGTCAAGGGACAAGGCTTCAGATCAACCAGCAACGCCAAAAGGGCACGGACCCAGCGTGCTCCAACAACATCTGCAGGGCATTCAGGACTTTGGTTTACCCGTTGTCGGTGTCAGAATTCCTGGACTGTGTGAGTACGTTGTGCCCCTTTTCTCCCGACGGGTACCCATCCTTACACCACCGAGCCCCGGGACACCTTCCCCCTGCCCACGGAGGGGTTAACATCACAAGCTGCCATCTCATCACACCCGGGCGCTCCCCCAAACGCAGCAGCGGTGGTATCCCATATTACCACGACCCGTGGGTGGGGCATCACAAACTTTATTTATTTTTCACCCCCTTGCAAACATAATATCATATGTCCCCCCCCCCCCCTTTTTTCATTTGGAGTGGCCGTGCGACCCCGCCTCGGGTTCGGAGACCCTCGAGCCATTGCAGATCCGGATCCGAGCAACCCGTCGGCTGTCGTGCGGGCGGCACATATATATCCCCCTTTTAAAAGCTCCCCCAGGGTCACGGAACCGGGCAAGGGCCGTAGCACACCCGTGACACAGCATCCCCGTACATATACGGCCTGGGACCGAGTACCTCATAGCCCTGGGCGACACATTAATACCTGTTCCAGTAGCTAAAGAATTATTTAAAAATAAACACAATACAGTAAGGAAAACATGCTACATCTGTGACATTAAGTCTAAAGTGAAAACTCACCACAATGGCAATAAAAGCTCAAAAAATGAAAAGCAGGACGCTGGAGTTGAGTTCCTCATGTGCACAAACAAGCCGTCTGTAGAGGCAGTGTTCCAACTCAAATCACCTGGAGAAGGATCTGTAGTTGGACTAAAAGCTCAAAAAATGAAAAGCAGGACGCTGGAGTTGAGTTCCTCATGTGCACAAACAAGCCGTCTGTAGAGGAAGTGTTCCAACTCAAATCACCTGGAGAAGGATCTGTAGTTGGACTAGTCAAGCAATCCAAAAGAACAGTGGTACTAACAGCGGGGTGTTGTGCAGGTCTATCCCAGCATAACAAAGCTGATCTCCTCTGAGTTATGTGTGGTGCCGCGGCTAGGATGCCTCAGCAGATGGAATGCTGTAACGCTCACGGCTGGGGATGGTACTGCGGTGAGCTTAAGTGGACCCACTGGACCACAGGGAGACCCCGGGCCTTCCCTTACATGGGGTAGAGGACCGGAACTGTGGCAGCTGACCCCCAGCACAGGAGCGGCAGACAGGCGGACATCAGGACAGGCTGGCAAGACAAAATCACGCGGATCCAAGGCAAACCTAGAAAAAACAGACAAGGCAGGACAAAACAAAGAGGGAGATCTTCTCCGAAAGTGAATCTCCCACAGGTTCAGGAACAAGTTATCTGGGTTCAGATTGGAGCATTCCATCCATACACGACATCAACAAGAGCTTCAGGAGGCATCGGATGGGAGTTTGAAGATGCACCACAGGTCCAGGAATGAGACGACCAGATTCAGATTGGAGCATTCCATCCACGCACGACACCGACAAAGGCTTCAGAAAGCATTGGATGGGGTTTCACACACAACACCGACAAAGGTTTTAGAAAGCCTCTGATTGGGAGTTGGAAGATGCACCATCGCAGCCTCACATTGGACCTTCGTTTGAAGATTCTCACATGGTAGGTCAGCCGTATGGATGATGGTCACTACTATAGGCTCAGGAATGAGAGAAAAAGCAGTATTCCGGAAACAAAAGGTCTCTGGAAAGATGGAGCCAGGCGGACAGGTTTCTTAACTCAGGGAACTTCCATCACAGCGCAAAGTTCAGGCTGAGGCAAAAAAATTGAGTCACCGGAGTCCATGGCTTATTCAAGCTGTAACGCTCGTTGCTGTGGATGGTACTGGACCACAGGGAGACCCCGGCCCACTCTTTTCGTGGAGTAGAGGACCAGGACTGTGGCAGCTGACCCCCACAATAAGGGCGGACACAAGAGCAGACAGGGACCACCAGGGTGGCTCAAGGCAGACAACACAGGCAGGATGGACAGGCAGAGTCTCTAGCACCCGAAAGGCAAAATGGACTAATAACAGGTACAGGTAGGACAGGACTGGAACCAGGTGCCAACAGGCAGAACGGGCTGGGACCAGGTACAGGCAGGAACAGGACTGGAGCCAGATGCCAACAGTCAGGACAGGCTGGGACCAGGTACAGGCTGGAACATGACTGGACCCAGGTGCCAACAGGCAGGATGGGCTGGGACCAGGTACAGACAGGAACAAGACTGGACCAAGAGGCCAATAGGCAGGACGGGCTAGACCAGGTACAGGCAGGAACAGGACTGGAACCAGAGGCCAATAGGCAGGACGGGCTAGACCAGGTACAGGCAGGAACAGGACTGGAACCACGTGCCAACAGGCAGGACGGGCTGGGATAAGGGACAGGACTGGAACCAGGTAAATATCAGACCCTGCACCACACATGGAGGGCAGGTAGAGAGTGACAGGCCCGGAACTACACATGGAGGGCAGGTAGAGAGTGACAGGCCCTGCACTACACATGGAGGGCAGGTAGAGAGTAAGAGATGCCATGCAGCACATGGAGGGTAGGTAGACAGTGATAGACCCTACACTACACATGGTGTGCAGGTAGAGAGTGACAGACCCCATACTACACATTGAGGGCAGGTAGTAAGTGAGAGACTGTACTACACATGGAGGGCAGGTAGATAGTGAGAGCCCATGCACAACACATGGAGGACAGAGTGAGAGACCCTGAACTACAGAAGGAGGACATGTAGAGAGTGAGAAACTCTGCACTACACATGCAGGGCAGGTAGATAGTGACAGATCCTGCACTAACATGAAGGGCAGGTAGATCGTAAGAAGCTCTGCACTACACATAGAGAACAGATAGAAAGTGAAACCCCGCACTGCACAAAGAGGGCAGGTGGAGAGTGACAGACCTCACACTTCACATGGAGTAAAGGTAGAGAGTGACAGACCCCACACTACACATTGTGGATAGGTAGAGTGATAATCCCTTCACTACACATGGAGGTCAACAGATCATGGTCTGCACATTGAGGGCATGTTGAGTGTGACAGACCCCACACTACATATGGAAGGAAAGTAGAGAGTGAGAGATCCTGTACTACACATGAAGAGCAGTTAGAGAGTGAGAGACATCCACTACACATGAAGGACAGGTAGAAAGTGACAGACTGTCACGATTGTGTCCTTGTTTTTGAGGACTACTGGTGGCTTGAGGTCTGGAGTCCTTTATTTTTAAGGCTCTGCATTTAAATGTAATTTTGTTTCCTTTGGCACTGAAGTATTGAATGCCAGTTTTTCTGTTTCCAGCTCTGCTGCAGTTGAAGTCAACTGCACCTATTTTGTAGACACACCCCCTTAGCCAGATCTCACAGCAAGCTTTGCTGACTATACAAATCATTTGTAGGAAAGCCGCCTTGGAGGAAGGAAGCTGCTGTGGATAGTCTTGAAGTCGTATCCTCTCCTCTTTTGGTTCTTTACTCCCTGTTTGACTTCCTACCCTTTTGACTCTTTAGTGCAGTGGTGGGTCTAGTGAACCTCACCCGCCTCTCACTAATCAGGGCCTCAATAGTGTTTTTTTAGGGACTCAGGGTGCTGCTTGGCGACAGTTGCGGAAACTGTCTAGGGTCTGAGTAGAAGAGCAGGGACAGTTCAGGTGAGGTTAGGAGGTGTCCATGACCCTAGTGCCAGGGCCCACCATTGTTATTGTGTCCTCGGTATCTCCCCCTTGTCTGTGGTGTTGTTTAGGTGTTTTTTCATTGAACATCAGACCATGGCAAGGTAAAGCCCTTGGCAAGACAAAGCATTTCTTTACCATTCGTAGGGGATGATACCCCTACATAGCTCCCCATTTAACAATGACCACCCTCGACCAGAATAACAACAAGGAACTCCACCATCAACAGAGAGTTTAGGTCTTCAGTCATTCTCCTTTGGATCAGGAAGTCAAAATGGACAGCGTCTGAATGTCTCATCATCCCTCTCGGTTAGACAGTGTAGCACAAGGGTGCATAACATGCGCATGATACCAATAGAATGACAATAGGATCGGCAGTATAGACAAAAACTGCTCAACGTATCGGACTGGTGGAACCCTTGCAGTAGACCTCTGAGATCTCTAGAGGTCCTGACTTTCTGGCATGAGTTGGCTGTCTTCCAGAGGAATGATTGCCATAGGGGGTTCAGGATGGTTCTGGTATACTTCTTGTTCTCTACACGGCGGTAATGGCTCGCTCATGAAGTGACTGCTGTCAACAGGCGGCGGACTCATTACCACACTTGGACCAACCTACCAGTCTTTGTCACCATCAAACCGAGGTGACAGCCTCAGGATGCATGCCTGGCACCACTGTGGTCGGCGAAGTCGAAGCGAATTGGACAGGCATGGCCATAGCATGTTTAACTTTAGCGCCAGCCATTCCATCTTCAATCTGCACCTTGTAGACCGGACCATCAGCATACACCGCCTCACCCCTGTGTAAGGTTGCACCTCACACCTTTCAATCAGTTTGTTACTGGACTGCTTCACCCAGATCAACATTTGGTCTCCGGGTTGGAGGGGAAATTCCTGGAATGGATTGCAGTCACAATGCACCTTCTTTTTCAGCTATTTCCAGCTAGCTGTCGGATAGTCTGCAGCCGTTTTCAGTGCTCCTTCACCCATAAGGTGGCAGTCTGCTCCATTGCTCTATTTTGTCTTCTGGCAAGTGCACATTATATTTAAAAGACATCCCGCCCATTTCTTCCAAACAAGAACAGATAGGGGCTGTATCCTGTAGCAGAGAGGACCTGATTATTATAGGCCCATACTAACGCTGACAAGTAGTCCAGCCAGCATGCTTTCTTGTCTTCCTCCAAAGTCCTCAGCATCTGGAGTATCATCTCCGGTTGAAGCGCTCACATGCTTCATTGCCCTGGGGCTGATAGGGAGTAGTACGAGATTGCTTAATGCCATACAGTCAATATAACCTTGTCCTGGAAACATACTCCTAGGTCAGAATGGATCCGCTTCAGACACTCGTACACTTGAATAAAGTCATGACAAATGGCTCGCACTTCCGATTCGGCAGTTTGATCTCCAGTCTCGGTAACCACGGCAAAGTTGGGAAAGTGATCACTGTTAACCAAGCAGTACTGTGTCCCTCGGCCCACTTGGCCCACAAGGAAATAGTCGATCACCAAGACTTCCAATGGTTCTTTAGTTTGGATGGTCTGAACAGGTGCCCTCTGTTCGGTGCTCTTGATGAGGCTGCATACTCGGCACCGGAACTCCAATCGATCCCACTGGAGGAGAATGCTTTAATCTTGGCATTGAGATTGTCCCTTTTTTCTCTGCTGGGCTTCTGCTGCTGAGCTACCCAGCGCATAAGATTCCGCAGTCCTTCAGGTGCATCTTGAGCTCATCCCCACTCCTCTTTGATCCGCCCCAAGACTTGGATAGCACACAAGCCTCTCCACTGGTTTAGGCTGCCACCACTATGGGCATGAATTTCCGGAAGTTTGGGATCTCTTCTTTTTCCAAGTATTCACCTAGTTCCCCTGGAACTAACAGGATTCCTTTGTTCTCCATGTCCTGCCTACAGACACGAATCTTCATCCACACGAACCTGGTTTAGGGTCTCTCTTTCTGGCTTAGTCAGCATCCAGAAGTGTTTGATTAAAGTACACCTCAGGCATTTGTGGCACCCCTGAGGCTTCAGGCACCACAGGGTACTGCACCTGATTTTAGGTGCTGTGCTCATCCCGGATTCCTTGGTGATTAGTGCCTGTTCTACACAACTCCACAAACTACACACAGCAGACTTCCCACCCCAATGGAGACTGGGACCAGGGTCGGGTCACAAAGGGGGTCACCACAGTGGTTAGGTCTATATGATGCCACCGCACTTAGGGACTCCCGAACCACTGGATCTGGGACTCAGAGTCAGGGGGAGTCACTGGGGAGTGAGAGAAGCCAAAGAACAGTTAGTGACAGTTGGAGTTAGAGAGTCAGGAGGGACTTTAGTCGAGAGAGGAGCTCACCGAGTGACGTCGGTGGGACATAGGAGTTATGGTCGCCGGTGGGATACGGTGTCAGTTCCCCCAGAACCGGCACAGTCGGGATGTAGAGTCCTAGGTTAGGGGGACGCTTCAAGCTCGCCTAATAAATCTTCCAGGAGAGAAGATTCCACGTTTCTTCACCCACCACAGTGTCCGGGGCACAGCAGCACATAGAGCCTGGGAATTGAGACTTGGATCCAGCCCACTACAGGTTTGCGCTGGCTGCAAACGGACAGGGACTTTTACACACAAGAAGGTGACCCCAAGTAGCTTTAAGCCACAGGGACACACCAACAACAGAGCGCATAGTGGAAGGGCACACCAGTCATAATACCAGCACCGGGATCCGAAGAGCTCGAGTTCGCCTGGAGCCCATCTTGGTGGAGACCGGCACCCCGTGGGCATAAAAGACAATCAGTGAGTAAACAGCTTGAACCGCAGCCCCTGTGTCGTCTGTTTACTTGCCGTCACCCTGTGCCTCAGCGCCATTATCACTACGACTACCATCATCCTCCCTGGGGCTTAGCTGTGCTTGCGGAGAGCTGATACAGCCTAGCTGCGTCACACCATCAGCCCCAGCAGTGAGAGAGACTATGCAGCGGCAGCTCCCTCTCATAGCCGCACACCGCAAGTGGCATCACAAACTTTATTTTATTGTAAATATAACTCCCATCATCATTCCCTTCATTTATTAAAAGACACCGCCAGGGTCATGGAGCTGGACCCAGCCACCACTGACATCCCCGGACTAGTCCAGCCCGGTTCCGAGTAACCCCGGCCCTGAGGCTGGGCGTATCACATTGTCATTACTTGGGACCCGGTGTCCAAGAAGCAGTCCACTGAAATACAAAGTTAGCACACAGGATAGGGCTTCCTGCAATTAGGTGCTCATTCTTGCTTGGGTCGGCTTCTCTTCTTGCTTCCCCCACAGTGTGCCACAATACTACGGGGGTAGGTAGTTTTACAGCGGCTCCCATTGGACTTTGGGGTGCTTTCTGCACTCCCTACCCTGATGACCCTCATTTCCACCTTTCCATCCATAGGCATCTATTCTCTACCGGGGTTTACTCCAGGAATGGTCTCCAGTCTCTACGGGCTGGCAGGGAGGGTTGCACAGGCATGGCAGACCTGAATAACGAGACTCCATCACAGGATGCGAAGGACAGGCCCGATAGAGACACTACTGGGCTAGGTAGGGGTAAATTTATAATAATAATAATAATAATAATAATAAACCCTACAGCACCTCAATATGCAGAGATTACCTATTCAGATTGCCTATTCTGGCTAAATCATAGTGAATACATACTGTATAAATATTATAAATGAAGATCAGGGCTACCTAAAGTCGGCATGCATCCATATCCCATATATAGTAACCGCTAGGTTCCTTGTATGGATTCAAGGTTTCCACCTTCTTCAGGGAATGTGTGTTCAATGGTATGTATATGTGGGTCCTCTTATAGTGTGCTAGCATAATTGTGGGCTTCTGTGCAAAAGTTCAGCATTCGTATTACTCACATTAGCGGCGCGAGAACCGCTGTGAGGCCGCTACTATTTCTACTTCCAGGTTCCGGTCAATGGAACACAAACACAAAGTGCAGTTCAACCACTGCGGCTGCAGTTGCCATAGCGATTTACCCCATGCATGTGCTCCTTGTGTCCGTACTGATGGAATAGGCATCCACCTCCCACAGAAGTCTCGCGCACAGTCAATTGTTACCTTGTGTGGCACTGCAAACCTATTTCAAGCTGTTGCTATCATGTTGTACTGGCTATGGGATTAGGGTGCAATGCTATACTAGGGACAAATCTAAGAATCTGTGACTTAGTGATATGTTTGCTAATATACTAGATGTGTGTTAAACTGCGTGTTAGTGTATGCGATAGTGAGTAAACTGAAGTGGAGAAATAATAAACTAGTGAATGTGTGTAAGTAAAAAAAAAGAGGAGTGTTTTGAATGAGGGTTGTGACTGAGTGTATATCTATGTGAGGTATAGTGAAATTGTTATGAATATAAAAAGTGGAAGTACTTAGACTAGGAAAAAAATTCTGTTAATTCTGAAAAGCATACAATGTTGTAATAAATGTATGAGGAATCTAATTTAGGAAAAGGGGAGAAGAGTGTGGGGGGGTGAGGGGGGTGTGGGGGTGTGAGGGGGGTGAGGGGGGGTGAGAGTGGACCAAAATTCCTCCTGACATGTGCGCAAACCTCATCATATACTACAAAAAACATCTGTGAGATAAGGAGAAACACACGACCAAGTATCCAAATTGCAAAGGTGAAAATCTTTATTAACAAAGGGGTAGGTGCGGGGCGGCACGGAACAAGTAGGGACACAGACCATCAATCTCCAACCATTACGCATTACATTTAAAATTATTCTATGCTGACATAGTCTAGTCATCTGCACATATATGTATAACCAGACATAAAAGTAAACCACAAAGGGTAGAAAAAATGGGTATATAACCACAAAGAGAATTCAATCAAACAGAGATGTATCACTGAAAGATGAAAAATATTTCAAATATAGTATATCAATATAGGTCCTTGCAACCAATTATACACACATGAAATCCATCATCAATATGAGGGTAGCAGAAGAGGGTAACAAATTACATGCATAACCACACAAGTCAAGAAGGAAAAAGTATGACACTGTCGGACGGAAGGAAAATTCATTCACATCCTAACAATGAAAGTCCCCAATCAACGCTGAACTATAGCTGAAAGGTTAAGGTTGAATGTTACTATACCTAACCTACGTATATAATTACATCAGGGAAACAATTTCAAGGTTCAAATATGTAGAGAAATAGCAGTGGCACACTCTACCTGGGAGACTTGTGGAGGTCAGAGAGAGGCGTCCGTGTCCTTCCCGACGGCCGTTTCGGCGGTGAAGCCCCTGACGAAGGCTTCACCGCCGAAACGGCCGTCGGGAAGGACACGGACGCCTCTCTCTGACCTCCACAAGTCTCCCAGGTAGAGTGTGATGATGGATTTCATGGGTCTGTGTCCCTACTTGTTCCGTGCCGCCCCGCACCTACCCCTTTGTTAATAAAGATTTTCACCTTTGCAATTTGGATACTTGGTCGTGTGTTTCTCCTTATCTCATAGTTATTACGACTCATCCTCAGTCCCCATCCAGTTTCTCATACATAATATGGTCTTTACCGTTTATATATGTATCTGGTAAATCATGGTGTGGCTGTGGCTCTATGTGAATACAAAAAACATCTGACTGCAATGCTTGCCAACAAGGGTTTTGCCACCAAGTATTAAGTCTTGTTTGCCAGAAGAAACAAATACTTACCGTATTTCTCTGCAAAATGCAAATATATTTATATAATTTATACAATGTGATTTCAGGATTTTATTTTGGATATTCTGTCTCTCACTGTTAAAATTAACCTACCCTTAAAATTATAGACTGTTCAGGTCTGTCAGTGGGCAAACTTACAAAATCAGCAAGGGATCAAATAATTATTTCCTTTACTGTATACAGTGAGGTCCAGAAATATTTGGACAGGGACACAATTTTCGCGAGTTGGGCTCTGCATGCCACCACATTGGATTTGAAATGAAACCTCTACAACAGAATTCAAGTGCAGATTGTAACGTTTAATTTGAAGGTTTGAACAAAAATATCTGATAGAAATTGTAGGAATTGTACACATTTCTTTACAAACACTCCACATTTTAGGAGGTCAAAAGTAATTGGACAAATAAACCAAACCCAAACAAAATATTTTTATTTTCAATATTTTGTTGCGAATCCTTTGGAGGCAATCACTGCCTTAAGTCTGGAACCCATGGACATCACCAAACGCTGGGTTTCCTCCTTCTTAATGCTTTGCCAGGCCTTTACAGCCGCAGCCTTCAGGTCTTGCTTGTTTGTGGGTCTTTCCATCTTAAGTCTGGATTTGAGCAAGTGAAATGCATGCTCAATTGGGTTAAGATCTGGTGATTGACTTGGCCATTGCAGAATGTTCCACTTTTTTGCACTCATGAACTCCTGGGTAGCTTTGGCTGTATGCTTGGGGTCATTGTCCATCTGTACTATGAAGCGCCGTCCGATCAACTTTGCAGCATTTGGCTGAATCTGGGCTGAAAGTATATCCCGGTACACTTCAGAATTCATCCGGCTACTCTTGTCTGCTGTTATGTCATCAATAAACACAAGTGACCCAGTGCCATTGAAAGCCATGCATGCCCATGCCATCACGTTGCCTCCACCATGTTTTACAGAGGATGTGGTGTGCCTTGGATCATGTGCCGTTCCCTTTCTTCTCCAAACTTTTTTCTTCCCATCATTCTGGTACAGGTTGATCTTTGTCTCATCTGTCCATAGAATACTTTTCCAGAACTGAGCTGGCTTCATGAGGTGTTTTTCAGCAAAATTAACTCTGCCCTGTCTATTTTTGGAATTGATGAATGGTTTGCATCTAGATGTGAACCCTTTGTATTTACTTTCATGGAGTCTTCTCTTTACTGTTGACTTAGAGACAGATACACCTACTTCACTGAGAGTGTTCTGGACTTCAGTTGATGTTGTGAATGGGTTCTTCTTCACCAAAGAAAGTATGCGGCGATCATCCACCACTGTTGTCATCCGTGGACGCCCAGGCCTTTTTGAGTTCCCAAGCTCACCAGTCAATTCCTTTTTTCTCAGAATGTACCCGACTGTTGATTTTGCTACTCCAATCATGTCTGCTATCTCTCTGATGGATTTTTTCTTTTTTTCAGCCTCAGGATGTTCTGCTTCACCTCAATTGAGAGTTCCTTAGACCGCATGTTGTCTGGTCACAGCAACAGCTTCCAAATGCAAAACCACACACCTGTAATCAACCCCAGACCTTTTAACTACTTCATTGATTACAGGTTAACGAGGGAGACGCCTTCAGAGTTAATTGCAGCCCTTAGAGTCCCTTGTCCAATTACTTTTGGTCCCTTTAAAAAGAGGAGGCTATGCATTACAGAGCTATGATTCCTAAACCCTTTCTCCGATTTGGATGTGAAAACTCTCATATTGCAGCTGGGAGTGTGCACTTTCAGCCCATATTATATATATAATTGTATTTCGGAACATGTTTTTGTAAACAGCTAAAATAACAAAACTTGTGTCACTGTCCAAATATTTCTGGACCTAACTGTATGTCACCCATTCCAGGCCCTGTACTGGTATATACAGTATGTCCCCATCCTAGGCCATATCATGGTATATAGGTCCCCATCCTGATACATGTCCCCCATCCTGGTATATTTGTCCCCATCCTAGGCCATATCCTGGTATATACAGTGTGTCATCCCATATCCTGTCCACTACCATCAACTTTAGAACGGCGGCAGCTATAGGCATAGAAGTTGGGTCTAGGTATAGTAAAGTAGCCATGCGCTACGCAATGAAACCACCTATAGCGTTACCTGGTGGAAAACAACGGAGTTAGCATTTTTATTTCGAAAACGGAACGAGATAGAGAAAAAAAGTGAATTACAAGGTTGTAGGGCATCATTAATTCAATCCGAATCGACACCTTGCATACAGAAATGCTATGATTAGAATGTGTAAATCTCACAAGGCTGCGGACGTGAAGCGATACCTCATGGAGACCTAACTACAAGTCATTGGGTATGGTGGTTGCGTGGAGTGGCTTCCACGCTCGCCTGACCTGGGCCCATTGGACTTCTTTCTGTGAGGTCACATCAAACAGCAGATGTATGTGACCCCTCCACCAACATTGCAGGACCTACGACGACGTATTACAGATGCTTGTGCAAACGTGTTACCTACCATATTGCACAACGTGCAGCAAGATACAGTATGCTGTCCAGAGTCCAGATGTGCATTGCAGCTGACAGTGGCCACTTTGAGCATCAAAGTTAAATGAGCACCATATGCGTGACCAGCATTCAATGTTTTGGGGGGGGTCATGGCTTTCATATCATAGCATATTACAACCACCATCATCCTCCCCTGGGGCCTAGCTCTACTTGCGGAGGGCCATAACATCCAAGCTGCTTAATACCACCAGTCCCAGTAGTGATAGACTTTGCAGCTTTCCCGACATAGCCGCATACCGCAAGTGGCGTCACGAAAAACATTTATTTTCATTTTCCTTTTTATTTCTTTCCCCTTTTTTAAGCAACCCCCAGGGTCACGTAATCGGGCACCAGCCACCCGTGACAGGTCCCCGTGATTCAAGGCCCGCGACCTAGTACCCTAAGGCCCTGGGGTGCGTCATATGTATGTCCCCAGCCTAGTATATAGGTCTCCTTCCTGATATATATGTTCCCCTACTGGTATTATTTTCTCCTTCTTGGTATATATGTCCCCTTAATGGTATGTACTGCCCCCCTCCTGGTATATAGTGTCCCCCACCTAGTATATATTGTACTCATCTTCCCCGGCTCCCACATCCCGGGGCATCTTCCTGGGTAGCCAGTGCAGTGGCCGACAACTTTCATCGGCGTCCGTACTATGGCAATACATGATATCATTGTCATGCGCCGCCCTCATTCACTGGGATGCTGATGAAAGCTGCAGGCTTTTGTTTGGCCAACAGTGTGTATCACAGTGCAAGTATTCAACATGTCTCTGCACCAGGGCCGGCTCCAGGTTTTTGTGGGCCCCGGAAGGAAGAGTCCCAGTGGGCCCCATCCACACGCAGACACACACATACGTACACGTACATATACATATTTAAAGACAAACTCACAAAAATACATACATAGATACACATCATACATGAATACATAGATACACATCATACATGCATACAGACACACCGCTCTGCTGCATACAGACAGACAGACACAGCTCTGCTGCATACAGACAGAGACAGACAGACACAGCTCTGCTGCATACAGACAGACACAGCTCTGCTACATACAGACAGACACAGCTCTGCTGCATACAGACAGACAGACACAGCTCTGCTGCATACAGACAGACAGACACAGCTCTGCTGCATACAGACAGACAGAGCTCTGCTGCATATAGACAGACAGACACAGCTCTGCTGCATACAGACACAGCTCTGCTGCATACAGACAGACAGAGCTCTGCTGCATATAGACAGACAGACAGACACAGCTCTGCTGCATACAGACAGACAGACACATGCGGCTCTGCTACAGACCGATACCCGCGGCTCTGCTACAGACAGACACACTCAGCTCTGCTATAGACAGACACACGCGGCTCTGCTACAGACAGACACATGCGGCTCTGCTACAGACAGACACACTCGGCTCTGCTACAGACAGACACACGCGACTCTGCTACAGACAGACACACTCGGCTCTGGGGGGGCCACACACGCGGCTCTGCGGGGCCCACACACGCGGCTCTGCGGGGCCAGGGCATACATCTCGGGGGGGTAGCCCATACAGCTCATAGGGGCCCATAAATCGGGTGGCGGGGAGGGCAAATACCGCTCAGGTCACGGAGGAGAGGGGGCCCACAGTCACACAGCACCGGAGAGAAGCGCTGTGCTGGGGGTTACTGGCTGGCAAAGCGCCTCCTGGCTCCTTCATCTGTGGGACTGAGCAGGACGCCGGGCGGTAGCTCCGCCCACAGATGAAGTTCAAACCAGGAGGTCTGCGCGCCTTAAAGGGACGGCGCTGCAGATTACTGCCGTGTCCTGCGGTCCCCGGAACTCGGCCCGGGGGCAGCAGAACTGACAGCGAGTGGGCCCTAGCCAAGGGGCAGCAGAACTGACGAGGCCAAGTGGGCCCCCCGACTCTCCGGGGCCCCGGCATTTGCCCGGGTGTGCCCCGTGTTGACGCCGGCCCTGCTCTGCACCACAATGCATGTCACCTGGATGTGTGCCCTCTGATGCACATCCAGCTGAAGCTGGGAATGGTGGACCTCCCTCGACCTCCGGGCCCGGGAATGGTCACGATCCCTGCAATCGCGATCGTTCCACCCCTGGTACTAACCTATTCCTTTGCTCACAAAATGCCACATTAGACAATATGTGACTTCAACATCTATACCTACAGACAGTTTGTTTTTTTAAGGATTTTCTTTTTGCTGCCAAATTATGAGCATGAAAACCTGATATAAAACATGGTCCTCTTTTGGCTTCAATCATGTATGCAGATGATTTTAGACCTAGAACATGGGGTCTGTTGTGTGTATGTGTTTTCTCTCATCTGTCAATATTACTAAACACAGCTGTATCATGTGCGATAATGAGATCTTCATCTTCTGCACTCAAGTTACAATCTGCACTGTGGGAAATAAAGTAACAAAAAATTGTGTAATCTGTAAAACAAGCCTTGTTAATGTTCTGTATTAGGACCCCTTAACATGTGTGTGTGTTTCCGGTACGTGTGGCATCTTTTTTCTTCATGGATACCACATGTACCCTTTCTAACCTGTTGTGATGTTCACATGTCCGTGTAAACCACACAGACATGTCTTTTTTTTTTCTGGCAGCATGGATGACAGGGGAAAATACTGGTCTATGGTCCATGAAAAAATCTACAGCACACGTATGACATCTGTGTGCAGTCCGTGTGCTGTATGTGTTTAACATTGCAAAATATAGTAGAAGCTTTGCAATTTCAATCATTCTTTAGTCATGCGCGAAAAACATAGATGGCGTATGGATGACATGTTTTTAAAAACGTACACAAGGGATGTGGCTTGCCTTTGGCGGGATAAGCAACAAAAGAATTGAGTTCCCGCACACCCACACAAAGAAGGAGACATCATTTTGGTTCCAAACAGTAGGATAGTCTGTAGGAGGAGGTCCACAAATGGAACTGCAGCACTGGAGAGTTAACGGGTATATATGTCCTGATTGTTTTAGGACTCCTGCATCGTCAACACGAAACAGCATGCTATCAAAGATGGTGCCGATGCGCATCCCCTTATTGCCGCGCACGTGTGAGGCAGCTCCATCCACATCTGGCGAGAGCGTGGGGGCTCTTACTGAAGTCACAAGTGCTTTTTCACGGGAACGGCAGCTCCTTCAGTCACCGATAACATGACCGATCATTGCAAACTTCGGCAAACACTGACGGCATCGGAGGTACCCGGTGTTGAGAAGCTGGGATGTCAGTAGGTCACCTCAGTGAGAGTTGAACCTGATGCCGGATTGCCATGCAACCATGTCCCGCAATTCGACAGCGGGTTAGGTTACCAGAGCTCAAAGCCACCGAGTCTTACGGCAGCAACCTGGTAACTTTAAGGGAGACTTTAATTGAGCCTTTAACCCCTTCACGACCAAGGACCTGTCTTTCCCTTTAATGCGGGCTTGCGTGGTGACCCCTCATTACTCATGCATTTGTCTGCTGATCCGATCAGCAGATATGTACAGCTAACAGGTGCGGGTGAATCTCTGATCCACAGACGCCTGTTAACCTCTTAGATCACGCTATCAAACTCTCTCAGATCAGGAGAAGTGATTGAACAGTATAGCTATAAAGTCCCGTGGGGGATTAATAAAGTCATTAAAAATAGAAAAAAAAGTTTTAAAAAATATGAACAAAAAAAGCCCCTAAAAGTTCAAATTAACCTTTTTTGCCCCGCCCGTAAATAAAACAATAAACAATAATAATTAAATTAATACACATATTTGGTTGCTGCTTTCAGAAATGCCTAACCTATCAAAAAGGAAAGTCAATTAATTTGATCTGTACCTGGATTAGCAAGAAAAAAAAAATCCAAGAAGCCAAGATAACTTTTAAAATGCAATAGCAGCAAATCAAAACAATACATCTACGCAAAAATGGTGTAATTAAAAACGCCAGCTCAAGACACAAAAAATAAGCCATCCTTGAGCCCCAGTGACGAAAAATGAGAACACTACGGGTCTCGGAAAATGGTGGCAATAGCGCTATTCTTCTTTTTTTTTTTTTTTTTACAAACTTCTGAAATTTTTTTTACCAATTAGATAAAAGTTAAACTATTTATATTTGGTATCTACGAACTCGTACTGACCTAGGGAATCATAATGTTATGTCAGATCCTCAAAATAGTGAACACCGTAAATAAAAAAGCCCCCAAACAATCGTGCAATTGCATCTTTTTTTGCAATTTCACTGCACTTGGAATGTTTTTCCCGATTTCCTATACAACATGGAGGAGTGCATGGTGTTGTTCAAAAGTACAACTCTTCCACAAAAGACAAGCCCTCATATGGTTATATTGATTGAAAAATAAAAATGTCATGGCTCTTAGAAAAAGCAGAGTTAAAAACGAAAAACAGAAAATGTCCCTGGGGGGGGTGAAGGGGTTTAGAGAGCTTTTAATGTTCCTTGACTTCACAGCTGCTGGGACATCTGGAGGCTGTGAGCTGTTACCAGAGTTCATAACAGCTGGGAACTCCAAGAAACTAAGGCTATGTGCGCACTAGAGCAAAATACCCGCGGATTTACCCGCGGATTTGCCGCGGAAATTTCTTGAGAAATGTCTGCAATCTTTGTGCAGACATTTCCCATGAAATTCTATGAGAAAAAAAAAAAGCTGTGCGCACTGGTGCGGATTTTTCTCAAGAAAGTTTCGGTGCGGAAATTTCTCGAGAAACTTTCTTGAGAAAATGAACATGTCCATTAAATCCGCAGGTATCCCGCGGATTTCTGCAGTACAGCCTGCAAAAATCCGCAGGGAACCACCCGCGGGAAAATCGCGGCAATTTCGCGGCAAATCCGCGGTAAATCCGCATGCGGTTTTGCCGCGGATTTTTTCCGGAGTTCAGCAAATCTTCACTCCCAGAAGTTTCTCGAGAAGATTTTCTCGAGAAACTTCACATCTCTAGTGCGCACATAGCCTAAAAGGCTCTCTTAAAGGTTCCATTAAGGTTTCTGGGCCCCACAGCTGCAGGGAAACCCTTAGGTCACATGTGCACGTAACTGCTGAATATTTTGCAGTGATTTGACAGCACATGTGCGCTTCAAATCGCTGCAGAAACACTGCATAATGGATGCAGGTTTTTTTGGACAAAAAAGCAGATTTCATGCACTACGGCTGCTGCCCCCACCATAGACAGAGCGGGAGCTGCATCCAGAACGCACAAATAATGGACATGCTGCTTTTATGAACGCACAAATTAGGGTCAAAATTTTAGCACCCAAATCGCTGCGTTCATAAATGCATCCTGCGCACGTATCATGCACAATCTTCATAGATTGTGCTGGGGACGCAGGACGCATGCATTTACGCTGCAGTGCAATACGCAGCGTGAATGCATGTAATTACGCAATGTATGCATGAGCCCTTATAGTTTGTTGGAATTGTAAGATGCTGCATTTTTTTACAGGACAGAAGAGTTTCTAATTCTTATCTTAATTTTTGCTGCTTAAGAGCAACAATGTTCAGTTCGTCTTTCAAGTGATCATAAATTAGATGAGAGGAGCTCCAAAGAAGGGAAATAAGAGTTAGGCCGGTGTCAGACTTGCTATTGCCTTGCGTGTATCTCGCACGAGTCTCGCGGTGTATCACCTGTCACGGCCCACACTTTCCTCACAGGATCGCCTCAACTGCATGGAGATGCATGCAACCGACGCGCTTCTGTGAGGAGAGTGTGAGCCGTGACGGGTGATGCACCGCGAGATTCGTGCGAGATACACGCAAGGCACTCGCAAGTGTGACACCGGCCTTATACGTTCTCCAGTCAAAACAAGTTCACTGACAGATTCTCAGCTATCGTATTCTACAACCAGCAATTGGCGGTGAAACACATAGGCAATAAAGAGCAAATGGTACAATATTAATAATGAAATACAATTACAAAAAAACTTTGTTGCCAAAAAAAAATACCTCCAATGTGTCTGTATACTTTAACCAAACACTGGAACAAAAACTGGAATTCCTGTGGTAATGTTACTGGCAGTCTTTCTTGTATAAATTGGAAGAAAAAAAAATCATAGGGAAGAATGGACCCTTCAGACATAAGCCTAACATGGGATCTGATATCACGTCTCACACATTGCCGATAAGCTACTGAAGCGTCGCCGTTTGGCACTAGCACATTAGGCATTTTTACCACGAAAGTTAGACATCTGGCCTAAATCAGAATACTCAAACACTATATATTTTTTGCTGTTTGTTGCTGTTCTTGTTTGTGCCATCTGGCTGTGTTTTCAGTTCATCAGAATGTGAAAATGTGCGCTGAAATACATTGTTGTGATCTGTCTTCACTTCTGTAACTGGTAATTATTGCAATCAAATCCGTATTGGTTAAACAAAATTATTTTAATTTAAAAAATACCGGAACAAATACATTACCCACATCATAGCGCCACTTTATAAAAACATAGGTCATTTTGGATATTCGTTTACACAATAATGCACGATTTTCTACGGAAATAACATTTTCTGCCATTTCTGTGATGCAGCTATACTCAGTTTGGCAAGCTCTGTGTTTTTATGGCAATTATACATGAAAACGTACACTCAGAAGGATATTCTGTAGTGAACGCTGTTGAATAATGGTTTACAATAGAAAATATTTGAAATGTACATTAAAGCCCTTTTGCATATACTCAGATTTCTTACATGTAACTCATCATAGGCATTGCAGAAAAGAATTTGCTTAGTATAAATATTTTTGGTCCCTGTTTTTCAAGTGAATCATTGTGTGCAGATAATATTATTGAAATTATGTTATGAAATTATAGATTTGTGTAAAATATTAGAAAAGTTCTATATACATATCTAAAAGGCAGCGCAATTCAGTATGCAGCTCCAATTTATAAAGAATCTCTCACCAGATTTTAAACACCTAATCTGAGAAGAACGTAATATTGAGACAGAAATCCTGATTACAGTGATGTGTCACTTACTCGTCTACTTGCTGTAGTTTTTATAAAATCACTGTTTAATCAGCAGGGGATTATCATTAGAGGACTAGTAAGCTTACTGCCAAGTAGTCCTCCGTATTAATGAGCTCTGTATAATCTACTACTGCTACTGATTGATCCTTTCTGTATACACTGTACATGGACAGAAAGTTGCCAATCAATGATGTGGGCGAGGTTATTTATAGCTCAGCATTCAGATAACTGATATGTCTGCAGCAGATAAAACAAGATCTTGTCAAAATGACAGCAAGCAGTTCATTAAGTGACATCACTGGAATCAGGTGCTCTCAGATGGGGTAGCAAAAACTTAGTGACAGATTCAATTTAGAAAAGCTTTTGGAGGTGAGAGCGTTAATTACTGGTCAGTGTCAGTAGAGGTTAAATGAATAGCTACTATATTGAAACCAATGAGCTTGTGATCCTTTATAGCCAAGAGCCTACCTGGAAATAGTTCTAAATTTTAAATAATATAAAGGAGGTTTCAATCAAAGAACTTAAAAAGGTAGTGTCCAAGCCTGCAGGTTTTGTATAACATTCCGGATTGTGGTGTCAGGGGCCCACCAGTAAGGCTAGTTTCACACATCCGGGGCTTTTCGCCGGATTCGGCGCACTCCAGTACAGTGTATACAGTACAATGGCAGCTCGACAAGCTCCGGTCACATGCTGTCATGTGACCGGAGCATGTGACCCGGAAGTTGCCGCGCTGCCATTGTACTGTATCACACCTTACTGGAGTGCGCCGAATCCAGCAAACCAGTGAAAAGCCAGATGTGTGAAACAGGCCTAACATTGACTCTAGGATCCTTACGTACAAACTTACTTATGCTTCTATATAGTAATAAAATGGGTAGTATCAGGTGACCGATAAGATGCTAAGTGAATTGTGCCAACTACAGCTCATGGGGATGGGAAGCCAACTCCTGCACAAGGACCCACCAGGGATTTACTTGTTCCCTTGGGAGCCATTCTTATCCTATTTGTATCTTTGTATCGGATCTGCACTAGAGATGAGCGGTTCCATTGAGGCTCGGTTCGCTGGCAGCAAACAAGCCTAGCTCCACAGGCTCAAGCTTGACCCGAACCCCGGATCAAGTCACTGATTGGCAGTTTGTGTCTCCACCCACATACATCCAGCCATAAGCAGATCACTTCCGGGGAGGGTAGGCGGGCTTTTTCAAACTTTTTTTATTTTCGTTGCACACTACATGTGATCATGCTGTTGTTAGCCCGACTGCGAGCCGTTCACAGGGCTGAGCACCAAGCATACCTGAGCACAGCTTTACTCACACGAGCTTTGTTCGTGCGTAAAGCATTTTAACCCCAAACCTGAACCTTGATTTTTAAATTTGGTGTTCACCTCTAATCTGCACCAATCCTGCATTTTGTTAATTAAACTATTTCTAGTTTGTAAAGTAACTATATTTTACTATAAGGAATTTAGTTGCTTTTCGATTACATCTGCATAGTTTAGATTACTAGCGCTGTAATGTATGTTTTTTTTCTCTCTTTTATATAAATGTAAGTCTCTTTTAAAGGTTAGCAAATGGATAAATGGCGATAACCTATGAACACTGCACAGATTGGTTATCTACAGCACATACTGCATTTTATCAAGTATGATTTTCACAGTGCACCAAAGTGCTATCTAATACATTTCAGTAAGAAAATGAAAGAAAATTATAAAGGGTATAGTTTTGTCACTAGTTTAGAGATGGCAGAGATAATCAAAGATAACATTATTTAAAAATATTAATAAAAGTACAAAAAACTGACTAAGCACCTTCTAGGGGAATTGTGTGTAACTATTCTAGCATGTACAATTCAACTCTCCTTTCTAGAACATACAATGCTCATGCGGTACAAGATGTATTATTTGTGAAGCCCCGCTAGTATGTGTCTGTGCATTACCTTCAGGGACTCCACGTGGATGGAACAGTCTGGTCACAGGTAGGAAATCTTCTATTTGGGATTGTCGTGACGCCACTCTCAGTATTGCGGTCAGCGGGGACCGCCACTGCAGATTAAGGGATGCCTGGGGCTGATGGTGGGTGCAGTCAGTATATTAGCCCCCTGAGAGTGAGGCAAGCCCCAGGCCCCGGTGTATGTGTGTGGGACCACAGGTCGCAGAATGACTCAAACACAGTCCAAGAAGTCTTTCAACGTGTTTACTCACTGTTTGGAGGTCACGGTGAGATGCCCGGGCGACACTGTGATAACCAGGTTGAACCAGGAATTCCAGGAGGCCGTTCTGAGGGTAGCTGTCCACTCGCCCTCCTTGCACTCTTTCTGTTTTAGGAGGATCCTTTGCTTGAAGCGTGGTAGGACCCCTCCAGGGAAGCTGTTACCACCCTGCTCCCCTCTCTCTGGCTCGTCTGCCGGCAGCGTGGCCTTGGTGGGATGGCTTCTGGCCCTGTCCCCTTATGGGCCTGGTGATTGCTGCTTGGCTCAAGCTCTGTGTAGTCGTGGTGAGGGCATGAAGTACCCCCCCCCACCTGTAGGTTAAGCAGCTCTGGATGATCTGCTGCCTGTACTGGGGACCTAGTTCCCCTTGTGTGCTCGGATACCGGGATCTCCGTACTCAGCCACCCCTCTCTCTGGATGATTTTCAGGCCGACCCACGGTACTCCTTTCTCCCCCGCTTTCAGCTACTGCACTCCTCAGGACCTGTCTCACACTCTAGAGCTCCTCTGCTCCCTTCCACACACTTCAACTTCTTCCTCCAGACTCTCCTCTTCCTCTCTGCCCTGCTTCCTAGCAACCAGCCCCTGAACACACCCCCAGCTGGGAATTGAAAGTTAACCCCTTACTGGCTACCCAAGGGTCCCCTCTGGTGATGTGGGAGGCCTGGTCACTATATGTTTGTGTGTGCACCTCATCCTGGCCTTTGGAGATTACCTGGAAGCATTGTTCCCGCATGGGTGCAATACTCTGTGGTGCCTGACCAGGTCAGGGGCGCCACATTCCCCCTTAGTTATCATCAGCACGTCCTCGGGCTGCAAAGACAAGAGAAAAAGGTAAATACAAACTTTTCCCACGCATGGGCAATTATTTACATTTAAACATGCCAAGTACCATTCCACCACCAACCACCCACATGTCCGAAACCCACCCAAAAACCTCCAGGAGGTAGGTCGCCGGTCCTTTTGGTGACCAGGTCTGGGCCATCACATTCCCCAGACCTTTCCTCCAATCTTCCTCTCCTGAGGAGAGTGGTGTAAGGTAGGCCCCATAAACAGGCGTACCCGCTTCCGAGTGTTGGAGGGCAGGCCCCATAAACAGGCGTGCCCCCTTGTTGGTGCAGAGCCATGCCCCTCAACAGGCAGACTCTGTGGTTGATACCAAGGAGGTAACTTTTTACAATGCAAAAGTTTGTGGTTAAAGCCAGTTCATAACCAGTGGCCTAACATTTTAAGGAGGTCTCACAATAGTCCTTGTGGGCACATTTCGCTTAAACGTTACTTAACTATAACAGGTTAAACATTACATTTCATACCGTCACTTTGAACTAAACTGTACTTTCTCTATAGCGTAATGGGAGCTGACCAAAGTTGCTGCGGGTTGATCTACGCAGTACTATGCTGTCATCTGTCTGAGGTTGTGTCCTCCCACCCGATGTATGTGTCTCAATGTGAATAATAGGTGTGCTAGGTATTGATACCAGTGCATGGTCTTCTGCTTCAGCTACATTTGGCTCTTCCAGGTTTTGAACAGGTTCTTCTGGGTCTCTTACTTCTCCAGATTGAGGGAATGTAATAACCGGAATAACTACTGCTCCATTGTATTGAGGCCAACTTGCTGGGAAATCTCCAAGTACAGTATGGATCATCTTTTCTTTTGGTTCTTGAACTGGCAAAGGGTTGGGAATTTCTTCAGGGGTTCTTAGTTGTTCAGGACATTTCTTTAGGCGATCTCTAGAAACGACAGCTGTTGTTTTTCCTCCATCTTTGCTGATAAGGCATGTCTTTTCATTGCTAAGCGTCGATGGTAACACAGTATAGGGTTCTTCTTCCCAGTGATTGTCAAGTTTATGACGTCTTCTCTTTCTTTTGAGAACTATATCTCCTGGCATCAAAGGAACAGCAGGTGCTTTTCGATTGTAGGCCTTTTCTTGTTTCTCACGTTGCTGAGTCAGGCTTCGCTCCACACACTCTTGTACTTTCTTGTATTGGGCTTGGCGGATGGAATCCCAATCAGCACCTTGTTGATGGTCTTCAGGGGTCTCAACTCCCATTTCCAGATCTACTGGCAATCTCCCTGGTCTGGCCCTCATCAGGTATGCCGGTGTGCAGTTCGTGGAACTCACAGGGATGTTGTTATACATGTCCACTAGATCGGGCAGTTTTTCCGGCCACTGACTTCGTTCTTCTAATGGGAGAGTCTTCAGAAGGTCGAGAATGATGTGGTTCATTTTCTCACACATGCCATTGGTCTGAGGATGGTAAGGCGTAGTACGGATCTTCTGGCAGCCGTATAGGTTACAAAACTCCTTAAACACTTCAGCTTCAAAGGCTGGTCCTTGGTCAGTGAGCACTTGATCTGGATAGCCATGTGGTCGACAGAAGTGTGTTTGGAAAGCTTTGGCTGCAGTTTGACCTGTCAAGTCCTTGACTGGTACTACCACCAGGAATCTGGAGTAGTGGTCAACCATAGTGAGAGCGTAGTTGTAGCCTTGTCTGCTGGGTGCCAACTTTACATGGTCCAGGGCCACGATCTCCAGGGGCCGTTTAGTTTGGATTGGCTGGAGTGGTGCTCTCTGGCTGGGCTGGTCTTTTCTTCTAAGATTGCAGGGCCCGCAGTTTCGACACCACTTCTCTAGGGCAGATCTCATGCCCACCCAGTAGAATCTTACTTTAAGTAGGGCCTCCAGTTTCTTCCAACCAAAGTGGCCTGCACCATTGTGATAGGCTTCTAGCACCATCCTCGTATCCTTCTGTGGTACAATCACTTGCCACACCTTCTCATGCGTCCTCGGGTCAATGATGCTCCTGTAAAGTTTGTCTTGATAGATGAATAATCAACCCCTCTCCTTCCATAGGTACTGTGCCTCAGGTGGGGCTCCTTTGTCAAGGCTGGCGCCAGGCTGGCTGATCAGTTTCTTTACCAAGCCTACCGCTGGATCATTTTCCTGGGTCTCCTTCCAGTTGTAGTGAGGTAGTGGGTTCAGGGTCACCTCTTGGCGGTTGGCACGCGACTGCCGACACTGTTTTGCTCCATGGCGATGGAACGCTGGCAGCTCAATCTCTTCAAGATCATCTACATCTTCACCCTCGTCTGCTAGGTGAGGCATCCTGGACAGAGCATCTGCGTTGCCGTTCTTGCGGCCAGCTCGATACTTGACAGTAAAGTCATAATTCGCCAGTCGGGCTACCCAACGCTGCTCCATGGCACCCAATTTAGCAGTATCCAAGTGGGTCAGGGGGTTGTTGTCCGTGAAGACAGTGAATTTGGTGGCTGCCAGGTAGTGCTTGAACCGCTCTGTGATAGCCCATACCATGGCCAGGAACTCTAGCTTGAATGAGCTATAATTCTCCGGGTTTCTTTCAGTAGGCCTGAGCTTCCTGCTGGCGTAAGCAATCACACGCTCTTTGCCTCCCTGCACCTGTGAAAGCACTGCTCCCAGTCCCACATTACTGGCATCTGTGTACAGTACGAATGGCAGACCGTAGTCAGGGTAGGCTAGGATCTCTTCACCCGTCAAGGCCCCTTTCATTTGTCTGAAGGAGTGTTCTTCTGCTTCTCCCCAGTGAAATGGCGGGCCGGAGATCTTTCCTCTCTTCTTTGGGTGGCCTACCAGGAGCTCTTGCAAAGGCGCTGCCATTTTCGTGTAGCCCTTGATGAACCTTCTGTAATAGCCTACCAAGCCAAGGAACTGACGTACCTCCCGGACGGTAGTAGGTGTGGGCCATTCCTGGATGACTGTGACCTTCTCTGGGTCCGGTGCTACTCCTTCTGCACTGACCACGTGACCTAGGTACTGGACCTTTGGCTTCAGTAAATGGCACTTGGATGGTTTCAGCTTCATTCCATATCGGGATAGCGCTTCAAAGACTTCAGCCAGGTGTTTCAGGTGGTCCTCGTAGGTCTTGGAGTACACGATGACATCATCCAGGTAGAGCAGGACGGTTTCAAAGTTGAGGTGCCCTAGGCAGCATTCCATAAGCCTCTGGAAGGTCCCGGGGGCATTGCAGAGTCCAAATGGCATGCTGTTGAACTCACAGAGGCCCATTGGGGTGGTGAAGGCCGTCTTCTCCCGATCTTCTTCTGCTACAGATACTTGCCAGTAGCCACTAGTAAGATCTAGGGTAGAAAAGTAGTTAGAGGTTTTCAAGGCAGCGAGGGATTCCTCTATCCTTGGCAAAGGGTAGGCATCCTTGTGTGTTATCTGATTTATCCGTCTGTAATCCACACACATCCTCATCGTGCCATCCTTCTTTCTTACCAGGACCAGGGGAGCCGCCCAGGGGCTACAACTGTCCCTTATGACGCCTGCCTCCTTCATGTCCTTCAGCATGTCCTTTGTGCGCTGGTAATGGGCTGGTGGAATAGGCCTATGTCTTTCCTTAATGGGAGGATGACTGCCTGTGGGTATGTGATGTTGCACCCCTTTGATCCTACCAAAGTCTAGTGGGTTCTTACTAAAGACCTGCTCGTATTCCTGCACGACCCTGTAAACCCCATGTTTCTGGTAGTCGGGTGTAGAGTCAGTCCCCACGTGTAGTTTCTGGCCCCAGTCCTCTAACTGCTTTTGGGAGGTCTCGCCCTCTTTTGAGTCAGCTTGTGTCAGGGGACCTACAGGTGTTATGGCGTCATCGGAGCATGTAAACAGTTTGGCTATGGTAGCGTACCTTGGTAGTCTGGCTTCCTCCTCCCCACAGTTCAACACTCGTACAGGCACTCGTCCCTTGTGTACGTCAACTACCCCCCTGGCTGTCAGAATCGTGGGCCAGTGGTCTGAATGAGTGGGCTCTAGTACAGCCTGGTAATCTTGTCCTCTGAGACCTACCGCTGCTCTACACCACATCATCATTTCACTCCGTGGGGGTATCACAATGGGGTTAGCATCCATCACCCGTACACTACCAATCTCACCGCCAGTCTGTTTTACCTGTTGCTTCCTCAGAATGATTCGGATCTCCTTTTGCAAGGCTCTTTGCGACCTGCCCTCAGCACCTTCAACAATCTGGTGAAGCAACAACAACACTTCCCCTAGGCAATTTTCTATGACATTAGTGCCTAAAATCATTTGCGGGTTCCTTTCTCTAATATCAGTGTCCACAACAATCAGTCCTTGTCCCTTCATTTCCTGCCTTCCCACCTTTATGGTTACCTCTTTGACCCCGATCTGGTCTATAGGTTGTCCGTTGGCAGCATAGATGGTGAGGGAGGGGTCCGGTGGTCGGAGATCGTCGTCCGACCAAAACCTCCGATAAAGGACATACGGGATCGTGGTGACCTGAGAGCCGGTGTCCAATAACGCCGGGGTAGGGATCCCGTCCAGGACGATGGACAGGACAGGACGTCCACCCACGTACTGATCACAGCAGCGACTTGGGCCTGATCTTCTTAATCCTGAGGACTGGCCCCCGGCCCCAGGTTTGGCTCGTTTAAAGGACAGGCCCTTGCATAGTGTCCTGCCTCCTGGCAACGACGACAGATGGGTTGTCCAGATGAGTCATAGCGATCACTGCTCCTGCCTCGGGTTGGGGGACCTCTTCTCCTCCGCATCCAAGGGACGTCCTCTGGGCTGTCAGCTAGCAGGATCCGATGAGGGACTTTGGTGTCTGAGGGCAACTGCATTGCTTTCAGGATTTGTGCGACGTCCTTAGTGAGCTGTTGCACCTGGGAGGATAGTGTATTTATGGTCTCTGCTGGCGTGTTGAGTCCTTTTGCAGTTATCAGGGCCTGCGAGGAGGATTCCGCTCCTGCAGCCGTGGAACTGGCAGGCCATGCTGGTGCGACGGGGTCTGTGTCCACAGGAGGTTGGAGTGCTTTCACTGCCCTGTCTTTCAGAATGGCAAAGTCCACGTCAGGGTGTTCCAGGGACCACAGCTTCATCTGCTTCCCATCCTCAGGAGAGCGCAGGCCCCGCAAGAATTGTTCCTTCATCATCCGGTTTCCTTCCTGATCACTGACAGGGTCCACCAGCTTGAGAGCCCGTAGTGCAGCCTGCAGCCTGAGGGCATAGTCTCTTATGCTATCTTGGGGCTTCTGACGGCAGTTATAGAAGTCCGTCCTCAGCTCTCCCTCTGTGCGGTGTTCAAAAGCAGCTGCTAGTTTGGCAAAGATGGTCTCAACAGAGCTCCGGTCATCATTGGTCCAGGACTCAGCCTCCAATTCTGCTGCTTCAGTCAATTGTCCCAGCACCACAGCGGCCCTCTGCTTACCAGTCATCGCGTGCATGTCTAGCAGGGTGTTGATCTTCTTCTTAAACCCGGTCAGCGTGTCTATTTTACCGGCGTATTGGGGCAGCCATTGCGCTCCTGGGACATACAGCAAGGAAACTGGCATTATGGGGGAGATTTCGGCCGGCGCAGCTGCGACCGCGGCACCAGGCGCTGCTGCGTCCAGCGCGACGGGGGCTGGCATCGCTTGGGCTGCGTCGCCCTGACCAGGGGCATTACCTCCTGCAGCGTCCATTTTTCTTCAGAAATCCCCGCGCTCCCTTTCCACTTCCTGGGTCAGAACGCTCTCCGAATTGTGGGGATTCTGGGGCGGCCACACCTCTTCGTGGGCGGTTCAATTTTTGCGGTCGGACCTCTGAGGCGCACGGTCACCTGTCTGAACAGGTCTAGTCCTTATCCTGTTCGTGACGCCAGAAGTTGTGAAGCCCCGCTAGTATGTGTCTGTGCATTACCTTCAGGGACTCCACGTGGATGGAACAGTCTGGTCACAGGTAGGAAATCTTCTATTTGGGATTGTCGTGACGCCACTCTCAGTATTGCGGTCAGCGGGGACCGCCACTGCAGATTAAGGGATGCCTGGGGCTGATGGTGGGTGCAGTCAGTATATTAGCCCCCTGAGAGTGAGGCAAGCCCCAGGCCCCGGTGTATGTGTGTGGGACCACAGGTCGCAGAATGACTCAAACACAGTCCAAGAAGTCTTTCAACGTGTTTACTCACTGTTTGGAGGTCACGGTGAGATGCCCGGGCGACACTGTGATAACCAGGTTGAACCAGGAATTCCAGGAGGCCGTTCTGAGGGTAGCTGTCCACTCGCCCTCCTTGCACTCTTTCTGTTTTAGGAGGATCCTTTGCTTGAAGCGTGGTAGGACCCCTCCAGGGAAGCTGTTACCACCCTGCTCCCCTCTCTCTGGCTCGTCTGCCGGCAGCGTGGCCTTGGTGGGATGGCTTCTGGCCCTGTCCCCTTATGGGCCTGGTGATTGCTGCTTGGCTCAAGCTCTGTGTAGTCGTGGTGAGGGCATGAAGTACCCCCCCCACCTGTAGGTTAAGCAGCTCTGGATGATCTGCTGCCTGTACTGGGGACCTAGTTCCCCTTGTGTGCTCGGATACCGGGATCTCCGTACTCAGCCACCCCTCTCTCTGGATGATTTTCAGGCCGACCCACGGTACTCCTTTCTCCCCCGCTTTCAGCTACTGCACTCCTCAGGACCTGTCTCACACTCTAGAGCTCCTCTGCTCCCTTCCACACACTTCAACTTCTTCCTCCAGACTCTCCTCTTCCTCTCTGCCCTGCTTCCTAGCAACCAGCCCCTGAACACACCCCCAGCTGGGAATTGAAAGTTAACCCCTTACTGGCTACCCAAGGGTCCCCTCTGGTGATGTGGGAGGCCTGGTCACTATATGTTTGTGTGTGCACCTCATCCTGGCCTTTGGAGATTACCTGGAAGCATTGTTCCCGCATGGGTGCAATACTCTGTGGTGCCTGACCAGGTCAGGGGCGCCACATTTTCATACAGTAATTCCCTTGTTTGTAAACATGACAACTGTATAGTCTATATCTACGTCACTGTATACTTCCATAAAAGTAACGTCATTTTATTCGTATACAATATAATAAATGTGACACTATGTCCAAAGCACAAAGTATAACGCGTTACTAATATTGCTTCATCGTGTATCTAACCTGGTGTAAAGAAAAACCATCATCAATATAGACATATGCAGCGTCGGACTGGCTACCGGAGGAATCTCCAGTAATGCCAGGCCTGGATTCAGGTACCTGCACTGCACTCCAGAGCTCTCATCTGAGCTCCAGACTGCAGCCTAGACTGAACCGTGAGCTCCGAGTGATTGATTCCCCAGCGATTGCGGTTCAGTTCATGTCAGCTGCAGACAGGCCGGGGTGATCTCCGATGCTCTTACCTGAACTCCGGAGTGCAGCCCGTCCTGTCTGCAGCTGACATTAACTGAACCGCAATCACCGGGGAATCAATCACTCAGCACTCGCGGTACATTCTAGGCTGCAGTCTGGAGCTCAGGTGACAGCTCCGGTGTGCAATGCAGGTACCTGCATACAGGCCTGGCATTACTGGAGATTCCTCCGGTAGCCAGTCCGACGCTGGACATATGTTTCATAGTTATGGCTGCTGATTTCCCCATCCACATTGGTGTTCTACAAGAATGGCCATCCACAGTTGAATTTATAGGATTTCTGTAGCTTTACCTGTGGCGATTGTGGCGCCCCTGACCTGGTCAGGCACCACTGAGTACTGCACCCATGCTGGGGACAGTACAATACAGGTAATCCAGAAGGCTGACCGAGGTGTGACTACACAGGCGCATAGTGATCAGGTCTCACACATGTACCTATGAGAGGACCCCTGGGGATCCCAGGAGGGGGAAAAGCCTTCACCTTCACTGGAATAGTGGAGGGGGCCAAAAGCCTCCATCTCCTCTCAAGGGGTGTGGTAAGAGAGCCTGGTTGCTAGGTGGCGTAGGCAAGAACAGGAGAGGAGGAGCAGTGAGCCGGTTCAGTGCAGAGTCCAGGGAGCTCCGAGAGGAGCTGACCCCTACCCCTGGGGCTGTTGCAGTCTGACAGCGCCCGCGCAGTGGCTACCGACGGGGGAGAACGGTCACCTAGGAGTGCTACCCGAAACCCGTCTCCAGCTAAAGAGAGAGCACAGAGTGGGAAGTAAGGAGACTGCTAGGGAGTACCAGGCCCAAACGGGCGGCAGATCCCGGAGCGGGGATAGATCCACCTTTCCTTGCTAAACCTGCCGGTGTGGGGCCCTCAAAGCCCACACCACAACACCCAAAAGCCGCAGCCACGTAGCCACAGTTAGGGCCCATAGTTCACAGGAGGCAAGCAGCTGGAGTGATCTGGTCCAGGCGACAAGCAAACGGCAACCAAACGAAGGGGAGAGAGGCTTCAGCAACTTCCCTGGGTGACCCCCATAGGGACTAAAAGTCGGGGTTACCCCAAACCACCAAGGGCTAAGGAAGGCGAGTCGGTAGTCACCATCATAAGTCAGCCTGAAGGATACCTGGTTCCAGCCTGGTTCATCCCAGCTACGCCCGGGTTACTCACCCTGCCATCAACTGTGAGTAAAACCCCTGAAAGACATCCTGCTTGTGTGGAGTTATTCTGCGCCTTGTGGTTCTACACACCTACACAGGGCCCTGGGGCTTGCCTCACTCTCAGGAGGCTATCCCAACTGACTGCACACACCATCAGCCCCAGGCGACCCTCAACCTGCAGTGGCGGTCACCACTGACCGCAATTCTGAGAGTGGCGTCACGACAAATAGAAGATTTCCTACCTGTGACAGGATCCAGCAGAGTGGAGTCCCTGAAGGTAATGCACCGACACAGCGTTCTCGGGGCTTCACATCTGGCGTCACGAACAGGATAAGGACTAGACCTGTCTAGACAGGTGACCATGTGCCTGGGCGGTCCGCTTGAAAAATTGGAAGCGCCGCCATATTGCCACCATGAAAAGCGCGCTGAAAAACAACAGCAGCCCGCGCTGGGAGAAGTTACCGCCCACGAAGAGGTGTGGCTACCCAGAGATCCCCTGCAGAGTTCTGACCTCGCTTGTGAAGAGAGCGGAAGCGTCCAGAGACGGCGGAACGGAAAAGAAGCCAGCAGCTTGTTGTTAGAGAAAATGGCGTCTGAATGCAGAGACCCAGAGCCAGGCTCCGCTGCCTGGTGGTGTCGGGAGCTCGCCGAGTTCTGCGATCAACTGGAGGCCAGGGTCGGAAGGCTGATCAGAGAGGGACGTGCGGAGTTCCTGGGAATGACCGCGGCGGTTCAGGCCTATGAAGAGAGAGCCGCGCGCCGAGTGCCAGACCGGGCGGTGACGACTCCGACCCCGATGCTGCCACCGATGGGTGAGTCCAGTGATGCCCCTGCCAGCGCGAGTGCCCCGACCCCTGCTGCCACGTCCGCGGTCCCTGAAGAGGCGTCGAGCGCGGCGACGCTGAAGCAGGCCGCAGCCACGCCAGGTGCAGCCCGCCAAGCTCAGGCCGCCGCAGCGATGCCCTGCTCGGCCCACCAAGACCCGGTCCCTGCAGCGACGCCCAGTCCGGCCCGCAGAGAACCGGCTGCCACCGCGACCCTCATCCGCGCCGCAGGTGTGACGCTGACCCAGGCCGCCGCCATGCTAGGCCCGGCCCGCCGAGACCCCACCGCAGCAGCAACGCTCGTCCGCGCCGCAAGTGAGGTGCTGAACCAGGCCGCCGCCATGCCGGGCGCGGCCCGCCAAGACCAGGCCGCCGCCATATCGGGCGCGGCCCGCCAAGACAAGACAGACGTACCATTGTTTACCCCGGCCTGCAAGGCCAGAGCAGACACCGCTCCCCAGTCTAAAGAAGTCCCTGCTAGGACGTCCCTGATAGGTGCGGACCCCGAATACTGGAGACTGAAGGCTGACCTGGAGGCCAAGTTCCCACAGGAGATGGTGGACCGGTATCTGCTCCCTCCGCATACCCCCAAGGCGACGTCTGCAGCAACCACGCCAAAGAGTCCCCCGCCCGGGCCTGCTGATGACCACCCATCCCCGGCGCTGCCACAACAGGAGTGTTCGGAAGAACTAAGGGGGAGGGGAGGCCAGGAAGCTGAGGAGCTGACCCCGGAGCCATCAGCAGTGGATTCATACTGTCAGGACCGGGAGGACGGATGGGCCCAGGAGGTGGATCCACTGGACCGAGTATCCCACCGGGGGGCAGGGTACACGGCAGCCGGAGCACTGGCGTGGCAGGGACAGGTATAACCAGGTCAGCAGAGTCAGAGTTCTTCAGGACGGTAAGGAAACAGGCACAGGTACCAGGGAGCAAAGACAAGAAGTCTACAGGACACGGCACCAGGGGCCTGAGCACCTAGCTCAAAAGACAAAGCTTCCAGACACGTTGATCAGGCAACGCCCCTATGGAAGGGCCAGTCTTATATATCCAGCACAGCCGTATGTCACATCCTGCTGCAGGTGTGCTGGGTCCATAAAACCAGGAGAGTGGGCGCGGCCTGGTCCTATACAGAGGCCTGAGGCTAATACTCAGAGTCAGACTCATGAGACCAGGAGCAGGACACAGGAGAGCTCGAGCGGGAGCGGCAGCCATGACCGGTGGACACGTGGAGTGGATCAGTGGGTAAGGAGCAGTGCAATGACGGTGAGGCCGGATCAGTGGGTACGGAGCGGTGGTGCGATGCAGGTGCGACTGGATCAGTGGGTACAGAGCGGTGGTGCAATGCAGGTATGACTGGATCAGTGGGTATGGAGCGGTGGTGCGATGCAGGAACCGGCTCAGTGGGTAAGGAGGGCTGCTGGGACACCGGGAGCGTGACAGTACCCCCCCCTTGAAGCCCCCCTCCCCGCGGCCGGGACATGTAGGCGCGCCGAAGAGGGGCAGCAACGTACTTCCGGGACAACCAGGACCGAGCCTCGGGACCGCAATCCACCCAATCGACCAGGAAGGACTGCCTACCCCGGACCGTTTTCATGGCCACTATGTCCCGTATCGGAGAACCCAAGTCAGAGGCAACGGATAGGGGAAGACAGTCAGAAGCAGGACTGGAGTCGTGGGCGACCGGTTCGGGCGTCTCGGACCGGGTACAGGATAGTGTGTCATCCTCAGTAGCAGGGGGCACCAAAGTCTCAAGTGCCAGGGATGGTGGAACAACGCTGGACTGCGTCGACTCTGCTTCTGGGTCCGGTGGCACCACAGGCACAAGTGCCAGGAGCTGTGGCACACCGCTGGACTGAGTCGTCGCCTCTTCTTCTTCCTGCGGCATAGCAGGCTCAGGTGACAGGGGCCGAGGAACGGGCTGTAGGCAGTGGTCATGACACAAGGACCCCCAGCGAGTAATAGCGCCAGAGTGCCAACTAATGGCAGGGTCATGGAGTTGAAGCCAGGGTAGGCCCAACAGGAGCTCAGGAGCCATCCTCGGGATCACATAGAAGGTGATGGTCTCAGTATGCAAAGGGCCAATCTGGAGTCTCACTGGTTCAGTGGTATATCGGACAGGTTCGTATAGCAGTTTGCCGTCCACGGAGGCGAACCAGAGGGGCTTGGCAAGCGGGATCACAGGTATCTGGTATCGGTCCACTGCAGACTGGTGTATGAAATTAGCCGCTGCCCCAGAATCGATGTGGGCCTCTGCTGTGAACCTGGTCTTCTTCGTCGTCACCTGGACAGTCTGTGTAAGTGGAACGGAGGGGATTCCGGTGCCAAGGGTAGCGGTTCCCACCATCCCTTGGGCCTGGGGTCTACCAGGTTTCTCAGGGCATGTCCGAAGCATGTGTGACCCGTCTCCACAATAGAAGCACAGGCCCAGGGCGAGCCGTTCTGCACGGCGTTGCTTGGCTTGGTTCAGTCGGTCAATTTGCATGGGTTCCGGAAACATGTCACAGGAAGGCAGGGGCAAAGGAGCGGTAGGCCTCTGCGGGGACAAGGCGTGACGGGGTGGTCGCTTCTCCCGGAATACCTCTTTGGTTCGCTCCTGGAAACGGAGGTCAATCCGGGTGGCTAAGGATATTAAAGCGTCCAAGGTGCGTGGAACGTCATGGCCAGCAAGCTCGTCTTTGACGCGGCCAGAGAGTCCTTCCCAAAAGGCCGCCGTCAAGGCCTCATTGTTCCAGCCCAGCTCAGAGGCGAGCGTGCGGAACTGGATGGCGTATTGGCCGACGGTCAGGGTCCCTTGGCGTAGCCGGAGGAGCGAAGAGGTCACTGTGGTGGTACGTCCGGGTTCATCGAATGTACTTCGGAAAGCGTGCAAGAATTCCCGGATGTTAGTGGTCATTGGATCCTCATTCTCCCACAGGGGATTAATCCAGGCTAGAGCTTCGCCTTCCAAGTGTGACATCAGGAATGCCACTTTAGCCTGGTCTGAGACAAACAAATGAGGAAGCAACTTGAAATGCAGGGAGCACTGGTTCAAGAAGCCGCGGCAGGACTTGGGATCCCCTGCATAGCGAGGCGGAGCAGCGAGGCGAAGTTGCGAGGCCGTGGCGGAAACTGGTTCGGAGCCGGAGACTGGTTGCTGCGTGGACTCAGACGAGGCAGCGGTCTGCAGTGTATATAACCGGTGGTCCATGGACGCCAGGAATTTCAGCATCCGGTGTAAGGTGTCACGCTGTTGCACCAGTTCCTGGCGTAGTTCGGCCAGCTCAGATGTTTGTGCTCCAGCGGGATCCATGGCCTGATCAAACTGTCAGGACCGGGAGGACGGATGGGCCCAGGAGGTGGATCCACTGGACCGAGTATCCCACCGGGGGGCAGGGTACACGGCAGCCGGAGCACTGGCGTGGCAGGGACAGGTATAACCAGGTCAGCAGAGTCAGAGTTCTTCAGGACGGTAAGGAAACAGGCACAGGTACCAGGGAGCAAAGACAAGAAGTCTACAGGACACGGCACCAGGGGCCTGAGCACCTAGCTCAAAAGACAAAGCTTCCAGACACGTTGATCAGGCAACGCCCCTATGGAAGGGCCAGTCTTATATATCCAGCACAGCCGTATGTCACATCCTGCTGCAGGTGTGCTGGGTCCATAAAACCAGGAGAGTGGGCGCGGCCTGGTCCTATACAGAGGCCTGAGGCTAATACTCAGAGTCAGACTCATGAGACCAGGAGCAGGACACAGGAGAGCTCGAGCGGGAGCGGCAGCCATGACCGGTGGACACGTGGAGTGGATCAGTGGGTAAGGAGCAGTGCAATGACGGTGAGGCCGGATCAGTGGGTACGGAGCGGTGGTGCGATGCAGGTGCGACTGGATCAGTGGGTACAGAGCGGTGGTGCAATGCAGGTATGACTGGATCAGTGGGTATGGAGCGGTGGTGCGATGCAGGAACCGGCTCAGTGGGTAAGGAGGGCTGCTGGGACACCGGGAGCGTGACACATACCCAGAGCCGGAGATGTTGCCATATTCCCGCTGGGATGAGGAAGACCTGACACCGTCTGCTGAAGAAGATCTACCCAAAAGCCTCACCTGGGAGCTTGTAAGCTGTACCTCGCAGAATCCAGCCCGCAAGACACGGCGCCGTAATAGAACCCAGTCTTTCCCTGCACCGCAGTCCCCAGAGCAAAGAGATGAAATAACGGCCAGAGACCTAGAGGAGAAACGGTTCCTGAGAAGAGCCAAAGCCCAGGTCAGAGGACCCCTTTGTCGAGGAGTAGTAGAAGATTTTAGCCTAAAATCAGGATACGGCTTCATCGTAGCACCTGGTATGAAAGAAGGCATTTTTGTCAATAGAAGAGACGTTAGAGCTCATCTGCCCAGAGGACATCCTGGAAGAAACCTAAGGATGGGAGACACAGTGCAGTTTACCATGCATCAAGGCGAAAGAGGCTGGTATGCGCTAGATGTAACACCATGTCCTAAAGAAAAAGAAACAGACACGGAAGAAGAAAGAGATCGAGAAACCAACAGGTGCCACAGCCCTACAGGCCCAAGCCCTGGTGAGGAGGAATCCACATAAAGTACAGAAAGAAGCATAGAAGTTCCCAGTTTGACAAGTTTGAAGTTTTGCAACGTTTTCAAGTTTAAGCAATGTGCCCACATAAACTAATGTGAGAAATGAACCTTAAGGCTATGAACTGGCTATAGCCACAAACTCTCGCAGTGTAAATAGTTACACCAGAGGGCACCACCACCACCAGAGTCAGCCTGTTTAGGGGCTTGGCTCGTCTGCAAACAGGGAGCACGTCCGTATATAGGGCCTTGGCTTACCTGCAACCAGAGAGCATGCCTGTTTATGGGGCCTGGCTCTCCACCACAAAGAGGGTACCTGGTCAGCACCAACTGTGGAGGCCGCCTCTGGATCCTGCCAGAAGTGGCTGAAGGCGCGGCTTCACCAGGCCAGGTATGCCCTGAAGACCACCAGACCATGAAAGCCGCCTCTACATCCTGCCAGAAGTGGCTGAAGGCGCGGCCAACGTGAGAGGGTTTTGGGTGGATTAACGGACTTGTGGGTGGAGGGTGGTGATGTATGGTACCTGGTGGTTTTAAAATGTTTTACCATGTTTTTAATGTTTTATGCATTTTAAAATGTTGTCTTGCAGCCCGAGGACGTGCTGGTGATAACTAAGGGGGAATGTGGCGCCCCTGACCTGGTCAGGCACCACTGAGTACTGCACCCATGCTGGGGACAGTACAATACAGGTAATCCAGAAGGCTGACCGAGGTGTGACTACACAGGCGCATAGTGATCAGGTCTCACACATGTACCTATGAGAGGACCCCTGGGGATCCCAGGAGGGGGAAAAGCCTTCACCTTCACTGGAATAGTGGAGGGGGCCAAAAGCCTCCATCTCCTCTCAAGGGGTGTGGTAAGAGAGCCTGGTTGCTAGGTGGCGTAGGCAAGAACAGGAGAGGAGGAGCAGTGAGCCGGTTCAGTGCAGAGTCCAGGGAGCTCCGAGAGGAGCTGACCCCTACCCCTGGGGCTGTTGCAGTCTGACAGCGCCCGCGCAGTGGCTACCGACGGGGGAGAACGGTCACCTAGGAGTGCTACCCGAAACCCGTCTCCAGCTAAAGAGAGAGCACAGAGTGGGAAGTAAGGAGACTGCTAGGGAGTACCAGGCCCAAACGGGCGGCAGATCCCGGAGCGGGGATAGATCCACCTTTCCTTGCTAAACCTGCCGGTGTGGGGCCCTCAAAGCCCACACCACAACACCCAAAAGCCGCAGCCACGTAGCCACAGTTAGGGCCCATAGTTCACAGGAGGCAAGCAGCTGGAGTGATCTGGTCCAGGCGACAAGCAAACGGCAACCAAACGAAGGGGAGAGAGGCTTCAGCAACTTCCCTGGGTGACCCCCATAGGGACTAAAAGTCGGGGTTACCCCAAACCACCAAGGGCTAAGGAAGGCGAGTCGGTAGTCACCATCATAAGTCAGCCTGAAGGATACCTGGTTCCAGCCTGGTTCATCCCAGCTACGCCCGGGTTACTCACCCTGCCATCAACTGTGAGTAAAACCCCTGAAAGACATCCTGCTTGTGTGGAGTTATTCTGCGCCTTGTGGTTCTACACACCTACACAGGGCCCTGGGGCTTGCCTCACTCTCAGGAGGCTATCCCAACTGACTGCACACACCATCAGCCCCAGGCGACCCTCAACCTGCAGTGGCGGTAACCACTGACCGCAATTCTGAGAGTGGCGTCACGACAAATAGAAGATTTCCTACCTGTGACAGGATCCAGCAGAGTGGAGTCCCTGAAGGTAATGCACCGACACAGCGTTCTCGGGGCTTCACACGATCAACTGACTGAAGGGGTACTTTCTTTTTGAGAAGGTGTTGTCCAGCTGATAACCCATTTTTTAGACATGGAAATGTTTTTCAGCTCACATTGTGACCTCTGATATCTGCTCCAGATCTAAAGTCAGCTATTAAGATTTTGACTGCTAATTTTGTTTCATGCTGTAAATAAAGATCTTCTTGTGTAAAGATTAAGGCTTGTGGTGATGGGGGATTAAAGGGTTCATATTCATATGGGATTGTTTCAGAACGGAAGACTTATTAGAATAACAAATAGGTAACTATTAAACATAAGTTAAAATACATTGAAATTGATAGCAAAAGTTCTTTTAATGAAAGCATTCTTCTCTTGCGCTTAGTCTTCAGTGCATGGTCCAGAAACTAGGAAGACATTGTCCAGTGCCATTTCACCATTTTTCCCCTTTCCACGTTCAGATTCAAATATAATCTGTAATAAGACAAAAACAGCACAAGAAGTTAGCATGTCTTCTCTACAAACCACCTGAGTGTTGTATTACCATATGACTATCTTTTCATTAAGAATCTAAGAGGTTGTCCATGCTCAGATTCTTCTATATTAGTGGAAAGTCTTGTAGTACATTTACTTTATCAAACTCTACAAAAATGTTCTAGTTATATAGGACTTTTCATTTAGTGTCCCTATTAGGCTAATGTTTAAGTTCTTTACTAAGTGGGTCCTGCTCATAGGGCAATCAGCAAGCAGCCCAAAAGATATGCCCCCAGTGAATCTTGTAAGCAATGCCTCTTTGGGAAAGACCATACAAATTTACATATTGGGTGCACTAAATAAAAAGGCTTCCATCTGTAAAGCCTGATTGGAGCCACAGACTCAGACTGGCTGTAATGGGAGTCTAGAGAAATAGCCGCTCACAAAGCAGGACCCCAAGAACTCTGCAACCCTTTAACCCCTATACGGGGATTTGGAATTACACAGAGCCCCAGAGATCACTACCTGTGGTAGGCTGTAGTCCGTGGGTGTCAGGCAGGGTCAAAAACCAGAAGATGCTAAACAAAAACAGAATCGGCAGGCAAGGGCGTAGTGAGGAGACAAAGCAGAGGTCAAAATCCGGAACTGGCAGCAAGGTACAAAAACGACAGGCAGGAGGGAAGTCAAACAACAAGCAAAGGTCAGCGCACAGGAATCAAAATACAAACAGCACATGAGCCAGGAGTACAGAACTTTCTCTGGCAGTGGTCATGTGACAGGAAGGAGAATAAGAAGGGTGTGGTGTCTTCCCATTGGCTGCAGGTGAATGTTGGCAACTTCAGCTTGAAGACACACGCCACCTACAGTCAGCCAGTGGTACTGCAGGTTCCAGGGAAACCCAGCCTAGTGGATGAGCGGAGCCTGTGCTCCGCAGAGCCATGGGCACCGACTCCTCTCCCATCATCAGCACTATCCATGGTGGGAACATGGCGTCATCTGGCGAACGGAGCAGAAGTTGCAGGAGCGGACTCCGGTGGGGACGTGACACCATCTCTGGAACCTTACCGTGGCTTTTAGTAAGGAAAAAAAATTGAATACTTTATGCAGCAGCCGGAATTAAAAAAAGAAAAAAACTAGCCACTTCTGATTTGGTGACATGTCTTCTTTAAAAAGTGCATTGAACATTTTTTGGTGCAGGCACTCTGGTGCTGTAGTTTTTTAAGTAGTCATCAATGTAAAATCGGTGGAGGTCTGACATCGAACACCCCCAGCAATCAGCAGTGCAGCTCTCACAAGAGCTGCATGTACATAGCTGAACAATGCTGCTTCGGAACACTATATTGTAGCCATTCTTGGGTGCTTCAGTTCATTTTCCATTAGATGTAATGAAAGCTGAACTGCACTACCCCAGAATGGCAATTACACAGTTTACAAGGCAGTGTTGATCTGCCTCTAAAATTCCGGGCTTCATAGGAGGTGCATGTGATTGGTTGAGGTGACAGGTTTTGGATCAGTGCCAATCTAATATTGATGACCCATTCTAAGGATGTACCATCAATATGTCAGTCTTGGATTTTTGGTACTTTATTTTGGGGACACGGTAACCATGGGTTATTTTACTGCCACCTGGAAGCTGACTGAAAATTCTAAAACATTCTGCTCCTGACCAGCAAACTAGACTATACAGTCCCTGACAGAAGTTCAGTCGCTTATCCATGTTATGTAAATAAAAGGTTATAACCTGACTCATATATTACTCTTTTGAAAGCTGAAACCCTCCCAAATTTGGTTTAGGTTATGTAAATAAAGTTACTGCAAAGCTGAAATATTGATCATTTAATGACACAGAAAGGTCAGATTTTGGCAAGACAAAAGTTTTGTCGCCTTGTCATATAATGCACTTAATCCTAGTTTACATCCTCACCTGTGCTCACTAAATGATCGGTTAATTAGTGGGTGTGTATAAAAAGAAACCCAGCACCCCAGACCATCAGTTGAACTTCAACTTGACCTCTGACAACATGCCAAAAAGCAACCCTGCGACCAAAGCCTTGATTATCAAGAGGCTGAAGACCAGATCCACGGCAGAGGTGGCTGTCACCTTTATTGTGTCTCAGCGTCAAGTACAAAGAATTAAAAAAAGATTTGAAGAGACTGGAGAGGTTTTTGACAAGCCCAGGTCCCACAGACGCTGCAAGGCAACTGCTCAGGAGGAACGTATGTTGGTTAGAAAATCTGAAGTCAGCCCCTCTTCCACTGCAGCAGAGCTCAGAAAACAGTTAAGTTTGGTGGTGGAAAGATCATGGTCTGGGGTTACATTCAGTATGGGGGTATGCAAAACATTTTCAAGGTGGAAGGCAATATCAATAGCCTAAAATATCAATAAGTATTAGCTACCTCTTACATTCCCAATCATAAAAGGGGTCAAATTCTGCAGCAGGATGGTGCTCCATCTCTTACATCCTACAACAAAGTTTATCCTGGCAACGAAGATCAAGGTGCTCAAGGACTGGCCAGCCCAGTCACCAGACATGAACATCATTGAGCATGTTTGGGGAAGGATGAAAGAGGAAGCTTGGAAGACAAAACTAAAGAATCTAGATGAACTCTGGGAGCCAGGTAAGACTGCATTCTTTGCTATTCCTGATGACTTTGTAATGACCAGAGGTCCTATTAAGATCCAGTGAGTCACAGACCGAGACTGAGGCAGAAATGAACAACAGTATTTTACTGAAATGGGGATTAAATTACGGTGAAATGTAGAATATATAAGCTCAAAATCCCCTTAAAAACATTACCATTAATAATTTCACACACTAAGCGCTAGCCGAAAATCAATGCATCGATCTCAGAGATCCCAGGATATGTAAATCACATTTGGGACCCGGAACAAATTTACCTACACGTTAAACTTATCAAACTGGAAAGACGATGTAAATTAGGTGAGGGTGGCCTGATGGAACCTCTGAGATGGCGCACTGAGTATAACTTATCACAGATAATAATACAATACACTAAATTAATGATGACTATACACTTATCACAGGGATACCCGGGTATCTCACAACCTATGGTACCATTAAACTCCAATGTAACTTTACACCGGTGTGTTTCCACGTGGGCTGCAGCAAGTCCAGAAAAATAAAAATAAAACTTTGGCGCCAAAAATAAGTACTTATTGCAAAAGGAAAACAAAGTTTGGCAGCTATCAGCCAATGCCAGAGTCACCTGTCAAGCACTTTAATTCTGTAGCCTCAGGGTGCAGTCTGGGGATCACTCTTTTCCAGGGCTTGTCAGAATCCTTCCAATGGGGATGACACCGGACGCCGTCTCTCTTATCGCAGTCACTCACGGCCTTACTGGACATCAATCACTTGCTCTGTCAGGGGGGAAACATCTCCTCAGCTTCTCCTCAAATGCTCTTTCAGTTGGACCCAGGTCCGCACAACTGGATCGCTTATCACACAGTGATGTGGTATTGTCTTCGCAATTTCTGTTTCCCTTCACTCTCCTCAGATGCTGTCACTGGCTCTGTTCACCAACAAGTCTCTTGGTCACCAACCGGGGCTTACAACCAACTTTTTAAGGCCCATATTGCTTCACCTACACGTTTTCAAAACCCGTTGCCATGGACACCCAACTCCCTCCTTGCACTTCCTGGATCTCCACAACTACTTCCTGTTTATCGCTCAGACAGACAGGCAGACTCTGCAGGGTCCTAATGCTCGCCCTGTATTGTCATAGTTCACTCTCTTACATGCCACCCCACTAGAGGTTGGCGTCCTCGACATACCTCCCCACTCAAAATCATCCTGTGCGTAGCGCTGAGGGGGTATGCCTGCCGTAGGTCGAGTGGTTCTCCGAAGGTCCTTCCCAACGGATTCTGTCCCCGAAGGGGCAGGAGTCCCTTCAGAAGTGTCAGAGGAAAGGCGTGACGCTGCCCCCTCTTGAAGTGCGACACCCCGTGACCCATTATTCATGTCAGGTGGCTGACTCAAGCCCTCACCCTCGAAAGGACATTCCACCGGCTCAACACTCTTTCCACACAGGTGCAGATCATTCACAGGGGGCAGATAAACAGGCGCAGAGGAGGGCTCATCATCAAACTCAAAAACATCAGGAGTACCTGACCCTTGGGACACAGCCTCTGGTTCCGTAGAAACGGGAGCCACGTCCTCAAACCAGCACCGTTGTAGCATGTTACGGTGAAGATTACGAGTGAGCCCCCCTGCCCCCACGGGCTCGACCTCATAAACTGGAATCTCAGGGTTCACTCTTCTCTTTATCAGGTATGGGGTCGCCTCCCATCGATCGGCCAGTTTCCCTGTCGGTCGTTTGACCCTCACCAACACTCTATCCCCTGGGGAGAAAGGTTCCGTCTGCACAGGCCTCGTGTCCCTATGAGACACCTGATTGAGTCTATTACCCACCACCTGATGCACCACTCTCAGTCGCCGCTGGTGTTCCCGAACCCATTCAGATGCAGTCCGAGGGGAATCAGAGGAGGGATCTGGCATGTTCAAATCTTCAATATCCCTCCCGGGTCTCCCAAACATCAACATGTGTGGCGAATAGCCCGTAGTGCTGTGCAATCGATTGTTGTAGGCCCACATTAGTTCAGGGAGGTACTTAGGCCAGTGGCCCTGCTGCCCTTCCTCTAATGTTCTCATCATCTGTATCAAGGTACGATTGAAACGCTCACAGGCCCCATTTCCTTGGGGATGGTAAGGTGTCGTTCTTGAATGTGCTATGCCATACAGCCGGCGCAGCTCTTCCATTAGTGTCCCCTGGAAACATGCCCCCTGGTCTGAGTGTATCCTTTGCGGACACCCAAACACTTGGAGAAAATGACGACACACAGCCTTAGCCGCCGACTCCGCTGTCTGATCTCTTGTTGGCACTGCCACAGCATATTTAGTGAAGTTGTCTGTCATTACCAAGCAATAGGAGCACCCAGACGTCGAGTATCCTATCAGGACATAATCAATCATGAGCAATTCTAAGGGGGCAGACGTTTTAATGGTTTGAGTAGGGGCCCGCTGCTCAGGACTCTTACTGAGCCCACAGACCCGACATTGCCGACATGCCTCCGCTACCATCCCTCCCAAGTCAGGGCAATAGAGGATTCGCTGTAACCACTGGAGTTTCTTTTCACTACCAAAGTGGGCTCCTTTCTCATGTGCCTCGCGGGCAACCATCGGACCCATCCCTACAGGGATTACCAGTTGGTACCGGTGTTGCAGCTCAGATGACAGATACACCTTACGATACAAAAGATCCTGTTCCACACACAACTTATCCCACTGTCGCAATAGTTTAATTCCTTCTGTGGATAGTTGGGCCTTGTCCTCTGCACTCGGCCAAATCCCATTTTGTACCCAGGTGCGCACTCGCGAGATGTCTGGACACTCGTTCTGATCTTTTGCCCAATCTGATGGCGTTTTTCCCAGGACACACGGCATCCCTGATGCCACCCCACTTGAATGTACCACACTGCGGAAGATAGGTACCTGCCCCAAGTCAGGGGTCTCTGTGTCCTCGAGCTGGTCATCAATGCTTTCTCCCCTAAATCCAAGGGGTACCCTCGACAATGCGTCCGCATTACCGTTTTCTCGCCCCGAGCGAAACTTAATCTGATAATTAAACTTAGCAAGGCGAGCGACCCATCGCTGCTCCAACGCTCCCAGTTTCGCATTCTCTAAGTGAGCAAGAGGGTTATTATCGGTCATGACCAACACCTCAGCTCCCGTTAGATACTCAGCAAAGCGCTCCGTCATTGCCCACACCAGGGCTAACAGCTCTAGGCGAAACGAACTATAATTAGCCGGATTGCGCTCAGTGTCCCTTAAAGACCTGCTGCCATAGGCAATGACCCACTCCCGGCCATCCTGAATTTGGGCCAGTACCGCCCCCAACCCGTGAAGACTACCGTCAGTGTACAACAGGAAAGGGGTATCAAACCTGGCATATGCCAACAAAGGGGCACTCGTTAGGGCGGCTTTCACCTCGTCAAATGCCTTTTGCTGCTGAGGCCCCCATTGGATAGGGCGGTTGCGAGGACCCAGCGCCGTCCCTCTTAAAAGTTCATTCAGGGGACCCACTACTTGTGAAAACCTGGGCACAAATCGTCGATAGTACCCTGCCAATCCCAAGAAAGCCCGCACCTCCCGTAGAGTCTGAGGAGGTGCCCACCCCTGTACCGCTAAGATCTTACTGACTGAGGGTAACACCCCGTCGGGAGTCACCACATGGCCTAGATACTCTATGCGACTCTTGAACAGTTGACATTTCTTTGGTTTTATCTTTAAGCCATGGCGACTGAGACGTTGGAGCACTTGGCGCAACTTCTCAAGATGGTCTTCAAATGACGTTCCGAACACCACGATGTCATCTAGATATATCAATACCGATTCAAAATTCAGGTCGCCTAAACAGTGTTCCATAAGGCGTTGAAAGGTCCCCGGGGCATTACTGAGTCCGAACGGCATCCGGTTGAATTCATAGAGCCCCATTGGCATAACAAATGCTGTCTTTGCCCGATCTTTCTCAGCCATTGGTACCTGCCAATATCCACTCGCCAAGTCCAACGTTGAAAAGTATTTGGCCCGTCCTAATGCAGACAGGGACTCCTCTATCCGAGGCAACGGGTATGCGTCTCGCACAGTGTGCGCGTTTAACTTCCGATAATCCACACAAAATCGGAGGGTCCCATCCTTCTTTCGGACAAGGACAACGGGAGCAGCCCAAGGACTTTGGCTCTCTCGTATTACTTGATTGTCGAGCATACTGGCGACCATGCCCTTCACCTCTTGATAAAGTGTCGGGGGAATCTGACGATAACGTTCTCTAATGGGAGGGGTGTCCCCCGTGGGAATCTCATGCTCAATCGTCGGTGAGCACCCGAAGTCTTCTGCATGTCGCGAGAAGGCCTCTTCATGTTCCCACACGACCCTCTCCAACTGTTCTAGTTGCACGGAAGTCAGTTCCTCCCGATCTACTCCCATCTGATCCATGATCACACGACCATTCCATTCTTTGGTAGGAGATTCAGGCCCTGCTACTTCGACCGCATATGTCCAGGATGACTGTGGGTCTGGCCGCAATTCAAACACCGCTTTGTCAGGCATCTTCCCCTCTGGCACGAACAGTTCAGCTAGGATGGTCCCAGCAGGAATGGTAATAGCCTCCTGCAACACGTTAATGCATCTGACTGGCACCCGTCCATTCTTCACAATCGTCAGAGACCGGGCCACATGCACCTTGGCACAAGAGGACTTCTCTGGGGCTGGCTCAAGTAATACCTCAAGTCCATTCAGCCTCTGCGCCGCCCCCACTGGCAACATCAAGAGTTCCTCCTGTCGGGGCGCCAGTGAAATCGTGGTCCGTGATGGCACTCGGACAAGGCCCACCCGGCCCCCAGGGACTGCACTTTTCAGCAGATCACAGTTCAGCACTAGGCGGTGTAACATTCTCTGTGTCGGTCGGTGACCTGTAGCACGAGTCCAGTAACGGGGTCCCTCACGGGCATACATCTGATGATTTAGATCTCGCAGAATGTTCATTCCCAGTGTCACTTCCATCCCTCTTCTAGGGGGGTGGTCCACCAGCACTACCCCTTTCTGACCCAGCTCTTGACCAAACATTTTCAGTCTCATCCACACGATCCCTTTCACCGTCAGCTGGCCATTGTTAGCGGCAGTAAGTCTTATCATTCGACCATCTTCGGGAACCACTAGTTGACTGAAGTATTTCTCGAAAACTTCTAGAGGCATAATGGTACATTCAGATCCCGTATCAACCAAGCAATTCATCTTCCGTCCTTCAAATTCAGCTTCGAAGACTGGACTCCATGCAAACAAATCTTGCTCATTCCGTTGGGGGCTTTGTGAGGGGGGGGCCGCTGCGAATTGCCCCCTCAAGGCAGCGGCTGGGAGTTTAACGTCTGCGGAGGAGTCTCGGGGACTGTGGACATCTGGCATCCGGCAGTATCGTGAGATATGTCCCCGGCGCCCGCACCTCCAGCATGTGACTGCTCCCCGGGGACGGGGGCTTGAGCAGGGGCGTAACGACCGCGGTCGCAGCGGTCGCCACTGCGACCGGGCCCGCAGGGTTTTAGGGGCCCGGCAGCCGCTCTGCACAGCCGGCTCCTCTCTGTAACAGAGGAGATGCGCTGTGTAGTGGCCGACTACGCGACCGCCAGGGGGCCGGCCTGTGAGTCAGGGGGCCCGGTGTCAGCAGGGGGCAGAGGGGCCCCCTGACCTGGAGAGACCCACCAGGCGTTTCTGAGCTGCGGCAGAGCAGAAGCGCTCCTGCACAGCAGACGAAATCCATCCTTCCAGGACCTGCGATGATGTCATGCCCATGTGAGTGTGTGGGAGGAGACACAGGATTGCCGGCAGAAAGCATCAGAAGATACGGATTCCTGAAGGAGACATGGACACATGATGACTGGTAATGAGAAAAGAGGGGGCACGAGGGGGAGGGGAGTGCAGGATGAGTGGCATATGAGGGCTGCAGACTGTGACAGAAGGATGTGAAGGGGTGCAGAGTGTTTGAGAGGGGTAAGTTGGGGTACAGGCAGGGTGAGATATGTGGGGCAGGGTGTGTGACATATGGGGGTGTAGTGTGTGTGCTATGGGGGGTGCAGGCTGTATGGGGAGCAGTGTGTGTGACATATGGGGGCAGGGTCATAACTACCGTGGTTGCAGGGGTCAAAAGGAGAAGAGAGGTACTTGTTTTTTTATTTTGCTGGCTCCATGACACATGGAGGCCTGGAGGGGCCTTGCTGCATGACACATGGAGGCCTGGAGGGGCCTGGCTGCATGACATGGAGGCCTGGAGGGTCCTGGCTGCTTGACATGGAGGCCTGGGGGCCTGGCTGCATGACACATGGAGGGCCTGGGGTGGCTGGCTGCATGACACATGGAGGCGCTGGGGTGGCTGGCTGCATGACACATGGAGGCCTGGAGGGGCCTGGCTGCATGACACATGGAGGCCTGGAGGGGCCTGGCTGCATGACACATGGAGGCCTGGAGGGGCCTGGCTGCATGACACATGGAGGCCTGGAGGGGCCTGGCTGCATGACGCATGGAGGCCTGGAGGGGCCTGGCTGCATTACACATGGATGCCTGGAGGGTCCTGGCTGCATGACATGGAGGCCTGAGGGCCTGGCTGCATGACACATGGAGGCCCTGGAGGGGCCTGGCTGCATGACACATGGAGGCCCTGGGGTGGCTGGCTGCATGACACATGGAGGCCTGGAGGGGCCTGGCTGCATGACACATGGAGGCCTGGAGGGGCCTGGCTGCATGACACATGGAGGCCTGGAGGGGCCTGGCTGCATGACACATGGAGGCCTGGAGGGGCCTGGCTGCATGACACATGGAGGCCTGGAGGGGCCTGGCTGCATTACACATGGATGCCTGGAGGGTCCTGGCTGCATGACATGGAGGCCTGAGGGCCTGGCTGCATGACACATGGAGGCCCTGGAGGGGCCTGGCTGCATGACACATGGAGGCCCTGGGGTGGCTGGCTGCATGACACATGGAGGTCTATGGGACTGCATAAAAAACATGAAGGACACCTTATACATGGACTAGGGGTACATTATACATGGAGGAGTATGGGGCTGCATAATACAATATGAAAATTGATGGGGCTGGATTATAATACATATAGGACTATGGGGGCTGCATTATAATATATGGAGGACTATGGAGGCTACCTTATACATGGACTATGGAAGTGCATTATAAAACATGGAGGACTGTGTGGTGCAGTATAATATATGGAGAACTATGGGGTGAATTTTAATACATGGAGAACTATGGGAAATGCATTATAATTGAAGGGCTACTTTATACATGGAGGATTATGGGGGTGCATTATAATATATGGAGGGCTATGTATCTGCATTCTAATATATGAAGAGTTATGTGAGACCCTTTATACAATTATTTGGAAGGCTATGTGGGGGCTGTTATAGTATTTTGAGAACTTTATACAGGGGGGACAAAGATACAAGTATGGGATGGAAATGTTTTGTGCTGAGGGAAAAAGGCTCTTTCCCTCAGCAGCCAACTTTCCCATGCTCTGCTATACATCTCTCAGCACCCAGCTTTCCCATGTTCTGATATACATCTCTCAGCACCCAGCTTTCCCATGTTCTGATATACATCTCTCAGCACCCAGCTTTCCCATGCTCTGCTATACATCTCTCAGCACCCAGCTTTCCCATGCTCTGCTGTACATCTCTCAGTACCCAGCTTTCCCATGCTCTGCTATACATCTCTCAGCACCCAGCTTTCCCATGTTCTGCTATACATCTCTCAGCACCCAGCTTTCCCATGTTCTGATATACATCTCTCAGCACCCAGCTTTCTCATGCTCTGATATGGGAAAGCTGGGTGCTGAGGACAAGATAAATATCAGAACATAGGAAAGCTGGGTGCTGATAGAGGGATTTCAGGGTGCTGTGGGTGAGAGCCAAGTGTCAGCGTCATTATCCTGTACCCCGAGTGTCAGTGTCATTATCCCTTACCCCATACCTCCCAACCGTCCCGGATACAGCGGGACTTTCACGCTTTACGTTGTTTGTCCCGTTGCCACGATCGGGACGGCCGGCTCCCGGGCTCCGCCCACCCACTCTCTCTCCGCCTCCCTGCTTTTCCCTCCTACCATCCCAGTAGACGTGGCATAACAGAGAGGAGCGCTGCCTGTGCTGCTGCTGGTACAGTAAAATCTCCCCAGCGCTGATTTCCCTCCCTCCCCCCCCCTCACCCCCGGCCGGAGCCTCTCTGTGCGGTCGGCCGGCCGCCTGTCTGTGCGGTCGGCCGGCCGCCTTTCTGTGCGGGCGCCCCCCGGCCGCCTGTCTGTGCGGGCGCCCCCCGGCTGCCTGTCTGTGTGGGCGCCCCCCGGCCGCCTGTCTGTGCGGGCGCCCCCCTGCCGCCTGTCTGTGCGGGCGCCCCCCTGCCGCCTGTCTGTGCGGGCGCCCCCCTGCCGCCTGTCTGTGAAGGCGACCGGCCACCTCACTGTGTGGGCGACCGGCCGCCTCACTGTGGCTCCCTGCGTGTCCATGCTGGAGGCCCGCCGGCTGCCTGCGTGTCCATGCTGGAGGCCCGCCGGCTGCCTGCGTGTCCATGCTGGAGGCCCGCCGGCTGCCTGCGTGTCCATGCTGAATGGGTGTGGATGGGGAGTGGATATGGGCGTGACTGTGAAATGGGTGTGGTTAGGGGGCGTGGCCTAAAAATTTGCCGCGGCGCGCTACGCGCGCCGCAAACTTTGTCCTTCTTTTCCTTCTTTAAAAGTTGGGAGGTATGCCTTACCCCAAGTGTCTGTGTATGTGGAGGGGAGGCCCAGGTCTAAACTTTGCACCGGGGCCCATCCAACTCTAGTTACGCCACTGGGCTTGAGTCATGCAAAGAGGGCCGTCCGGCTGTCAGTGGAATCACCATCCCAGAGGGTGTAGCTGGTGGCCTCTCCAGGGGAGTAGGGGACGACCCAGCTCTGATTTTAGACACTTCCAGCTTTAGCTCCTTCAACTCAGCACGCAGAGCTTGTACAACATCTACCAGTCCTTCCGCTCCTGACAATTGCATTCCGCCTCCCTCCAGCCGTGTACTGTCCACAGCCCCTTGAACTACCAGAATGGACTCTGCCTCCCTTTCCACCGCGGCCTGGTAAATATGCCAGAAAGATATTTCTGGGGTAGCCCGGGCCACCTCATACAGTTTATCCCGAAGGAGCCTGTTAGCTAACCCTGTGATGAATTGGTCCCGGAGCAAGTGGTCTACCTCCCGGAACGCTCCCAGGGCCCCTGGGTCTAGTCGCTGCACTTCATTCAATGTTTCCTGTAGCGTATTAGAGTACTGCATCAGAGACTCACTTTCCTTTTGAGGGCGGTTAAAGAAAAATGATCGAAGCTGGGTCACACGGGCCCGGCCTCCAGAACTCCCCTCTAACAGTACCAAAATTTTTTCTAACGTACTTCTCTCAGCCTCAGGTCGTACCATCACCGTCCGCCTAGCGTCGCCTTCTAGTGCGTTCAATGCCAGTTCTGCTCGTAATGCGGGAGTCAGATTACACATCCGCAGAATACTCTGGACCCTCTCTGCCCAATCCTGCAATGCCATATTACGCCCGTCGTATTTCGGCATGTGCTGGAGTAAAGCTCCTACCGGCACATGCCCTCCCACATTCGCCGCGGCTGCCAAAAGACCCGCCCCCAGCAGCGGGGCTGCTGATGCGGTGGGATCATTTCTTCCCTCGCCGCCTCCGTCCATGACAAACACTGGATCCTGCCGACTACGCCAAAAATGTAATGACCAGAGGTCCTATTAAGATCCAGTGAGTCACAGACCGAGACTGAGGCAGAAATGAACAACAGTATTTTACTGAAATGGGGATCAAATTACGGTGAAATGTAGAATATAATAAGCTCAAAATCCCCTTAAAAACATTACCATTAATAATTTCACACACTAAGCGCTAGCCGAAAATCAATGCATCGATCTCAGAGATCCCAGGATATGTAAATCACATTTGGGACCCGGAACAAATTTACCTACACGTTAAACTTATCAAACTGGAAAGACGATGTAAATTAGGTGAGGGTGGCCTGATGGAACCTCTGAGATGGCGCACTGAGTATAACTTATCACAGATAATAATACAATACACTAAATTAATGATGACTATACACTTATCACAGGGATACCCGGGTATCTCACAACCTATGGTACCATTAAACTCCAATGTAACTTTACACCGGTGTGTTTCCACGTGGGCTGCAGCAAGTCCAGAAAAATAAAAATAAAACTTTGGCGCCAAAAATAAGTACTTATTGCAAAAGGAAAACAAAGTTTGGCAGCTATCAGCCAATGCCAGAGTCACCTGTCAAGCACTTTAATTCTGTAGCCTCAGGGTGCAGTCTGGGGATCACTCTTTTCCAGGGCTTGTCAGAATCCTTCCAATGGGGATGACACCGGACGCCGTCTCTCTTATCGCAGTCACTCACGGCCTTACTGGACATCAATCACTTGCTCTGTCAGGGGGGAAACATCTCCTCAGCTTCTCCTCAAATGCTCTTTCAGTTGGACCCAGGTCCGCACAACTGGATCGCTTATCACACAGTGATGTGGTATTGTCTTCGCAATTTCTGTTTCCCTTCACTCTCCTCAGATGCTGTCACTGGCTCTGTTCACCAACAAGTCTCTTGGTCACCATTCGGGGCTTACAACCAACTTTTTAAGGCCCATATTGCTTCACCTACACGTTTTCAAAACCCGTTGCCATGGACACCCAACTCCCTCCTCGCACTTCCTGGATCTCCACAACTACTTCCTGTTTATCGCTCAGACAGACAGGCAGACTCTGCAGGGTCCTAATGCTCGCCCTGTATTGTCATAGTTCACTCTCTTACAACTTCATCAATAAATTGTATGAATCATTGTTGAACCGCATGGATGCAGTCTTTCAAGCTCATGGAAGTCACACAACATATTAAATATGGCTCTAATAGCACCACAACTTCATTCACCAATGTTATGCAACATATCTTTGTATAAGAAGTTAATTATTCGTTTGAATTTCACATTACTTTCTGTGGGCGAAAAACTTTTGTCTTGCCAAAATCTGACCTTTCTGTGTTCATTGAATGATCAATATTTCAGCTTTGCAGCAACTTTATTTTCATAACCTAAACCATATTTATGAGGGTTTCAGCTTTCAAAAGCGTAATTTATAAAACCTATGGATGAATAAAAGTCAGGTAATAAGCTTTATTACATAACATGGATAAGCGACAGAACTTCTGTCAGGGACTATACTGCTAGCACGAAGCCTTCTCAGTTAATAAGATATCAGTAGTAGAAGTAAATGAACTAAAGAATTAAAGAAAAGCATAAGCTGCCTGAGAGACAAAGACAACTTAAATGCACACCCAGTCAGGAAACCAAGGGTGGGTGCTGTGTCCCCCAATGAAGACTATGAGAAAGAGACTTTAGAGGGAGTACCAACAATCTTAATTTCTCATTCGCTTCATTGGAGAGATGTAAAAATCTTGAAATGTCCTAAAGCTGTCCCTTGGGTGAAGGCAACAACAAAATAAAAATTGTTAAAGAGGAATTTTGCTCTTGTTCATGGAACCACCTAAATGACCACTGCCAGCAGAACCTTCCTGCCAAAGCTTGCATCTGAAAAAGCAAAAGTATAGACCCTGTAAAACCTAGGTGTGGTGGAAATCCTAAAAATGCACCGTAGTCAAGATAGGGTCATGGGCCCTCTGATGATGTCTATAGCACTAAAAGACGCCTGGAGATGCTTGCATCCCTAGGATAGAGAGTATACTTATTAATCGCACGCAAACAATTCATGGTCCCGTATTGACTGCTTTCTCATCTCTGGAGTGCTGATACGCAATCTGGAGGGAGTGGAGGTGGGAGACTTAGTAATATCGGACCATTCACCGGTGGTGATTGATTTCACAGATGCTTTCCCCAGAGGCTCAGACTATCTTTGGAGATATCAAACCTTCCTTTATGAAAACGAGGAGTTCTCACTGAGACTGAAAGAGTGGTGGTCCGAGTTTGTGGATCACAATGGACAGCATCGAGATACTCCGATGCTTTTGTGGGACGCAGCAAAAGCGGTCCTAGGGGGCAAAATAATAGGTTATGTTTCCTCAATGAGGAAGAAAATACAGACCAAATTTATTGAAACTTCCTTCAAGTTGAGGCAGGCTTATACGTCCTTTCAGGAGAAGCCAGACAAAGCCCATAGGGATGTTTGGTTGCTGGAACAGGGGGCTTTTAACAGGGGGCAGTAAGGAGGGAACAAATATTTAAAACAGCCCAGGAGGCGACCCTTCATCGATTTGGGAATAAGGCGGGTAAACTGATGGCCAATCTGGTAAAAATTAGAGGGACACTGCAAGGACCTATGCAAATGAGGGATCGCACGGGTGAGGTACACAATGATCCTGGGAAGATAATCGAAATAGTGGGAGCATATTACAAGGAATTATATACGGGGGACATTCAAGTCACAATTCCAGATAACAATATTTTGACTAAAGGGACCCTTCCTAGGATCACCGAGGAACAACGTACTTTTTGAACGCTAAAAATTTCAGGGGAAGAGGTAGTTAGCACTCTCAAAAGTATGCAGAACAAAGCGCCAGGGCCAGACGGGTTCACAGCTGAATTCTACAAGATGATGGTAGATGAGACCTCTCCTATCTTGTTAGAAATATATAACAAGGTCCTGGAGGGTGAAGCGTCTTTTCGCAATAGTAACCTAGCCTATATAAAATTAATTCCGAAACAGGGTAAGGATCCGCTATCCCCAGGCTCTTACAGACCAATTTCACTCATTAATTTGGACATAAAGTTACTATAAAAAATACTGGCTAATCGCTTAGCGGTAATCCTGCCCCATTTAATATCCCCAGGTCAAGCAGGTTTCATTAAAATTAGATCAGCGACGCAAAATATTCGTAAAGTCTTATTGGCCCTTGATAGGGTGAGCTCTAAGGATCTGGTCAACAAGACTCCAGCGTTATTAACAATAGATGCCGAGAAGGCCTTTGATAATGTGGAGTGGCCTTGGCTCTATAGAGTTTTAGACACAATGCTATTCTCGGGGTCTTTCTACAATGTGGTACGGGAGATTTATACAAATCCTAGAGCACAGGTTTATATTCCAGGTTTCCTCTCGACTCCCTTTCATTTGCATAGGGGGACTAGGCAGGGCTGTAAACTTTCACCACTACTCTTCAACCTGGCATTGGAGCCCCTGGCGAGGCTGTTAACTGACCATCGCACTTTTCAAGGGATCCTCATAAATAAGATGCGAATACAGGCAACACTCTTTGCCGACGACGTACTGTTTCTCTCTGATCCTAAAACTCAGGTACCACTTATATTAGATATATTGCGAGAATACAGGAGCTACTCAGGCTTTAAAATTAACCCAACTAAATGTGAATTGCTGTACCTTGGCAATGGGAAGGCTCATTTGCAGGAGGGTGGCCAGTGTGAGCATATTTCTATAGCAAGATCATACATTACATATCTAGGTATTAGAATTAGTAAGGGGACGACTTCTTTATATAACCTAAACTTTCCGCCTCTTATAAATCAACTTGTTCAAGACCTCCAGAGATAGCAGGACCTCCCGTTGAACATCATGGGCAGAGCACAATTAATTAAGATGATGTCTATGTATAAGTTGATGTATCATATCCAAACTCTACCTTTGCTCTTGAGACATAAGGATGTTGAACTTCTTAATAGAAGTTTCTCGAGGTTTGCGTGGAGGGGAAAACGAGCTGACTGCATCAAAGGATAATGGGGGATTAAACCTACCAAATGTTAGGGGGTACAATCTGGCCTGTTTGTCCAGGTATTGGATGGATTGGATTCATGGCTCACAGAAACACATGTCCCTTGGAGTTGAGAGAGATTGTGTTTCCATGGGATTTAAAGGCCCTTCTACACACCAGTCAAGCTAATCTACCCCCAAAAATTAAGCAGTCTTCTCTGTTTAAGGATACGATAGCAGCCTGGAGGGCAGTGAGGAAGCATTACAAGTTGGCATACAAAATTTCCAAATATCTACCCCTATGGGAAAATCCAGGGTTCAGACAGGGAATTAGCAATAAACTATTTGAAGAATGGAGGCGGAAAGGTATACAAAGGGTCTCCCATCTTTTTCATCCTTCTAAGCCAAGATGGTTGGGGAGGGAAGAATTGGTAGGTAATTAAGGGTTAAATCCTAACCAAATAATCCAGTATGATAAGGTGAAGCATAAGGTTATGGCTCAATTGGAAGACATATCATCGGAGGTGTCGCCTAATACATTTGACGGCCTGGTCAAGTTGGCACAAACGTACTCGTCAATTTCATCTCTATATGGGGCAATGCGATGACTGGCTATCAGCCAGAGAGTTTCTTTAAGCCATGGGAAAAGCAACTAGGGGATCCCGACATTGGAACAAAGATCAGAGAGGGGTGGGGGGCCCTACAAAAGGCAATACTGAATGAACAGTGGCGGGAGACTCAATATAAAGTGACGCACTGGGCGATCTATGCATTCAATTTGCCCAGAAAGCTTGAGAATCCTGAGAAGATTGCTCATTGTCCGAAATGTAATTTAGAAGTTACGGATCTCTACCATGGATTGTGTCTGTGTCCCCACTTTGAGCCACTGTGTGTGTTGCTAAACTCTGGGACATCAAACTCCTTCTCTCCCCTACTCTGGTTCTGTTCCATGCGTGGGAAGAGGTGAACGTCGACGGGAGAAGGAGTAGACATCCCCTTTACTATTACATATAATCATACTTGCAACAAAGAGGATGATACTGAAATATTGGTTGGAGTCAAAAGTACCCTCGTTCGAAGAAGTAATAATCCACATAAAATGGCTGATGGAGTTAGAGGGCCTTGATGCTGGAAGGAAGTCGGGACGATTGGGTAGTCACTTCAAAAAGTGGAAGGCGTTTATAATAACCTACTACAATTCGGAGGAAATAGAACGCTTAATGTCACCATTTAAGGAGATGGTATGGTATCACTCTGAGAAATTAGGTGTTTCACTTGGAGGTGGGGGTTGAAGGTGACTAGGTGGGAGTGGGTTTGAGCAGAGTGGGGTTCAGGGGAGGGGGGGGAAGTAGGAGAGTTTAACAGGATGGTTGCAAATTCATTCATACAGTTACATAAGTAAGGATGGTTGACCGCGGAGAGATCAACATCCAACACCGCGGAGACACCATCACGTGTTTCTCAACGCTGGCAGAAAATTAGCCAGGTATTTCACCTGGAAGGAACAACCACAGGAAGGGCAGTCTCCAGTCAAGGAAACCGCCTATACCAAAACATGGTATCCATCCTAATGAGGGGCAAATACCCCGAAACAGCTGTCTGTGGATGGATACCATGTTTTGGTATAGGCGGTTTCCTTGACTGGAGACTGCCCTTCCTGTGGTTGTTCCTTCCCGGTGAAAGACCTGGCTAGATTCCTGCCAGCGTTGAGAAACATGTGATGGTGTCTCCGCGGCATTCTTGTTTTGTCATTCATATAGTTAGTTATAAGGGTTTCCGTGAGGTATTAAAGATTCTAAAACTAAAGGCCCCATTACACGCAACGACGTATCTAACGATATATCTCCGGGTTCACGGATTCCGTGACGCACATCCGGCATCGTTAGCGACGACGTTGCGTGTGACAGCAAGGAGCGACCGTTAACAATGGAAAATACTCACCAAATCGTCCATCGTTGACTCGTCGTTCCTTTTCAAAAAATCATTGTTTGTTGAGCACACAAGTTGTTCGTCGTTCCCGAGGCAGCACACATCGCTACGTGTGACACCTCGGGAACGATGAACTACAGCTTACCTGCGGCCGCCGGCAATGCGAAAGGAAGGGAGTGGGCGGGATGTTACATCCCGCTCATCTCTGCCCCTCCACTTCTATTGGGCAGTGGCTTAGTGACGCCGCTGTGACGCTGCACGAACCGCCCCCCTTAGAAAGGAGGCAGTTCGCCGGCAACAGCGACATTGCTAGGCAGGTAAGTCCCGTGTGACGGCTGCTAACGATTTTGTGCGCCACGGGCAGCGATTTGCCCGTGACGCACAAACGACGGGGGCGGGTGCTTTCACCAGCGATATCGCTAGCGATATCGCTGCGTGTAAGACCCCCTTTACTGTGAATACTGTGAACATTGATTAGATGTTGTAGTACTGAATTGTAAAAGGAATGATATACAATTTTTTTGTCATTTTGCTAATAATATTGTTGATATTATTAATATTATTTGTTTCTATGTAATGATTTGTTTGCTTTTGAAAGTCAATAAAAATTATAATTAAAACTTAGATGTGAAGCAATGACGAAGTAGCTGCCTTACAGAATTGCAGAACAAATGCCTGGTGACGAATGGCTCAGGAGGTTTTTCACAGCCCTCATAGAGTGCACCCTTACTTCGACTGGGAGGGATCTAGACTTCTTCCTATATACTTAGATAATGGCTGATTGAATCCAGCGAGCAGTGATCTCTTAAAGGGGTTATCCAGCTTAATTTGCTTTTTTTTATTATTTCCCTATTGGCCTACATTGGGGCAGGTAAGTAGATAGAGACCACTTACCTGCCCTGCTGTCAGCCCCTCTCCCCCGGCTCAGAGTGGTCATGTGACCGCTCCTGCCGCGATTTTGCTGCTTCCGGTCATTTCAGGTCAACATGGGCAGGGCCATGTTGACATGCAAATCTGGAAACAGCATGTCGCCTCCCTGCTGGGCTGTACAGTGCGAGGAGTCACCGCCCCTCATCCCTGCACCCTCCCACACATTCCCCCGCACCCCGTACTCTGCCCACAACCTCCCCCTGCACTGCTGTGGGACCCGTGACCTGAGGGAGGGGCCTGGCGGCAGCTGCCGTGGTGTCAGCTCCAGCACCGGGCCCCCTGCTCAGGATCGCACATTCAAATATACCGGCATCGCAGATCACAGATGCCGGTATATTTGAAAGCACTGATGAGAGGGAGCGTTGCGCTGCTTCTCATCACTGCACGCTGTCTGAGCTCTCTTCAGCACAGCGGTGACGTCACTACTGTGCTGATATGTCCAGAGCACAGACAGCGCGCGAACGTGCAGGAGCGGCGGGGACCGAGGAAGGGTGAGTATGTACTCCCTATGGGGTGTGGGTCGGTGCACAGCCCGGTGTGTGTGTGTGTGTATGTGATGCACAGCCCGATGTGTGTGTGTGTATGTGTATGTGGTGCACAGCCCGATGTGTGTGTGTGTATGTGTGTGTATGCGGTGCACAGCCCGATGTGTGTGTGTGTGTATGCAGTGCACAGCCCGATGTGTGTGTGTATGTATGTGTGTGTGTATGCGGTGCACAGCCCGATGTGTGTGTGTATGCGGTGCACAGCCCGATGTGTGTGTGTATGTATGTGTGTGTGTATGCGGTGCACAGCCCGATGTGTGTAGGTATGTGTGTGTGTATGCGGTGCACAGCCCGATGTGTGTGTGTGTGTGTATGTATGTGTGTGTGTATGCGGTGCACAGCCAGATGTGTGTGTGTATGTATGTGTGTGTGTATGCGGTGCACAGCCCGATGTGTGTGTGTATGTATGTGTGTGTGTATGTGGTGCACAGCCTGATGTGTGTGTGTGTGTGTGTATGCGGTACACAGCCCGATGTGTGTGTATGTGTGTGTGTATGTATGTGTGTGTGTATGCGGTGCACAGCCTGATGTGTGTGTATGCGGTACACAGCCCGATGTGTGTGTGTGTGTGTGTGTGTGTGTGTGGTGCACAGCCTGGTGTGTGTGTGTGTGTGTGTGTGCGGTGCGGTGCACAGCCTGATGTGTGTGTGTGCGGTGCACAGCCTGATATGAGTGTGTGCGGTGCACAGTCTGATGTGGGGCTGTTATTTGCAATGCTGTAGTGATAACAGGTCAGGTGCTGGGGCAGAATATACTGACAGGGAATGTGTGTGCAGGGGGTAGGCAGAGGGTGAGGCTGGACACTGGGGTGGGGCTGGACACTGAGGCCGGGCAGTGCCAGCTGTGACTGGGAGGATCAGCACAGGAAGTGGTCAGTTTGCTGGAGCTGAATGTAAACAAGAAGCTGCAGAGAATAAAGGGTGAATTCAAGAGGAACAAAAGTTAAAAAACAAAAAATAACAATGTAGGGGTGTTTAATATGACAATACAGCACAGATTAGCTTAAACTCAAACATTTTTGTTATGTCGGACAACCCCTTTAAGAAATGGCCCGGCCTCTGAATAGACTTTCCAGAATGAGAAACAAAGAATTCAAAACAACTGAATGGAGCGGTGGCTTACAAGTAGCACCACAAAACTCGGACGACGTTCAGCTTGTGCAAAGCTCTCTAAGTAGGATGAGAAGGCAAAGGGCAGAAGGAAAGGAAGAAAATGTCCTCGTTAAGGTGGAAAGCCAAAACCACCTCAGGAGGAAAAGACAGAACCAGCCACACCACCACCACCTTGTCCCGATGCTGGAGAAGGTACGAGGGGCTGCTAATAAGTCTTTAGCTTTGTGATTTTTTTTGTTTCTATGGTAACGAATCTAACATCACATGAAAGCTTTATGTGTCTAATATATGTTTTCAAAATTTTGTGTTTGTTGCTTATGAAACAGTGCTCTACGCACGTGGGAAAACAAAATGGCGGAGTCTAATGCAATATTCACAGCAACTGAGAACAGAGGAGTGATAAAATTCTTGTTTCTGCAAGGAAAGTCTGCAAAGGATATTCATGGTGATATGTCACATACATTGGGGGATCAATGCCCTTCATATTCCACAGTTAAAAACTGGGTTGCCAAATTTAAAATGGGCCACTTCAGCACCAATGATGAGGAACGTCCTGGACGATCGAGAGTGGTTGTTGTTCCAGAAATTGTCGTGATGCTCTGCACAACCTCATACTGGAGAATCGACGAATTTCAGCTAAAGCAATAACAGACATCATGGGGATTACCCGTCAACATGTTTGTGTCATTATCCATCAACATTTGGACATGAGAAAGCTATCTGCAAAGTGGGTCCCCAAATGTTTGACAACAGATCAGAGAAGCACGCGAGTGAAAACTTCCCTGTCCATTTGTCAGTGTTTCCAGACTGAAAAGAACTTCTTGGATCGACTGGTCACTATAGATGAGACCTGGATTTATTTGTATGACCCTGAAATCAAGGAGCAATCAAAAGAGTGGAGGAACAGTGGTTCTCCTCATCCAATGACTTTCAGGGTGCAAAATCAGCCTCTAAGGTGATAGCGTCTATGTTCTGGGATAAGGAGGGCGTACTGCTATTGGACTACCTTCAAAAGGGTTCCACCATCTATGCAAGGTATTACATTTAACTTTTGGACCGATTGAAGGCAGCTTTGAAGGCCAAAAGGCATGGCAAGCTGTCCAAAGGAATCTTGTTCCTGCAAGACAACACCTCCACTCACACTGCACAAGCGACCACAGCAAAACTGGCATAGCTAGGCTTCCAGCTGGTTGACCACCCACCTTATTCACCACATCTAGCTCCCTCCGACTATCATCTGTTTCCAAACCTGAAGAAACACCTCAAGGGTACCAAATTTCACACCATTTCTGATGCCATGGCTGCTATGGATGCCTGGTTTGAGGCACAACCGAAATCCTTTTTGCTTGGCTTACAGAACATGGAATACCGATGTAAAAAGTGTGTTGACATCAGTGGAGAGTATGTGGAATAAATGTAAAGTTTCATCATCCTATCTTGTTTCTTTCTGGGTAAAGCCAAAGACTTAGCAGCAGCCCCTCGTAATGCACACTACAGGAGAGGGCAGTCCGCACCAAAATTGAAATGATGAAGGTAGTTGCTATATAAAAAGCCAACTTACAGGAGAGACAGAACAGCGAGAGGTCTCTAACTGGCTCAAAGGTTGAGTACTGAAGCGCGTCCAAACCAAACTTGAAATCCCAAAGATTTAGGGTCTGGTATGGCAGCCTTGAGTGAGCCACTTCCTGGAGAAAAGTTTTGACATGCGGCTTAGAAGTTAGATCTCTGTGAAAAAGAATAGCTGGCCGTTGTGGGACTTGAGTGCCAGTCCCGACTCTAGACCAGACTGCAAAAAGAGAGAAGCTTTGGCTAGAAGAAGGACTTTGGAGTAATATTGCTAGAATCACACCAATGAAAGTAGAACTTCCATGTACAAATGTAGCTGCCCTATGAGGACTGATTTTGAGTCTCAATTATAGCCCTGATAACTGGATCTGACAGGCCTGATGAACTCAGTACTGTGGTTTCAACAGCTCTGCTGTTAAATTAGCCGACAATCAAGTCTGATGGAAGAGCAGACCATGGGAAAGAAAATCTGCACAGTCTGGAAGAAGCTGCCACTAATAAAGGTTGAAGGAGCAACCCTGATATAAAACGGTGCAATGTTAACCACCATACGAATGACCGATGGATGTGGAATGGTAAACGAACAGGTCGATCCACAGACACACCTGTCTCAACAAGACAAAAGGGCATTCTACAGGGGTCTGGAATCAAACTGAGCAAACAGAACCACCTTGAAAGCCGCTACCCTCTTGCTTAGGACACTCATGAAGAACCAAAGGGGGACTCTTCACTGATTGCCTTATGGTCCAGATGCTGGATCAAAGAACTGAACTTTTCTTCTTGTTTGGACTTTGTTGAATATCATCCCCAGAAAACAGTCGCTGTGCTGAGACTAGAGAGGTATGTAGATAGTTCATCCAAAGCAAGCCAGGGAGCCCAAGACAATCTTTAGGCTCTCCAATTTTTCTCCGTAACAGAGTCTTGATGAGAATGTCATCCAGGTAAGTAATTACCACAATCCCTCTAGGCCACCCTGACTGATCCTTCTTGAGTATGACAAACAAGTTTGAGTAGAACCCCTTGAATTATTTCAGAAGTGTGACCGGTATAATCAACCCTGCCTGAAGAAGAGACCATATTTCCCGGCCTAAACTGGATCTTACCTTGTGGGTTCTGGTGAAGACGAGATCTGAAAATCTGATTGTGTGGGAGCATGGTAAACCGTATCCTGTAATCAGAGGAGATGAACTCTCTGACCCAGACATTATCAAGCACCTTCCTTCCCCCTCCCCTCCCCCCCCTCCTCCCCCCCACTACCCCACCTTTCCTCTTTCCCTTAGGGATTATATTTACCCTTCTATTTGATACCAATATGGGGAACAAGGCTCCTTTGTCCTTAAATTGAGATCGGGTTTATGCATACATATGTATTGCTATTTAATATTTAATGATCTATGCACATTTTTTCCACTAAGGAATATCATTTTTCACCTCTGGGATTATTTGCTTATATATAGAAAATAATATACATAAAAAGTAATAAGATGAGTTTTTCTCCATATTCACTTCATCTATAAGATGGAGAATAGAGGGGTTTATATCCATCCTTTACCTTTAGCATATGAGTATAATTAATATGAACATAATTAATAAGAGTGATATTGCTTGGATTTTGTGCTTCTATGTATTTTCTCTAAGAGGAGGAATAGGATATATAATATATTATATATTCATGCGAAACATTTTGTTTGCTATAAATTGATTAAATACATATGAATGCGGACATAAAATTCTTTGAACGGAGGAGCCTTACATTTGGGAGTAATGATATACACCATTTCAACTGACATCGAATTTCATCTTTATACTAGTATTTGTCATGTATGAATAAGTTCTATCTGTTAATCCTTTAACTTTAATTATAATCGAAGGAGGATAATATGGATTCAAACACTCACCTGCCTTTTTGTATGTAATTAACATATTCTTACCCCTCCCTCTTCCACACTCAATAGATTAGTCTATTTTAGTAGCTCTGCCGGTTTCATGAGACACTTATGATTAAGGACTTGTTTGTTTTTATTAATAGTCCGAAACGCGTTAAGCTATCATGACCCTTACTTTTACCATCTAAGTGGATTTTCGGTCTTCACGATGTTTTTAACGATGTCTTAATAAAGCCTTGGATGTTTTAACATAAGGAGGATTTGTGCCGGATCGCCCTCTTTTTCCTTTCAACATTATCAAGCACCCCTAGCCATTCATCCTGGAAGACAAGGAGTCGACCACCCACCTGGGAAATATCCCCAAGTGGAAGTAATCTGCCCACATCTAAATGTAGGCTTGAACAAGGATTTCCTTCTTCCCTGAGGAACATAAGATCTGAGCTGATACTTGGTGTCATCTGCCAATGGGAACTGATACAAAGGATGGAAATGAAGAGATCTGCATCTTCAAAACAGACAGCTAGACCTGAACAGACAGAGTAGCATGTTTCTACACTCGGTAGCATCTGCAATAATCTTGTCCAATCTACTAAAGTTGAAACAGGCAAGAACACTAAAGAGTAAGGGGTACTTGCACGCTGCGACATTGCAAGCCGATGCTGCGATGTCGAGTGCGATAGTCCCCGCCCCCGTCGCAGCTGCGATATCTTGTGATTGCTGGCATAGCGAACATTATCGCTAAGTCAGCTTCACATGCACTCACCTGTCCCGCGACGTCGCTCTGGCCAGCGATCCGCCTCTTTCCTAAGGGGGCGGGTCGTGCGGCGTCACAGCGACGTCACACGCCAGGCGGCCAATAGCAGTGGAGGGGCGAAGATGAGCAGGACGTAAACATCCTGCCCACCTCCTTCCTTCTGCATAGCAGCCGGGACGCAGGTAGGAGATGTTCCTCACTCCTGCGGCTTCATACACAGCGATACCTGTCGCTGTACCGGCATTATGGAAATGTCGGACCCTACACCGATGATACGATAACGACGCTTTTGCGCTCGTTAATCGTATCAAAAAGGATTTGCACACTATCGACTGCGACGCCGGATGTGCGGCACTTTCGATTTGACCCCACCGACATCGCACCTGCAATGTCGTAGTGTGCAAAGCCCGCCTAAGACATTTAAGAGATCTCTTAGAAGCGAGATCCGCCTTCCCGGCTTTGAGCCATACAATATGGAGGTTAGCTATAATATTGCACACTGCCTGAGCTGAGCAGATGACCTTATTTAAGGACACTGAACACAGGTCTGTGCTTGAGCAATATAGTTAGTTGCGACTGGTAATTCCACCTTGGAAGAAATGTAAATGATAACTTATCAAGGTGCTTAACCTAGGAAGTAACCACTTTAGAAACCCAAGCGGTAGCAAAAGCTAGCCTCAAATCAAAACCTGCCATCTCATATACTGACTTGGCCATGGACTCAATGCGTATGTCCGTAGGGTCCCTCAGCGCCTCTACCTCTGCAAGACAACAGCTGGTAATCTTCGACAAAAGAGACACCACAGGAGGGGAGAATCAAGACACTAACAATTCCGATGGGAAGGGGTACAACATCGCCATGTTTCTGAAAACCTATATCTTGATGCTCTGATCCCCTATGTAACATTCTCAAATATGCTTTGTTCAAAAAACAAAACATATAAATAGTGGAGGGCGTGAGACCTGGCCCTGTGGTGTAGCTGATGAGTTTCACTCACTCTGGGTAGCAGTTAGAGTCCCAGGGGCGGTAGAGACCTTAGGCAATCGTTCCACAACTGTAACAGGAAAGTGACTGTGCGCCTGGGCTATAACCATGGCTGATGCTGGCACAGTGCAGTTGCCATAAATGGAGCGAGCAGTGATAACCAGAGGCACACACAGAATAAATATCTAAGGAAAATGATAACGCTCACACCGCAAAAAGTGGTAAGGGCAGGGTCAGCAGTGGGCACTTAATCACTTGCTCTGATTAGCCCAAAGATGGGTACAAACCAGCCCTGCTGAATGGTCAGCGGATAGGGTCTTCTGGCTAAATTGATTGTCCAGGAGGCATGTGCACTGTGGCCATAATAAACCTACAAGTGCTGGATGCAGATTAAGTGCCAATAATGTCTGTTGTCGTGTGCACGTCAGCCCCGCTAATTAGATGAATGGTAGGACCCACCAGTCATGCTGCTTCATGGGGAAATGGGTGCACACTGCCCACGCCATGTAGTGAGACTGCTGATTGGCCGGTAGGTAAGTGCGCCCAGTGGGCTAGCTGACTGGCCACTAGGTGGGGCCCACTGGCCACACAACTTGGCCAGGAAGCGAGAGCTGATCGCTGATTGGCTGGCCAGTGCAGAATAACTAGGGGGTGGACGGGGTATGCTGGCCATCTGTTTTTGCCTCTTTCATAAAGAGGACACAATGAGCAACATAATTAACTGTCCTGAAGAAGCGAGATTCTAGGATAGGTGTCTGGAAGTCCAAACTCCATCTTCCACTCCTTGCAAGCACACCGGGCTATGATAAGTTGGTGGGCAGGAGTCAAAGGCAAAAGGAGCAACTGGTCCAGGTACCTGATTGCCGAATGTGTCAAAGTACACTGTCCTGCCATACCAACGAGTAAGTATACAGGCTTAAGTCTCCATTGCTCCGTGGGGTGAAAAAGAGGGGCATTATCTCGCTCTATTACCTATCCTAACGATTATCAGACATCTAAAACACAAAAGGAGAGAGGGTTAGTTCCAAACCGAACCTAGCTAATGCTAAGACGGGTCTTATTCGGAAGCAGACATGGTTTCAGTCTAACAGTCCCTAAACTGAAGAGGCTTGTTGCTTACAGGCAAAGTATTGTGTGCTGGGAAGGAGCTGACTTTTTTGTTAAGATGTATTGTTAGTGTCAGCCTCCTGGTGGCAGCAGACTAACCTATGATTACTGTGTCCTCCAATGAAACAACTGATATAGTATAATTTCCACAATGGCTGCCATTTCACATCTTCTCGGAGATTTAAAGATATTTCATAACAGTGTTAGATAATCTTATTTACCAATGCCTACAGTTCTGTGCATTTTACAATAAGAAATTATAATGAAACTGGAAATCTAAATCTAAGACATTGACCATATCCACATCTGGCTGTAGTTTATATTTTTACTCCACTTCTTGTGTGGGTTTCCAAAACATATTGATAGGTTAATTAAATTCATATGCAATTGGCCTTGTATGTACATGTTTGAAAGGGAAAACATCTTGTGAGCGCTGCTGGGGACAGAGAGCAATGCAAGGGATTCTTATCTGTGTAGTGCCCTATAGAATTCCCTAGCGCTATATAACTAAAGGGTAGTAAATTATAGGACAAAAAAGCTGTTTCATGTCTTTTGCAGATTTTACCATCTAAGAAGTTAATAGTGATATTAGTTGGTCAACCCCTTCTCATTCCCCTTGTTTACCCCCGTAAAAATATATAAGCCTATATTGTCCTCCGTAGCGGCTGCGGATCAAACCGTGTCTAAAAGCATGTTCCCGAAGCTCACGTGACATTGTTATGACACACGAGCGCGGCGAGCAATCCGCGCCGGCTATCTTCTCCCCGGCTTTGCACATTTGAGCAGGATGTGAACGCTGCACTAACTTCCTACACAATCATCCGAAGGCATGGTGAAGGAATCCGGCGCTGATTGATCACGGGGCACGTGTGTCATAACAATGTCCCCAGGAACGCGGCTTCAGACGTCGCTGGAACCGCGGCCGCACCAAAGGGGAGTATAGGCTTATTTAGTTTTACAGGGAATGAGAAGGGGTTGTCCAACCCCTTTAAAGTCTAACATAGATAACACTATTCTACATTTATTGTGCAAACAGCACTAAGATATTTAGGATACATATTTATTATCAACCCTTGATAAATATAAAAATAACACCGACTACTCAGTTTTGCACTGCACCTTGTTGGAAGATCTGTCCTGTGTCTCGGGTATTTCAATTCTTGCTATCCTCCATCCTCCATCCTTACTTCTGTTCTCTTCCCAGATTGGACTGTTGTTTTCATTTATATACACCAGCAGTTTTCCAATTTTTTCTCCAACAAGGCGATAAGTGAAAATTAAACAAGACTTGCTGTTCGTGCGCAGATTTGTAAGTGGTAGTCTCAGACGGCCAACAGCCTTCTTGTGCCCAACAGTACCAGGAACTGATAGATAAAACCCAGTACCTGAAAAGAAGAAAACTATTTCACCTTCTAATTTTTGAAAAAAATGCTACTTTTCAAGTAGACAATATAAAGGAATACTTATCATATACAGTAAATGTTAAGAGTCAGACATGCCAAAGTGAAATTTAGAAACATTGCTATACAGATGCGCATGAGTATGCATAGAAATGATTAGTGCACACTCATATTAGTGCTGCACTTTGTGCCTGAATATAGTTTTAGTAATTAGCATAATTTTATATATATATACAGTATATATATTATATATATACAGGGCTGTATTTTGCCTTCGTGCTGCCCTAGGCACTATAAGTGGTCGCGCCCCTTAGTGACAATGTAAAACTGAGTTTTCGCACACGACATCTGTTTAAGGCAGATCTACTCCGAAAAACACTTTAAAAAGTATCAATGAGAAACGAAGGGCACTAACCCCCCCCAATGGGGATCACCACAGGCACATCAAAACATAGCATGAGTATAAAATATTCCCAGCGTCCCCACTTATATACTGTGACTGTCACACTGCCCCTAATAAACTACACACTGCCCTCCCTTATAAATTATACCCACCACACCTTCCTCAATTATGAAATATGATCTGTACTGTCCTCACATCATGCTGCCCCCTCCTCACAATGTCCCATGCATGCTGCCCCCTCATCACAATGTCCCATGCATGCTGCCCCCTCCTCACAGTGTCCCATGCATGCTGCCCCCTCCTCACAGTGTCCCATGCATGCTGCCCCCTCCTCACAATGTCCCATGCATGCTGCCCCCTCATCACAATGTCCCATGCATGCTGCCCCCTCCTCACAGTGTCCCATGCATGCTGCCCCCTCCTCACAGTGTCCCATGCATGCTGCCCCCTCCTCACAGTGTCCCATGCATGCTGCCCCCTCCTCACAGTGTCCCATGCATGCTGCCCCCTCCTCACAGTGTCCCATGCATGCTGCCCCCTCCTCACAGTGTCCCATGCATGCTGCCCCCTCATCACAGTGTCCCATGCATGCTGCCCCCTCATCACAATGTCCCATGCATGCTGCCCCCTCATCACAATGTCCCATGCATGCTGCCCCCTCCTCACAGTGTCCCATGCATGCTGCCCCCTCCTCACAGTGTCCCATGCATGCTGCCCCCTCCTCACAGTGTCCCATGCATGCTACCCCCTCCTCACAGTGTCCCATGCATGCTGCCCCCTCCTCACAATGTCCCATGCATGCTGCTCCCTCCTCACAATGTCCCATGCATGCTGCCCCCTCATCACAATGTCCCATGCATGCTGCCCCCTCATCACAATGTCCCATGCATGCTGCCCCCTCCTCACAGTGTCCCATGCATGCTGCCCCCTCCTCACAGTGTCCCATGCATGCTGCCCCCTCCTCACAGTGTCCCATGCATGCTGCCCCCTCCTCACAGTGTCCCATGCATGCTGCCCCCTCCTCACAGTGTCCCATGCATGCTGCCCCCTCCTCACAGTGTCCCATGCATGCTGCCCCCTCCTCACAGTGTCCCATGCATGCTGCCCCCTCCTCACAGGGTCCCATGCATGCTGCCCCCTCCTCACAGGGTCCCATGCATGCTTCCCCCTCTTCACAGGGTCCCATGCATGCTGCCCCCTCCTCACAGTGTCCCATGCATGCTGCCCCCTCCTCAGTGTCCCATGCATGCTGCCCCCCTCCTCACAGGGTCCCATGCATGCTGCCCCCCTCCTCACAGGGTCCCATGCATGCTGCCCCCCTCCTCACAGGGTCCCATGCATGCTGCCCCCTCCTCAGTGTCCCATGCATGCTGCTCAATGCTCACAGTGTCCCATGCATGCTGCTCCATCCTCACAGTGTCCCATGCATGCTGCCCCCTCCTCACAGTGTCCCATGCATGCTGCTCCATCCTCACAGTGTCCCATGCATGCTGATCCCTCCTCACAGTGTCCCATGCATGCTGCTCCATCTTCACAGTGTCCCATGCATGCTGATCCCTCCTCAGTGTCCCATGCATGCTGCTCCATCTTCACAGTGTCCCATGCATGCTGCTCCATCCTCACAGTGTCCCATGCATGCTGCTCCCTCCTCACAATGTCCCATGCATGCTGCTCCCTCCTCACAGGGTCCCATGCATGCTGCTCCCTCCTCACAGGGTCCCATGCATGCTGCTCCCTCCTCACAGGGTCCCATGCATGCTGCTCCCTCCTCACAGGGTCCCATGCATGCTGCTCCCTCCTCACAGGGTCCCATGCATGCTGCTCCCTCCTCACAGGGTCCCATGCATGCTGCTCCCTCCTCACAGGGTCCCATGCATGCTGCCCCCTCCTCACAGGGTCCCATGCATGCTGCCCCCTCCTCACAGTGTCCCATGCATGCTGCCCCCTCCTCACAGTGTCCCATGCATGCTGCCCCCTCCTCACAGTGTCCCATGCATGCTGATCCCTCCTCACAGTGTCCCATGCATGCTGCCCCCTCCTCACAGTGTCCCATGCATGCTGCCCCCTCCTCACAGTGTCCCATGCATGCTGCTCCATCCACAGTGTCCCATGCATGCTGCCCCCTCCTCACAGTGTCCCATGCATGCTGCCCCCTCCTCAGAATGTCCCATGCATGCTGCCCCCTCCTCACAATGTCCCATGCATGCTGCCCCCTCCTCACAGTGTCCCATGCATGCTGCCCCTCTCCATGAGCTCCTAATGCTGCCTTACTCTTTTCCATAATGACACCTCCATGCTGCCCCATTCATCATACTAAGACCACCACACTAACGCTTATGCTGAGACCCCCCCACACACACACACACACACTACCCCACTCTTGATATTGACTCCCCTACATTGCTCCACTCCATACTGAGCCCACACATGCTGCCCCTTCTCCATAATGAGCTCCCAATGCTGCCCCCTCTCATTCTGAGTCCTTACACTCCCCCCATCGATTTTGTCATTGCACTATCCCTCAACCCTTGCCCTCTGTCTCTAGCATTAGCCCCTCTCTCCCATTCCCCCAGCAGCAGCCTCTCTCCCCCGCCTTCAGCATCAGCCTCTCTCTCCCCCCAGCCTCCCCCCCAGCCTCTCTCCCCCCAGCCTCAGCCTCTCTCTCCCCCCAGCCTCTCTCCCCCAGCCTCAGCCTCTCTCTCCCCCCAGCCTCCCCCCCAGCCTCAGCCTCTCTCTCCCCCCAGCCTCCCCCCAGCCTCAGCCTCTCTCTCCCCCCAGCCTCCCCCCCAGCCTCAGCCTCTCTCTCCCCCCAGCCTCCCCCCCAGCCTCAGCCTCTCTCTCCCCCCAGCCTCCCCCCCAGCCTCAGCCTCTCTCTCCCCCCAGCCTCCCCCCCAGCCTCAGCCTCTCTCTCCTCCCAGCCTCCCCCCCAGCATCAGCCTCTCTCTCCCCCCAGCCTCCCCCCCAGCCTCAGCCTCTCTCTCCCCCCAGCCTCCCCCCAGCCTCAGCCTCTCTCTCCCCCCAGCCTCTCTCTTTTCCCAGCCTCCCCCCAACCTCTCTCTTTTCCCAGCCTCCCCCCAGCCTCTCTCTTTTCCCAGCCTCCCCCCAGCCTCTCTCTTTTCCCAGCCTCCCCCCAGCCTCTCTCTTTTCCCAGCCTCCCCCCAGCCTCCCTCTTTTCCCAGCCTCTCTCTTTTCCCAGCCTCCCTCTTTTCCCAGCCTCCCCCCAGCCTCTCTTTTCCCAGCCTCCCCCCAGCCTCTCTTTTCCCAAGATCCCTCTTTTCCCAGCCTCCCCCCCCAGCCTCAGCCTCTCTTCCCAGCCTCCCCCCAGCCTCTCTCTTTTCCCAGCCTCCCCCCAGCCTCTCTCTTTTCCCAGCCTCTCTCTTTTCCCAGCCTCCCCCCAGCCTCTCTCTTTTCCCAGCCTCCCCCCAGCCAAAAAGAGGCATCGCAACGATCATCAACTAACCTGTAAGGTGCCCATACATTCTAGGCTCTGCCTTACGCATACCTGCTCCGGTGCCTGCTGCCCTGCTCTGCTATTATCCTCTTCTGGCTGGCTCCAGCTCCAGTCGCGTCCTCCTCCGCGGCGTGTGTTGTCTGCAGAATTGGACGCTGCAGCACGGGGCAGTGAGCTGATTGGCGCGCCCGCGCGCCTCTGACCCGGAAGTGCAGGCCATGGAACTTCCGGGGTTAATCATCTCACTATGCCTGGCGCCCTCCGTGTATTTAAAGAGACAGAAGTGCGCCTTTCCTCTCCCTCTCAACCCCCCCTCCCCCCCGAGAACACAGCGAAGTGCAACGGAGGGAGGGGCGGGGGGCGGGGATGTAAAAAAAAAAAAAAATAAAAAAAATTTTTTATATATTTTTTTTTTTTGCTGCCAGAAAGTGCCGCCCCCCGCAACGTGCCGCCCTAGGCATGGGACCACGGGTGCCTAGTGGCAAATACGGCCCTGTATATATATATAAAGCTGAGTGTATATATGTGTGTGTGTGTGTGTGTGTGTGTGTCTGCTAAAGGAATCCGCACTGTCGTATTTACAGTCACAAAATTTTGTACAGACACTCCATATGACTCAGGGAACGTCATAGACTGTGTTTTGATGGGAAGATTTAACCCCGTGCTTTACAGTTACTCTCCAAAAAACATGCCTCCATTAAAGTCAATGGAGCTGCGAGCTATTAGGTTATTAATAGCAGCTGTGGTTGGTTGCTATAGGAACAAAATAAATTATTAGTATAAGAAGTTTATATGTGAGGTAATAAGATGTCGGAGAGACGGATAGAGAGAGACAGAAAGAGACAGACAGACAGACACAGACAGACAGGGAAAGAGACAGGGAAAAAAGACAGACAGGAACAAGAGACAGACAGGGAAAGGGACAGACAAGGAAAGAGACAGAGACAAGGAAAGAGAGAGACAGACGGGGAACGAGACAGATGGCAAAAGAGACAGATGGGGAACGAGACAGGCAGGGAAAGAGACAGACAGACACAGAGAGAGATAGAGATAGAGACACACATGGATAGAGACAGAGACACACATGGATAGAGATATAGAGATACAGACAGACAGAGACAGACATGCAGAGACAAACAAGCAAAGACAGACACGCAGAGACAGACAGACAGAGACAGACAGAGGCAGACAAAAATTAAAAGTGTAAATTCACAAAAAATTCCAACTGTGATACAATACAAAAATGAGATTTTTAGCAAAAAATTGATCAACCTTTTGAGCCACCCCTGTCAAGTCACTTCATTTTTGTATTGTATCACAGTTGGAATTTTTTGTGAATTTACACTTTTAATTTTTTCGCACGCCATTTTTCAAGCAGTGCTGGCTCCCTCCCTTTTGTATTTATATTGGTTCGGTGGTTAACCCCCACCATGCCGTGCACGCCTGGTCTGGCTTGCAGATTCCCTCTGTGTTTACCAAAATTATATATTGGTTGGTGTTCACAATTAACCACCTCCCCCCTTATCCACAGGCTTTGCAATCAAGCACCATTTACTTGGGCCTGTTCCGCCTTCATTCATGGATCCTGGTCTGGCACTGTGAGGGTGAGTTCTGACCGCTGATGGTTTTGCCCCACACAGGCGGAGCGGGCCCTGGGAAGGATGATGAGGGGAGTAGTGATGGCGAAGGCCTTTGGCGCCGAGGCGTGGTGCGCCGGCGCCGGTAATGAGAGTCCGAGTCAGATGCTGCGGTTCCAGGTGTTTTTACTCACTCTTTGTGCTGCATGCCCAGGTAGCGCTGGTCACTCGCTGTGATGAGCTCTGTCAAACTTGAATTCCCATGGAAGTCAGTCCGGTGTGATGCTCGGTGGTCCCTTCCTCCTAGCGCCCTGTGTGTCGGATCCCCGTGGCTTAAAGCTACTTGGGGACCCCGATTCGTCTCGAGTAGTACTCTTGTCCCTATTTGTAGGTGCCGCGGCTCCGCAATGGTACCTGGTGTGCTCTCTGAAGCCTTGGATTCTATCTGGCACTGTGCATTCGGGCTCTTTGTGGCCAGGGAAGCTTGAAACCTCCTCGTCCCGGCAGATTCTGGAAAACCAACAAGAATTGTGATCTTCCCTAGGGTCATGCACCCTGCGTGGCGTCGGTTCCAAGGAAGCGTTTAAGCTCGCACCTCTGCAACAGCTAGAACAACTCCTCTGTACCACCGGATCACCAGTAAGACACGTCTGCTTCTTTCCTCTTTTGCTGGAGAACTCTCTAACTGTTGTGTTGGCTCCTGACTCCCCCTAGTGGCTGCTCCTCCCACGGGTCCCTGTCACTAAGGGGTGGTGCCCCCCCATGTTTGAAGGCAACCTTAAGACCCAACCCTAGCCCGGTCCCCATTGGGAAGGGCAACCTGGTGGTGTATTTGAGTGTGTAAGTGGTGAAACCGATACCGACCTCCTCCGGATCCAGGCTGAGCACTACATCTTGAATCAGGTGCAATACTCTGTAGCGACTGAAGCCTCAGGGGAACCAAATTCCCCCACAGCAAATAGCAGCACTCCCGGGCTGCAACTAAACAAGGGCAGTACACTGCAATTTTCCAATTTGCAATATAACAATTAACATAATCTTCTCTTTATGGGAGGCACCAGCATTAAACATTATTAACAGGTCAACTCTGTACAGGTTCAAAGTATCAAAACACTTTCAGGTATCATTAGCAGCATGCAATTTCAGAAACCATTGTCATTTTAAAACTAGTGCAAACATCAGGTATATAAAACATTCTTGCATATAAAACTTTTTATAAACTATGCAGGTAAAATGTCCTTACTGTAACACAATGAGGATTGAAAGCCACCGGAGTCCTTTTCTGCCACTGGTCAGTGCACTGTTTCCGGTTATCAGACCTTCCTTAATAGCAGAAAACGTACAAGCCACCCTAATTCTGGTAGGGTGCACAATGAGTGAAACTATTTACAATGAGTTCTGACCACCATCAGTCCTGTGGCCCAGTTGTCCACAATTAATGCAAAACTCAACCCCCGAAAAATCAACCGGTATTTACAGGCGGAGAAATCAACCGAACATAGTTATTTGGGGCTGGGGAACTCCTTACCGGCTGGTGTCATGTATCTCTCTCCTGAAGTCTGGGTACACATGTCCCTTGTACCGGGTTTGCTTGGTGACTGGTTACTGGTGGGAAGCGGGGACTGGTTCCGGACGTACCTCTGGTAGGGATTCTGGCTCTGCAGCTGCCTTCTCCCGTCGGCTCAGTTCCACGTCCAAGGCATACCAGCCCCACTCTCTCTTGTGCCGGGTGTACGTCACCTGATTACCAGGATACAGATTGCGTCTGGGATGACCTTTGCAGAGGTGGGAAGGCACATCTCGACTGGAAACTAAGACCTCTTTGGCAAGCCCCCGTTCTGAAATGAAGCCCCACACCCGCTCTAAGTCAAACCGGGTGACTACACAGACCTGCAGCAGGCCCCGGGCCGTTGGATTGGCCTTTCAAAGCCGTTGCTTTGCTGCCAGGTTGCGGCTCTCTGTCTCCATCAGCTTTTCCTGATGCAACTGCTCCTCCTTAGCTAGCTGGGAGATGGTAGCATGGCAGGCAACCCACTCTTGATCCTCCTCACTGATGGGTGCGGGCGAAAGAGTCTCCAGCTCAGTAGGGCAGTCTCCCCAAGCCATACCTGGGGAAGCACCACCCAGAGTATCCGCTCCTGGCTCTGGGTCAAGGGCGGCGAGGTCACAGTCTGCCCATTTTGCAGCAGTCATGTCTTCAGCTAGCGGGTCTCCGGCAGCCGGGCCTCCACTGCTTGGGGGCTGGTAGCCGGGTCTTCCTCTACCAAGGGGATCGGAGCCAGGTCTTCAGCTACCCAGGGGACGGTGGTCAGACTGAGTGCTTTAGCAGCTAGGGGTTGTGGGCAGATATTGTTTGTATATTTAGGACAGTGGTCCTAGAATATTTGCTATAAAATTGGACAATGGGGAAAATCCTGAAACTTAAATAATGACAGTGGTACATTTCATTTAGCCATATCTGTATCCCCCATGTCCATTAACAACATATTAAATGGCAGCAAAGGGAAAGATCTCACCCATTCAAAAAAGATACAGCTATGGCTAAATGAAATGTACCACTTTCATTATTTAAGCTGCAGGATTTTCCCCATTGTCCAATTTTATAGCAAATATTCTAGGACCACTGTCCTAAATATACGAACAATATCAATATAGTATCATCTATTATTAGTGGTGGGTCTTATCCATACTGTCTACAACATTATTTTGGTCTGTCTCTGAGTAACCTTGCCACAGGGGACATTTGTCCTGAGCTGGATTGGTTATCTGGTTGATCTCTGAAGTATGATTAATCTGTCCTGGGCGACACTGAGTGTTTAATCCATTTAGGGTGAGCCTCCATGGTATTTTAGGCCCGTTTCACACGTCAGTGAAAAACACGCACATGTCCCTCCATGTTCCGTGATTCATGGCACATGTGGGTTGTCCATGTGCAATCCGTGATCCGTGATTGCATATGGACATTACTCACCTGCCTTCACTACTGCTGTCCATGGTGCTGAAGTCTCCAGCTCTGCAGCGTCCGCCCACCGCTCTCAGCACCTACTTCCTGGTTGGGTTTTTCTGCTCTCATGAATATTCATGAGCCAGGCAGAAGCTGCCGAGAGCGGAGGTTCCAGAGCGAATCGTAGGCAAGGTAAGTTGAAAATATTTAATATGTCCGTAATTTTCTGGTACGTGTTTCACTGATCACACACGGATCACACCATAGTGTGGTCCGTGGGTCATCAGTGATGCAGAAAAAAACTGACTTGTCTCCGTGCAGAATCACGGCCACGCGTGCACACTGCACGGAGACTCGTTCAGTGAAAAATCACTGATGTGTGAGCAGACCCATTGATTATAATGGGTCTGCGTATGTCAGTGATTCTGGTACGTTTTAAAAAAAGCACAAACGTACCAGAATCACTGATGTGTGAAATAGGCTTTAATGTGGTTGATGCACCTTACATATTTAGGTTTTTAATGAAAATTTATTAAAGGTTATATTTTACCATATCTTTCACATTGGTTCTATTACTCTTAATACATTTTATAATATATTTTAGCAAAACTAATCAGAATATCTAGAAATCACCTTAATATTAAAAAAAAAAGAAAACACCCATGATTACAAAATAATTAGAATAGCATAGAGATAATGATATGATATGCTTATTACATGCCTGCTTAGTTTATACTATTTAAAAATCACTGAGTGTAAATAGTTAAAGATCTTTTTAGTTACTAGTAAAGCTTTCCTACCATGGCTCCTATTTGTATGTTTCCAATCAAAGTCGTCTTCAGTCTCCTGTTTCCAATCACAGGCTCCACGATCAAAGCTGCAGTCTACAGACACCTCTAAACATATGGAAAAATGAAAAAGGTAATCCTATTTAATATAATCATCCAATTATGTGAGGATTGAAAATAAAAAACCCAATAACTAATGTGCCAATTTATAGCATTTGGTTTTTCTAGAACGTAATGATATACAAATTGTAATAGCTACAACTACCATAGCAGTAATAAAATTGAATGTGTCACTTGAGACAAGAGTTGGGGTCATTCATGGTGGGAACCATTAGTCTATATTTAACGGTCTCTAAATGGAGTCACTTGTTTTTAATTATTTTATATCTGGTTAGTCATGTTTGCTTTACATTTAGGAAGTTTGATGCTGAATATGAGGAAAGGGAAAATCACCACTACTTTATAAATAAGTGGTGCACATAGCTTGGGTCTGCCATAGTGATAATTCACCTTAAGGGGAATATCTACTCTATGACACCAATATTTGGTTAAATATCTGTTGTTTGAGTTTATCCTAATGGTTGGAGCTCTTTTTTTATACAGAAATTCAAATGGAGGTAGCCATGGTTTATGTTATCACTCTTATCTATGTCTATGTGGGCCATTTGTAGTTCTGTATCAGAGGAACAGATATCTAACCACCTAAAAGATATATTAAATTAATCTTCACAGTAATGACAATAGGTAGATCTTTAATTTTAGGGTATTCTTGTGGGACTCTCGCAGATTAAAGGGAACCTGTCAGTAGATTTTTCGACTATAAGCTGCGGCCACCACCAGTGGGCTCTTATTTACAGCATTCTGGAATGCTATATATAAGTGCCCAGGTCACTGTGTAGAACATAAAAACACTTTTAGAATACTTGCCTAGGGGGCGGTCCGGTCCAATGGGTGTTGCTGCTCAACACTCGGCTCCTCCTCTCTGCGGCGATCTCCGTCCTCCTTCTGAGGCCCGTGTGAATGACACATCCTATGTCATGCACACTAGCTGGCATTGAGGTCCTGCGCAGGTGCACTTTTATCTGCCCTGTTCCGGGCAGATCATAGAATTGTAGTGCGTATGCTTGAGTGGTCTTTAACCTTTCCTTGCACCTGCGCATTACAGTACTTTGATCTGCCCTCAGTAGGGCAGATCAAAGTGCACCTGTGCAGAACCTCAATGCCGGGGCATGTGTGGATGACATAGGACACTTCATCTATAATGGGCTGGGTAGAAGGAGGATGGAGATCGCAGCAGAGAGGAGGCGCCGGACCGGACAGCAGCGACACCCATCAAACTGGACTGCCTCCTAGTTGAGTATTATAAAAATGTTTTTATAATATACAGAGCAGCCTGGGCTCTTATATACAGTATTCTAGAATGCTGTATATAAGAGCTTCGTGGTGGTGGCCACAGTGTATAATGAAAGGTTTCCTTTAAATAAAGCAAATACCACCTTAATTGATGAAAATCTACTGTGCTCTCTTTAACACAGAAAATATGTTACGTTGGACGTTACCTTCGGGTTTTAGGGAAGTAGCCTTCTGATTTATGACTCTTGGTCTGAAAGCAGACTCCTCTCTTTTTACCTGTAAGGCTAATGGAAAAAGTTAAATATATACCTATTCAAAAACCCACCTTTAGTCCTATTAGACCAAGTAAACAAACTTTCCAATCCCATCAATGTGTCTTTAATGTAAATAGCATTAATCTAAGTATAAAGAAGGCTATCCAGCCAAAACATCAGACAAGGGTTACCCAGACAAAATCAGAGGATGACATTTTTCTGGTATTCTTCCTATATGTTAGTTTTGTTACTGCTGTTATCTGCTTTGAATATAGCTACATAACACTAGGTATTTCTACTTGTTATGCACCTTTTTATGGGTCCTTATTACAGCATATGTCTTGGGTACAGATGAGCGAACCTGAAAAGTAAAGTTCAGTGTTTGTACCGAACACAGACTTTACAACAAAACATCTGTTTTTGAGTTCGTGAGCTTCACGTATGCAAACCACTTGAGCGAGCATTGCTGTGCTTGGGTATGCTCAGTGCTCAGCCCAGAGCCAGCCTCTTGCAGTGTTTGAATTTCCTACACCGGTTGAAAAATCAGAGCTATCAGAAAATGGAAAACTTCCTCCCAGCATCCCCAAGAAATGCTCTGTATGTGAGCTGAGAGCTGAACTGCCCAATCATTGACTTCCATTGGGGTTTCCAAACCAAACTTTAGATAAAGTCTGGCTGAACCCGCCGAACCGAAATTCAGCGGATCCACTCATCTCTAGTCTTGAGGTTTATTGATGTCATACATGCACAGCAGGTCACCAGTCTTGTATTTTATGCCCACAACTTTTTTTTATATACTTTATATATGGTGAGGTGTGTGCTCTCTTTTCTTTTTCTGTATTTCTTTTGCACACCATTAATTGGTTCTAATACAGTTTTTTTTTCCATTGTCTTTATATATTGCCGTTGCAATTATTGACGTTATGATCAGTTCTCTTTTAATTGGTTCTTCTACAAAAACTTGAACTGACTAGTTGGCGTCATCCCTTCTTCCTATAAGACTCTATGCTTAATGTTGTCTGTTTAGTATGGGGACAATGAAGATATATATGTTTTATTATGTGCCAATTTTGTTATAGGTTACATCATTTTTTCTTGCCTTATACTAGTTGTATGACTACATCATTTTGATTATTTTAGCCCACTTTAGGTGACTTTAGATATACAGTATGTCTTCATTGGTTATGTTGGTAATTAGTCCAATTAGTATGAAGCGGTATAAGTAGCGAACTCTTATCTTCTAGGTATTTATCATTTCTAAACTTCTTATTTTCTGTTTGACATAAATTTAGCAGTGAAGATTTCCAGTGAAGTTAATGAAAATAAACATGTAGTAAGTTTATGCTTGGAAACATTTGCACCTAGACCACACAGACACTGGGTAGAGCAGATTCTGCCGTCCAACAAATGGACATGAAATATCCAAGCACTGACTTTCTTCTTTCCTTAGATGGTCCGATAACAATCACATAAGACTGTCTTTTATTTATTTAAACACATGAGAAAAATGTTTAGTGGTCTGGATATCTGAATAATCCATCAGCAGAATTAACTCAACATTTATAAAACTATTGCCAAGAAAAGCGCTGTAATGTGAAAATGGATAATGTAAAGTCAGGAGCTAATTATGGGAAGACCTGTATCTCATGGGATACTTCATTAAACATATTGAGTGTTTTATTATATAAAAAGGCTATCACTTCTCTCTAGCAGAATCCTTAAATTATATCTGTTCAAAGCTTCATCTAAAGGCCAGGGCGTGGAATCGATATTTGTATAATTTTAATAAATGTTTGGATACCATGTCTTTTAATGCTTAACCCCAAGGAGAAGGTGGGAAAGGCAGGTGGACATGTGGTCCAGGTGCTGCATCCGAGGGGGGTCATCAATGAATCACTATGCTTGGCTAGAGTAGATAGGTATAGAGCAATATTTAAAGATTATGACAATTACCATCTAGCGTACCTCTGAGCTGAGGGGCAGCGCAGGGTTCCCCTCTCTGAGTGTCAGCTTAGGTGTCCCAGTCCTGTCATCCGGTGTTCGAGACAGGGATGTACTGACATTTTTCTAATCCTGAACAGTCTCTTCACAGCTGAGGTCACCCGAGCGTATGAATTGGATGAGTGTAACGTCAGAAAATCTCATATTTGGACTCAGAAAAAAATTGCAGATCTGAACTGCATTTTTGAATAACACTGGGCCGAATGCATTGTGAGATTTTCTCGTATTGCACTCATCCGATTCATACACTCATGTGACCCTGGCCTTAAAGAAACTATTCAGGATTAGAAAAATGAATCTGCATTTTTCCTAGTGTCAGTACTACCCTTGTTTTTCACAGCACATACACATTATTGACATGGGCATGTTTTTTTTTTGTAGACCAGTTGTCCTCTTTTGATTAGACTTCAAAGTCACCAAATTAAGTGAATGGGCCCAGTATGAAAAGAAATGTATAACATCCACTCAATAGACAGATTTACTACAAAATAGCTGCTGCATTTCCTTCCTCTGTTTTTATACAGGCTATAATGGTTTGTGCTACACTATGTGATGTGATAGCTGCCGAGCATTCTGCGATTGGTGCAGTTTATTGGACAGCGCGTAGCCATACAAGTCTATGGGAGAGTGTGAAACATCGGACTGCATTGATATCATTTGAGTGCAGTTTGATATATGCAGAGACAGGCAATGGAGAAAATGGAGAAATTAATCTCTACTTTTCTGCACCTGTGCTCCGATTCCCACGTGCGAGAGAATTGGAGCACAGTAAAGTGATATGTGGCGCCTCAGGACTGGTCGCCACAACAGCATTGCCCCTCCAAAGGGTTGATGCTGAGCCTGGAGGTAATTGGGGAGTCTATTGGCCAGTAAGTTTAACATGCAACGCAGTTCTCCCTCAGGCCAGCAGGGGGAGCTCTGAACCTGGAGTTCCAGGGAGCATTCCTTAAGTCTGACCTGAGGGAGGAGTTAGTGTTCAGTCTGTAGGGGAAAGCAGAGAATGCAGACGCAGAGTGTGCTGTCCTGTGGAACTGGGGCCTAGAGCTGGAGCAGCTTGTCCCAGTGAAGCAGGAGCAGAGAGGCACAGAAAAGGACTCGGACATCGGAGTCTGTGGCCACCAGGGCCTAAAATAATCCCTGGTAGCCGAATCCGAAGGGCAGGAGAGCTGCAAGCACCTGGCCCATAAACAGCCCGAAGGTACAGCTGCAGCATCAGGGCCCAGTGTGGACTCCAGCAGAGAAGCACCAGAGAGGGCCTGCGCGGCCTACCACAGAGGGAAAGGGACGAACCACCGGTCCCAGCAGCAAGAAGGCCATTGCTAGATTCAGAGAGCAGGGTCCTATCACAGTAAGAAAAAGAACAGGAGTAGGCCTCATACTCATCTGGCCAAAACGACATCTCAGTTACTTCCAGGCCGGCCGGAGCCCTCTACCACCTGTAACGGTCTCCCAGGACTAACCGTTTGTGAAGTAAAAGAGGAGAAGGTAAAGAGACTGTTGTTTGTGCCTGGTTCTTTCACTGCCTGTCGGCCCTGCACCGTGTTATCCACACAACACCATAGACTCTCACGAGCACCAACAGTGTCCCCGGGGCACCGCTCCACCTGTGGGGAGCAGTATCACCATTGCTGCCATATCATCACCCCGGAGGCCTCACACAGCAGCGGCGACTTAATAGCCGCAAACCACAGGTGGCGTCACGAACACAAACTTTATTCACCAAGCCATATTTAACTGACACCCACCAGGGCCACGGAGTTGGGCCCCGCCACCACTGATGACCCCCGGACTAGTCCGGCCCGGCACCGGGTGTCCCATAGCACTGGGGTGGGCGAGTCAAATTTTGGCGTCACGAACAGGATTTCGTGCCCGGTCCCACCGGGTACTGTGCGCCTGCAGAAACTGTGCTTAAAAGACTGTGTTACTGTTTGAAAACTGCCGCCGCCATTAGCCTCGCTGAGCGCAGGAAGAAGGGGGGCGTGCCCGAAAAAGAGCGCGAAGGGAGTGCGCCATCAGAGCAGAGTGCCGTTAACCCTGCGCGACCCAGAAGGGAATTTGAAAAGTGAACGGAGCCTGGTAAGGTTCACTAAGGGGGAGGAAGATGTCCGACTCAGAGGGAGAGCAGGTGGCTGCCATAGCCCGAGACGCCGCAGCACCAGCTGAAGCAATCCCAGTCGCCGTCTCCCCAGCCCCCGCTGTAGCGCCGGTAATGCCGACCACAATGCCGTACATCCCGGGAGCAGAATGGCTGCCGCAGTACTCCGGGGAGTCACATACCCTGAGCGACTTCAGAGAAAGGCTGCACAGCTTGTTTAGAGTGTATCCTCTGACTGAGAGCCAGAAGGTGGGCATACTAATGGGGCAGCTAGCCGGCGCAGCCCAGCATGAAGTGAAGTCCTGGCCTGATACAGATAAAGGGACAGCAACCCAGATACTGGCCAAGTTAAAGAGTACTTTTGACACCCGCACCGCAGCAGAAATAAAAATGAGATTCTTTGGGTGCAAACAACGGGCCACAGACAGCATAAGGGACTATGCCTTAAACCTGCAGGAGGCCCTGAAAGCAATTAAACAGGTGGACCCAGAGAGTGTACGTGAAGAAGACAAACTCCTAACTGAGCAGTTCATAGAGGGGCTCCTGTCAGATGCCCACAGGACACAGCTGCGTATCATGGTCCTGCAGAACCCTGCTCTGGACTTTGCAAAGTTTAAGGACCAGGCCATCCGGGTACTGAGAGAATCTACACCGAATGACCCAGTACCCCTCCGGCCTCTTGCTATCACGTACCCAGGGGTGGTGCCTGCAACACAAGCCGCTGAGGGAGCTGAGGCGCAGTCCCTGGATAAGGATCCCGCTGCAGAGCTCAGACAGCAGGTCCAGGAGCTGACCAAGACTGTAGCTGCCCTTGCCAAGACCGTGCAGTCTCTACAAGTGACCCCATTGCCTGCAAGAATCGAGTTGGCCTCCAGCCCAGATGACGTCCCATGGATGCGACAGAGGAGGATTCCGCCGACCCGAGGAAAAGACACAGACCGGTATGATTCAACTGGACAACCGATCTGCCGCCGCTGCAGCCAGGCGGGCCACATTGCAAGACACTGTCCTTTAAATGGGCCGAGCCTGGGGCCAGGAGCCAACCCCCAGGTGTAAGGAAGCCCGGCTCAATCCCCCAGCCGCAGCCAGTATGTGGGAGGACGACCGGTCCTTCCTATTGTGCTGGATGGGATCCCGTTGAATGCCCTCCTGGATACGGGGTCCCAGGTAACAACCATCCCTTATAAATTGTACAAAAGATATTGGGCTGATTCAGACATTGACCATGGCCCAGATGATGATTTAACAATTGTGGCCAGTAATGGTCAGCCCTTGCCTCAAATTGGGTATAAAGAAGAAACCATTAAAGTGGGGCGGGTAAAATTGCCATGTAAGGGGATGATAACTGTAGATATTGATCGCAAAGAATCTAACCCACTGCTAACCATTGGTACAAATGTGATGGAAAATTGTCTTGCCGAAGTGATAGTTTTGTTGCAGCAGGCGTCTGAAGGTGCCAGCTCCAGGCAGCAGCGTGCCCTACAGAGAGAGATCAGAGCCCTGATGAGGAGGCAGCAAGTAGAGCTGGCGAGAAATTGGCAGTGTAAATGTGATGCCCTGGGCAAGCCAGGGGTCACAGGTCATCACACCACCGCACCCTACACCCCAGTTAGGAACATCAAGGCTACCAAAATCCTTGTTGCCTTCCTCCAGGGGCTGATGTTCACTTCAGGGGGTGGGCCAGGCGGTTGGCTCCGCCCACCGAGGAGTACACAGCCCTGGAGGCGGGAGGAACCAGGCAGTCAGCTCAGGGGGAGCTTGAGTGAGGAGCTAAGTAAAGGAGTAAACAGTGAAGTGTAAAGAGAGTGAAAAGTGACAGAAGTAAAGCCTGAAGTTGGTCCGGCTGTGTGCCAGGAGAGTGTCAGCAAGGTCAGCAGACAGCGGTGATTGTCTGGAGGGGTGACTGCTCGGAGGTTGCTGGAAGGACCGCGGACGGGTAGTGGCCCGGCGGTCTGGAGCAGTATACAAAGGACAGTCAGCACCAGGGCAGGGGCCTTTCGGATCCCGGCAAGGCTAGGAGTCGCCATAATTTGCCAAATCCGTCAGTGAAGGGGACGACTATCTCCCAACAACCAAGTCCCGATAGAAGGCAACAGTCCAACCGTAACGGAGAGACACCGCCACCGCCAGGGCACCAGTTTCTCAGGGCCAGCGCCTGCGGGCAAAGTAGGGCTCCTCCGGCCCACTAACCCCTACCCACGGAGGGGCAACCCAACAACTGGCTGCTCCACATCATCACTCCCGGGATCCCCATACAGAGCAGTGGTGGTGTCAACAAATCACCACAACCGTGGGTGGCGTCACGGACAATAGACTATATCCCAAAACCCAATCCCCTTTCACTCACGGGCGAGGAGCGCCGCTCGAGATCCCCGGGATCCGGCCCACCGCTCGAGCCACCACTGAGCAGCAGCAGCCGGACCCGAGCAGAGGGGTGAGCGCAGTGCTGACACCCTCCTCCCCGCCCGCGACAACTTGGCGTCACGAACAGGATCTTACCGCTCTGCCGTCTGGTAGAGGTGCGCCTTGTTACCGCCGGAGGTGTCCGACAGAAAAATTTCAGAAGCCGCCATCTTTGGCGCGAAAAGTCCCCGCTCGAGCGTCTTCTCGAGTAGCAGAGGCGCGAAGGCCAAAACCCCGCCCCGATAGAGGAGTGGCTGAAGAGAAGCTAAGGGGGACGCGATGGCGGCTGGCAGCATGTAGACGCAGCTATAAAAGCAGGGACGCCAGGACTCTGCAGACATCTTGTTCCTGGGAAAAGCCGCCAGCAGCATGTGGATGCCGTCCCGCGACACCGTAGCCCCTGCGCCTGGAACCACGGCGTGGGTGGAGATCCGGACCGCGCAGCTCTACCAACGGCTGCAGGTCAGGATGCAGCTCCTCATGGAGGAGTGGGAGACCGACATGGCGGACGTTATAGCAGCCGTGCGGAGACGTGAGGAGGAAGCGGAGGAAGGGAGGGTGAGTGACCCACGCCCCGATGCCCTGGAAGGGCCGGTCATCGCGGCTGCGGGACCCGGTCCAAGCCCTCTCCCCCCGCTGCCTCCCTCGCCACCCGTCTCGGAGGCCGTGACCCCGCCACAAGGCCTGCTACCACCGCAACCGGTAGCAATACCCAGCGTCCCCGCCCAGGCGGGCCGACCTGTAGCTGGAGCCCGTAGTCAACCGGAGGTGTTGGCATGGAGGGCCCCAAAGACTGAACCGGAGGCATCCCCTGAAAAGTCCCCCGAGCTGGAGCTGATGACCCGCTCCGAGCCGAAGGCCCAGCAGCGGAAAGCCCCTGTGCCCATCCCCCACACCTCGGCTGAGGTGGCGCCGGGTTGTAGCTGTAAGGCAGCGCCCAAGGCCAAGACACCGCGGGACCCGCCGCCCAGATTCCTGACAGTGGGCAACGTCCAGAATGTCCCGCGGGGCCCGACCCGTGCACCGGAGCTCGCAGCAGCGCCGTATTGGGATAGGGAGCCGGTACCGCTGGGCCTGGAGATCGGTGAACGGGAGAGGAAGAAGGCCGAGCTGGTGGCCCGAGCGATAAGGGAGAAGGAAAATCTCCGCCAGGCCATGTTCCGTGTCCGGGGCCCGCTGTACGAGGGGCAGGTGAGGCGGTTTGATGTCCGCCGGGGCTATGGGTTTATTTATGAACCGGGCCTGGAGGCCGAAGTGTTTGTAGCCCGGCGGGATGTGAATGCCCACCTGCCTGAAGAGCATCCCGGCCGCAACCTAATGCCGGGCGACATTGTGCAGTACACCCGGCACTGTGGAGAGAGGGGGTGGTTTGCCCTGGATGCAAAACTAAGGGGCAGCCAGGAGAGCCGAGTGGGTGCTGCACCCCCTCCCTCGGATGAGGCCGACTACCCGGAGTAGGTCAGCGGATGCCCGCTGCAGCAGTCCCCGTTGGGACCACCACTGAGTTTGTTTGAAAAAGTTGAGAGATGATAAGCAAAGATAATTACCGAACAGTAACCTGATTCTACCGTGAGTAAGAAAACCGGCCGTTGCCGGCACCGTTGTCCCCAAGGGGACCGTTTAAAAAGTTTTGCATGAGGAACTGCTCATGGACAAGCCCGTGAACTTGCAGGGCAACCACAAACGTTAGTGGCTTGTAAATAAGTTGTTTACCGTTTTCCGCATTGCCGCCTCCGGAGAGGCAAGTTGGAGGGAGGGCCCGCAGTAGAGCCGGCTGGGGCCCAGCCACCACAGGGACCGGTGGCTACCCTCTGGAGGGGAAGGACAGATCCCGCTCGGGTAACGTGTGCTGGACTTGGGGACAAGGGGTGCTGCCTGGGTTTTAGGGGCAGCATCAGGGCCAGGTTGCTTGGGTGGGAGAGAGCGGAAACCGTAACCGTAAACCGTTTTGCAACGTTTAAGAAATGTGCCTCCCGTTGTGGGATGATGTTATGCATTAAAATGTTACCGTTTACCTTTTTATGCTTTACAGAAAATAAAACCGGTGTTGGACGGGCAGCCCGCGGACGGTCTGCATTTTGCTAAGGGGGAATGTGACGCCCTGGGCAAGCCAGGGGTCACAGGTCATCACACCACCACACCCTACACCCCAGTTAGGAACATCAAAGCTACCAAAATCCTTGTTGCCTTCCTCCAGGGGCTGATGTTCACACCAGGGGGTGGGCCAGGCGGTTGGCTCCGCCCACCGAGGAGTACACAGCCCTAGAGGCGGGAGGAACCAGGCAGTCAGCTCAGGGGAGCTTGAGTGAGGAGCTAAGTGAAGGAGTAAACAGTGAAGTGTAAAGAGAGTGAAAAGTGACAGAAGTAAAGCCTGAAGTTGGTCCTGCTGTGTGCCAGGACAGTGTCAGCAAGGTCAGCAGACGGCGGTGATTGTCTGGAGGGGTGACTGCTCGGAGGTTGCTGGAAGGACCGCGGACGGGTAGTGGCCCGGCGGTCTGGAGCAGTATACAAAGGACAGTCAGCACCAGGGCAGGGGCCTTTCGAATCCCGGCAAGGCTAGGAGTCGCCATAATTTGCCAAATCCGTCAGTGAAGGGGACGACTATCTCCCAACAACCAAGTCCCGATAGAAGGCAACAGTCCAACCGTAATGGAGACACACCGCCACAGCCAGGGCACCAGTTTCTCAGGGCGAGCGCCTGCGGGCAAAGTAGGGCTCCTCCGGCCCATATCCAAGCCGGGGAGCGGGTTACCGGTGGGAACCCATCGCAACCAACATCAACTTAGGTGCAGGACAGAGGGACCGTCACCGTCACCTACTGGGGAAAGCAAGTGCAGCCGTCCGTGGGAACCATCTTTCCAGCCGTGTGTTTTACCGAGAACTGTGTCAACGTCTCAGGCTGAGTGAGTACCACAGTGCCGCAAGGCACAGCGCTGCCCCCGCGTCCCTGCGCCCACCAAGCCCTGCATCTCCCACCTCATCACTGGGCCCCGGGATCACTAACCCCTACCCACGGAGGGGCAACCCAACAACTGGCTGCATCATCACTCCCGGGATCCCCATACAGAGCAGCGGTAGTATCAACAAATCACCACAACCGTGGGTGGCGTCACGGACAATAGACTATATCCCAAAACCCAATCCCCTTTCACTCACGGGCGAGGAGCGCCGCTCGAGACCCCCGGGATCCGGCCCACCGCTCGAGCCACCACTGAGCAGCAGCAGCCGGACCCGAGCAGAGGGGTGAGCGCAGTGCTGACACCCTCCTCCCCGCCCGCGACATAAGGGTAAGTGACCCTCTCCCCATTGCAATCCCCCCAAAAAGTGAAATGTTGATATGGTGTCGGGCAGCAATAGGCTTCAAGGGTCAAGATTACCAGGCCCTGGTGGAACCTGTGTATTCAGAAAGTAGGCCTGGAGTCCTGATAGCCAGAGGGGTAGCAGACGTCCGCAAGGGAAGAGTGCCCGTCCGCGTCCTGAATTGTGGGGAGGAGGAAGCCAAATTGCCCCGGTACGCCACTGTAGCAAAACTGTACACTGTCAGTAACAATACCATCAAAGCAGTGGAACCCTTGATCCCGTCCAACTAGGCGGAAGACAATGGCTCCAAGGGACAGCTGGAAGACTGGTGCCAAAAATTACATGTGGGCACCGACTCCACCCCCTCACACCAAAAGCATGGGGTTTACCGGGTGGTACAGGAGTACGAGCGGGTCTTCAGCAAACACCCCCTAGATTTTGGGCAGGTAAAAGGGGTTAAACATCAAATCCCCACGGGTGATCATCATCCCATTAAAGAGAGATACCGCCCTGTACCCCCAGCACAGTATCAGCATGCCAAAGAAATGTTACGGGAAATGAAGGAGGCTGGGGTTATCAGAGATAGTTGTAGCCCCTGGGCAGCTCCACTAGCGCTCGTAAAGAAAAAAGATGGTACAATGAGAATGTGCGTAGATTACAGACAAATTAACCGCATTACACATAAAGATGCTTATCCACTACCCAGAATAGAGGAGTCACTATCAGCTTTAAAGTCAGCTAACTATTTCTCCACCTTGGATCTCACCAGTGGGTATTGGCAGGTTCCCGTGGCAGAGGCGGACAAGGAGACACGACACCAATGGGCCTCTGCGAGTTCAACTGTATGCCAATCGGGCTCTGCAACGCCCCAGGGACATTCCAAAGGTTGATAGAGTGCTGCTTGGGCCATTACAACTTTGAAACCGTGCTGTTGTACCTGGATGACGTCATAGTCTACTCCAAGACTTATGAAGACCACCTGAGGCACTTAGCAGAAGTGTTCGAGTCCCTGTCGGAGTATGGCCTGAAGATAAAGCCGTCCAAATGTCACCTCTTGAAGCCAAAGGTACAGTACTTGGGTCATGTGGTCAGCGGAGAAGGTGTGGCACCTGATCCAGAGAAAGTCACAGTAATCAAGGACTGTCCGAGACCCACCACGGTAAAGGAGGTGCGGCAGTTCCTTGGGCTGGTGGGCTACTACCGAAGGTTCATTGATGGTTTCACAAAGATAGCAGCGCCTCTCCAAGATCTCCTGGTGGGCCAGCCAAAGAAGGCTAAGAAGCAAAGCCCTCCATTTGAATGGAGCAGCCAAATAGAAACGTCTTTTGTCCGGCTGAAAGGGGCTCTCACGGGAGAAGAAATTCTGGCCTACCCTGACTACAGCCAGGCGTTTGTACTGTACACAGACGCCAGCAACGTGGGCCTGGGAGCAGTTCTGTCCCAGGTGCAGGGTGGCAGAGAGAAGGTGATAGCTTACGCCAGTAGGAAGCTTCGTCCCACAGAAAGGAATCCAGAAAACTACAGTTCCTTCAAGCTGGAGTTCCTCGCTATTGTTTGGGCAGTGACTGAACGCTTCAAGCACTATCTGGCGTCGGCCAAGTTCACCATTTTCACGGACAACAATCCGTTGACACATCTGGCAACAGCCAAGCTAGGTGCATTGGAGCAGCGATGGATGGCCCGGCTGTCTAACTTTGACTTTACCATCAAGTACCAGGCTGGCAAGAAGAATAACAATGCTGATGCGCTGTCCAGAATGCCTCACTTACCCGAGTCTGGAGAAGACCTGGATGAACTCGAAGAGATAGAGTTACCGTCTTTCCATCACCAAGGTGTTTCCCAGTGTGAGCATGCTGTAGGAGAGAAGCGCTCGAGCCAGCACGAGGTCTCGGTCAACCCATTACTCCACCATAATTGGGAAGAGACACAGAACGGTGACCCGGCCATGCGATTGGTCAAAGAAAAGCTAGCACAAGCTGAGACCCATCTTGGCCCAGAGGCTCCAGAAGAAGCCCAGCAGCTGTGGAAGGAGAGGGGACGACTGTTCACCTACCAAGGCAAGCTATGCAAGAGATATGTCAACTGGCGAATGAATGAACTCGTCTGGCAGATAGTGGTCCCACAGAGGGATGCTCCAATGGTCCTAGCAGCTTACCATGATAGAGCAGGACACTTCGGGTGGAAGAAGTTGGAGACCCTACTCCGTGATCGGTTCTACTGGGTGCACATGAGAAAGACAGTCGAGAAGTGGTGCCGAGACTGTGGTCCGTGTAACCTGAGGCGGAAAGATGGTGCCAGCCAGAGGTCTCCCCTACAGCCAATTGTCACGAAGCAGCCCCTAGAGTTGGTGGCCCTGGACCACGTGAAGTTAACACAGAGCCGGTCAGGCTATGTCTACGCCCTCACCATTGTGGACCATTACTCTCGTTTCCTGGTAGTAGTGCCTGTGAAAGACCAGACATCCAGAACAGCAGCTAGAGTGTTTCAGGCATACTTTTGTCGACCTCACGGTTACCCTGAAAGGGTACTGACTGATCAAGGTCCTGCATTCGAGGCAGAAGTGTTTCAAGAGTTCTGTAACATGTACGGCTGGAAGAAAATCAGAACAACACCGTACCACCCCCAAACCAATGGATTGTGTGAGAAGATGAACCACGTGGTTATTGATATGCTCAAGACTCTACCTCTGGAAGAAAGAAACCAATGGCCAGAGAAGTTACCAGATCTGGTAGACCTGTATAACCATATCCCAGTAAATTCGGCCAACTGCAGCCCTGCTTACCTGATGAGAGCAAGACCTGGCAAGTTACCTGTAGACTTGGAGATGGGAACTGTGTCACCTGAAGCAGTTTAAGAGATAGAAGATTGGGATACAGAGCGACAACAGCAGTACCGCAAAGTTCAGAAATGCGTAGAAAAGAGCCTGTCCCAAGCAAGAACGAGACAAGAACAGAACTACAATCAAACGGCCCCAGCAACTCCCTTAGCACCTGGAGAACAGGTCCTCAAGAAAAAGCGGAGGGCGCATAAATTAGATGATCAGTGGGAAAATGAATCCTACACCATTATTCCCTCCAACTTTGACAATAGTAAGGTATGCCTCATAAGCAAGGATGAAGGCAAGACCTATCAAACAGTTTCTAGAGACCGCCTGAAAGCGTGCCCTGAGCGGTGCAAAATCCAAAAAGAAGTACAAGAAAGTCCCCAAATTCAAGAAAAGGAGGAAGAGATGATCCAAACAATCCTCGGAAAATTCCCCAAAACATGGACCCGAATCAATAACGCCATATTGGTACCAGTCTTGACGTTCCCGTAGTTGGTCGAGCCGGAGACAGAAGAGGTTCCAGACCCACCTAAGGAACCATCCGTCCCAACACAAGATGACACGCCAGCAGTGGAACAAGAGAATCAACCCCCTGCCAGTGGTGAACCTGTCCTACCCTTGGCGAATCTGAGATCCCGTAGGCAACCATCACGCATACCTGTCGGGGTTAGGTCTACCAGTAACACGGAGGGGGCAGACGCTCCAAGTAGTCTGGGACAAACCCCAGAGCTACGCCGGTCCCAACGTAGCACTCGGGGACAGCCCCCTCCAAGGTATAGAACATAGAAAGTAAAATACCTAACAGAGTGTAAATAGTTATGTGAAAATGTTTTGTATGTAATGTTTTGTTTTAGGTGATTAGGTAAATGGACAATTGGGCCACTGGACTATGGGTGGCCAACCCCCTAATTGTACATAGTTAGCACCAGTGTGCTCAACACCCCTGAAGAAAAACCCGTCCAGCGTGCATAGAGTGGGGTCAGCAATGCTCTGACGCACGCCCAGAGCCTACGTTGGGGGTTTTATCGTGGCGGGTCCCCCATGGAGCAGTGTAATGGACACCCGGCAGGGAGCCACACTGGACTCTTATAGTATGGTTTAAGTTTGTAACGTTTAAGAAAATGTACCTCCCATAATGGGATGAAATGTTCTAACATGTTATGTTTTGTTTCTTCAGTCCGGGAGCACTGAGTTTAACTAAGGGGGAGTGTAGCGCCCCAGGACTGGTCGCCACAACAGCATTGCCCCTCCAAAGGGTTGATGCTGAGCCTGGAGGTAATTGGGGGGTCTATTGGCCAGTAAGTTTAACATCCAACGCAGTTCTCCCTCAGGCCAGCAGGGGGAGCTCTGAACCTGGAGTTCCAGGGAGCATTCCTTAAGTCTGACCTGAGGAAGGAGTTAGTGTTCAGTCTGTAGGGGAAAGCAGAGAATGCAGACGCAGAGTGTGCTGTCCTGTGGAACTGGGGCCTAGAGCTAGAGCAGCTTGTCCCAGTGAAGCAGGAGCAGAGAGGCACAGAAAAGGACTCGGACATCGGAGTCTGTGGCCACCAGGGCCTAAAATAATCCCTGGTAGCCGAATCCGAAGGGCAGGAGAGCTGCAAGCACCTGGCCCATAAACAGCCCGAAGGTACAGCTGCAGCATCAGGGCCCAGTGTGGACTCCAGCAGAGAAGCACCAGAGAGGGCCTGCGCGGCCTACCACAGAGGGAAAGGGACGTACCACCGGTCCCAGCAGCAAGAGGGCCATTGCTAGATTCAGAGAGCAGGGTCCTATCACAGTAAGAAAAAGAACAGGAGTAGGCCTCATACTCATCTGGCCAAAATGACATCTCAGTTACTTCCAGGCCGGCCGGAGCCCTCTACCACCTGTAACGGTCTCCCAGGACTAACCGTTTGTGAAGTAAAAGAGGAGAAGGTAAAGAGACTGTTGTTTGTGCCTGTTTCTTTCACTGCCTGTCGGCCCTGCACCGTGTTATCCACACAACACCATAGACTCTCACGAGCACCAACAGTGTCCCCGGGGCACCGCTCCACCTGTGGGGAGCAGTATCACCATTGCTGCCATATCATCACCCCAGAGGCCTCACACAGCAGCGGCGGCTTAATAGCCGCAAACCACAGGTGGCGTCACGAACACAAACTTTATTCACCAAGCCATATTTAACTGACACCCACCAGGGCCACGGAGTCGGGCCCCGCCACCACTGACGACCCCCGGACTAGTCCGGTCCGACACCGGGTGTCCCATAGCCCTGGGGTGGGCGAGTCAGATACACGGATCACACTCGCACCAGAGTTTGAGCCGAGTATCATTAGCTCTCCTATTGGATGCTATTTGTTCGTGTGCCCTTTGCCTAATAAAAATATCTGAAATGTCTGGAGTATGTTTTACTACAATATGTCATTGTCATGTCAAGGACTGTTTGCAGCATTGCTTTCCATAGTTTCCTAAATAAAATCTTGTCATGTATTTTCAAAGTAGCCTTTTCTTTCTAATTCAGAAAAACCATACCTAGGTATCCAATGCACAGCTCCAGAGATTGTATTTCTCTGCAAAACGTACTGCTCCGCACAGCAGACAACATCGTCAGCTTTCTTATAGATACTACATGTGGTGCCTATTAAGTTAACAGAAACCATTTTGTAGAGAATTCCAGAATTCTTATACTTTAAGACTATAATGAGCACATAAGACATGAATAAAATATGTCTCCCATGCTGAAAAGTCATTTAGTAATGTATCCATGCAAAAAATGTTCCACAACGGGGAGATCAACAGCTTAGATGAAACTGATAGAATTTATGCTGTTGAAGGAAAGCGCTTTATAAATCTCTATTCGTGCCGTGTGTTAGTTTTACAGTATTTTGACTTTGTTTATAAAATCTGATGAAAATCCCACACATGGAGAAACCATTTCTCCCAAGTGAGCAGCAATAAAACTTCTTAGGAACTAAGACTAAAAAGAACAATAAGCACAGGGCTAACAATACTCATTCCACCTTCTTAAATGCATGCTAAAGTGACACTGCTTTGTAATTAGCATTGTAGGATGGTCCTTCATAATCCTGGCATTTCAATTATATACATCCATGTAAAGTTAACTTGTGACACAGAATAACAAAAAAAGCTACATCAGATAGTGTGCAAACGTAACCATATCTTCATCAATATTCATTATCTTACAGAATGCTCAATTAGAGGTAGGAGCAATACAGCAATACTACTGTATCACCTGATGGTCAATAGAGATGAATGAAGCAATTTGATGTAAAGCAAATTTTGTGCCAAATTTTTAGAAATTCGTTGAGCCTGGCAAATTTAAACATGCGATTCGCTTTCTGTGAATCATCGGAAATAGTCTCTGCCATTTTACATATTGTGGAAGATTGCACCAACTGGTGAAGGATCAAGAACATCAGACAGACTTCTTCCGAATGCCTTGCAGCTATCAAATCATATAGTGCAGCACAAACAATCAGGAAGGACCATTATAGCCTGTATAAAAGCAGAAGGAGGAAATGCAGCAGCCATAATGTGGTGAATCTGGATATTGAGTGGATGTCACAGATCTGTTTTTATACTGGACCTATGATTCGGTGACTTTGAAATCAATTCAAAATCAGACAACTGGTCTACAAAAAAACAACATGCCCGTGTCCATAACGGGTACGTGTTATATCTGTAAAAAACTCGGAAAGAACACATATGTGAAAATCACATATGTAAATGAGCCTTTATTTCTAAAAAAAAAAAAACACAAGAAAAAAACAAAATAAGAAAGCAATTCTAAACTGGCAGATCACAAGCTTTGTTACAGTGTTAAAAAAAAAATCTGTGAACCATCTCCTAAAAGAGATAATACACCCTCCTTCTAAATGTAATTCATCTAAACTCAAAGGTTTCCACATTCCTTTTGCCTGTAGCCTGCAGAAATCGTCTGCATTCCTGGCCAGATAATGCCATGCTTTAGGGGAAGGAAAATGTAAAGGCAACTTTCCAGTTTCTCCAGTTGTTACAACTAATAATCAAGAGTTAGGATCTTGATTGGGTACACCTTGTCACGGTGGGATGGCATTTACGCTTTTTTGATCCAAATAGTGTCAAGTAAGTACTCTGTTTTTTTATATGTACTATTAGTATTTATTGTGAGCCTGTGAGCAATACCCCCTTGGTAAAGACATAAAAAGGCCATAATCTCTGAAACCAAATGGCTGGAGATGAGAGTATATATTTGAGTGGATATGAATTCTATTTGACTATTAAAAAGCTCTGCATTATGTAATTCACATCTGCACGGATTCAGCAACAGAGAATCTGCTGGATGCTATTTTTCTGAACTGTAGAGGGCCATCAAGAGATTAAAATAAGGAAAAAAAACCTATACTCTGCACTCACCTCTCTGACCCTCCTCACCAATACTACCCTCCACTCCTCACTATCAACCGTCCAGTACTCACTGCATCTTATCATAGCAATGAGTGCTGACTTCTGGGCCTCTTCATTCTAGGCCGAGAGGGCTTTGTGCATGCGCATGCAAGATCACAGCTCACATTGCGGTGTTGTGACCTTTTGGGCAGATTCCTCCGGGGTCTCATTAGACGTTCCGGGCCTGACGTGAGTAGCCAGGGATTTCAGTGCTCATTTCGATGATCATAAGATGCGGTGAAAGCTGGACAGGTGATGGTGAGGAATGGAAGGGGCGAAGAGTATAAGTATTTGCATTCAATTCACTGAGAATAACTTGTCCACAAATCAAATTTCCCAGGAAAGAGGAGAATTTCGAATTTTGCTTTATCTGCATGTATGGTGGATTTAAAGAAAAAAACAAAACAATAAAGATAACAAACAAAAACAAACACTGGGGTGAAACAGGAATGAAAAAAGGCCACTATGACTTGCTGACAGGTCCACTTTAAAATACTTTGGCATAGCAAAAAGGGGCATGCTCTATTGTGTGACACTGTGGCAAAAACTGTGCCAAAATTGTGGCAAGTGAAAAGGTTTTGGTACCGTGTTAGGCCTGTGCCACACATCCGTGCTGCCGGCACGTGTTTGTCATTTTTTACACGTACCGGCGGCACGGAGACACTTTAACCAATGCTACCCTATTGTAGCAGGCACACACACGTAAAACCACACGGAACGTGTGTCCGTGTGCGTTTGTACGTGTGTGCGATTTTCAAAGCGCTGACATGTCAGTGTTTTCTCCGGCAGCACGGGTGTTACACGGCCTGCACCCGTACTACACGGGTGTAGTGTGGATGCGGTCCCGTGTGACACGCGCCGGAGAAAACACACATGTCAGTGAAAAAAAAAAAAAAACATTAACTCACCTTCTCCAGCCCTCCTGTCTCTGCCGCTGCTGCCTCTTGCTGCCGACCGCCGCTCATTAATCTCATTGAATATTCACTTCACAGCCTGGCAGCAGCAGCAGCGGGGAGACGGGAGAGCTGGAGCCGAAGATCAGCACCACGGACAGCAGCGCGGACATCAGGAAGGACCAGGTGAGTATAATAATTACCGATTCTACGTGTGCTATCGCGGATAGCACACGTAGAACACACGTGTCACGCACGTACCAGAGACACGTACTTACCTGCACGCAACACGCAGGGAAAATACGTGTCTCTCGGCACGTGCGTGAAATTCACGTGAGTGTGGCAGAGGCCTTAGCCAGTTGAAAAATTATTAAATGTTCTTTTTGTTCCTCTCACTGAGAACATTCAATAAAATTGTGGCACATACAGTATTTTTGGTACAAAGTGAGCCAACTAATAGGGGGGTAAATTTAGCAAATTCATCAAGCAGTTTACCAATTTTCTGATGTAAAACTGTTTGAAATATTGAAAATTGTTGCACAACTCAATGTTGCTCAAAACCTGTCTGACTTGTGGTGTTTTTACACTTGTTCCAGACATTTGTCAAAAACTTGGCGGAGCTTGATGGGAGAGGGCATGGCCGAGTGCACCCAACAATTCACTGACGTTTATTCCACAAACATGGAGTACATTATGACAGAAATATATGGCATTCCTTAACTGTTATACATTTTTTGCCTTTAAAAAATGTGTCCCCTATTACTCCAACAAACGCTTAATCAAGATTGGCATAGAAAATGCCATTCTTGATAAATTGGGGCCCTTGACAAAATATACCAGATTTATAAAACGACATGAACAACTATAAGTATGGCACAATTTTAGACTGAGCAATCTAAAGCCTGCTTTACACGCTGCAATGTATCTTACAATGCGTCGTAAGTGACGCACATCCGGCATCGTAAGTTACATTGCAGTGTGTGACAGGTACGTGCGATTGCGATTGAACGTTAAAACGTTCATCGCATACACATCGTACCTTTCTCTAGAATTGCATGTCACATTGTTCATCGTACCCGGGGTAGCACACATTGCAGTGTGTGACACCCCGGGAATGATGAACACATCTTACCTACGTCCTGCGGCTCCTGGCCCACAATGCGGAAGGAAGGAGGTGGGTGGATGTTTACGTCCCGCTCATCTCCGCCCCTCCGCTTCTATTGGCCGGCTGCCGTGTGACGTTTATGTGACGCCGAACGTCCCTCCCACTCCAGGAAGTGGACGTTCGCCGCCCACATCGAGGTCGTATGGAAGGTAAGTACGTGTGACGGGGGTTAATCATTTGTGCGGCACGTTCAACAAATTGAACGTGCCACACATACGATGGGGGCGTTGCAAATCGCATACGATATTATATGCGAAATTGCAACGTGTAAAGCAGGCTTAAGGCTGTATATATATTTCACAGATATAGGGAACAAGGTATGCTAAAAAGGTTACCAATCACTCAACAAAGAGCAAAAAACTTGTTCATTAGGTGAAATGATTTTAAAGCACCACTCCAGCTGTTTCATTTTTTTTTTATGCCTGGAGTGGTGTTTTTTATCTAAGGTCCTTACCCCTGGTCTTAGGCTCTGTTCACACTAGAAAAAGGATTTTTCTCAGGAAATTTCTTGAGTCTGAAAGATTAGCGCACTTGCGTTCAAAAAATGCACTAATAACGCATGCATTTTTGGTGCATTTTCGGTGCATTATTTCCGTAGGTTGGGCCCTGCGATTTTTTACCATTATCTATGGCAAAAACGCAGGTACCTGCAGAAAAGAAGTGACATACACATTCTTTTTCTCAAGAAATTATGCAGAAAGATTTTCTTGAGAAAAAAAACGCACAGCTATTTTTTTCCATAGGTTTTGCTGGGGAATGTCTGCAGAAAGGTTACAACCATTTTATTTCTGCAGCAAAAATGCAAAAAAAGCAGGTAAAAATGCAGTGTGTGAACAAGGCCTTATACTCACACTCCGGCGTCTTTACCTTTTATCAATGCTGCTTCGGCAAAATCTTGTGACCTCAACTTTTGACTGGTCAGAACTCAGAAGTTACGTCACAAGTTATCAATGCAAGTCTGAGAGGCTCTCAGACTTGTATTGAAGAGTGACCTCCAGTGGGCTCCATGAAACACTGGAGCTGCCGGCAGGTCACAAAGTGCAGGAGACTGATGGGAGCAGTAATGATTAGGGCTGAGCGGACCCGAACTGTAAAAAATCCGTGCGGTTTCAAAGATGCCCGGGTGCTGGACCCAGGCCCAGGATTCCGGGTGTACGATCCGGATTCAGCACTGGGGAAAATAAAGGAAAAATAAAGAATACATGCACATAGACTGTCCCTATAAAACTTAAATACTTTTAATCGGTGTGGTTTTAAGTGATTTAATAAAGTGCACAGGATAGATTGCTAGCCCTCAGTAGCTGTGCCTATCTGTGCATGCACTGCCTAACAGCAGGGGTTGGAACCCTAAAAATGCGATATGGCGCCCCCACTCTGCGACGACTTACCCTGCTGCCCCTGAAGTCCCTGCTGGAAAAAAGGTGCAGTGCCTAAGATAAGTGCAACAAACAAATTGGTGTGGCAGGTGGACAGTAGGGAGCAAAAATCAAAAACGTATCTCATTGATGTGAACAGAATGGTAATTTCAAGCCTCATCACGTTTCTCCCAGAAGTAGGTTCCTCAGGAGGCCAATAGTAAACTACAATGGTGGTTCAGGAAAACCCTCTGTAGTCGTCGCGGATTGGGGGCGCCATATCGCATTTTTAGGGTTCCAACCCCCGCTGTTTGGCAGTGCACAGATAGGCGCAGCTATTGAGGGCTAGCAATCTATCCTGTGCACTTTTAGTAATCATGGTGTGGTTTTAAGTGATTTAATAAAGTATTTAAGTTTTATAGGGACAGTCTATGTGGATGTATTTTGTTATTCCCTAGCAGTTATCATATATATGAGTCTTGAAAAAAAAAGAATACAAGAATTAAGTGAGCGTTTCATACTTATGGAGACTCTATGTCATGGCGGCAAACTGCTTCCGAGTTGTGCATTCACTTCCTGTACTGCGCCATTGTGTCTCTATGTACTTGTACGCTCATGTTTGGAGAGCGGCAGGCCATGTCGGGTGATGTCATGCCAGACTTGCACGAGTCTCACATCACATCACCCGGCACAGTCACACACTCTCCTGACAGGAGAAGGTCAGCTGCATGTGTATCTATGTACCTGCACACTCATGTTCGGAGAGCGACACACTGTGCCTGGTGATGTGATTTGAGTCCCTTGCACTTGTGACTCTGGGCTCATTTTGATGCACAGTACAGATAAAGCTCGACAGCTGGGGGCTGCAGCCATGGGCTTTATCTGTGTTCATATACAGGATCACTCAAAATAAAATGAGTCAAAAAAATATATATGGAAAAGTAGCAAATATTTAATGAAAAATAAACACCAAAAAGGGACAAAAAACAAATACATTAAAAAAAATTAAAAAATTGACAAAATAGCCTTGCTTTTGGTATTTATTTTTTTTTAGCTATTTTTACTGTTACCATGTTTGTTTTATTTATCCATGCTAGTCCATTTTGTATCTGTTATATAATAGAATTGTTTGGCGTTTCATCCACACTTAACATAGGGATGGCTTTGGATGTTTTTTGGTGGATACACTTTTGTCAATCTTTTAAATGTTTTTAATGTATTCGTTTTTGTCACTTTTTGGTCTTTATTTTTCAATAAATTTTTGCTACTTTTCCATATATATTTATGACTAATTTTTTTTGGGTGATCCTGTATATGAGCGCATCTTTTTCTTTGTATTTATTATAGCTTCTTTCCTGTGCTCACAGAGATCCCAGTAAGTGGTGCCCTCCCTCTCCCCTGGTTGTTACACTTTATGGGGCTGGCATCAGAATATGTGGGATCCTGCGCTGATTGTTTTATTTATTCATTTATTTTTATACCACCACACTGACCGGCAGACACTTGCTCTGCCTTCCCTGCCCAACGGCCGTCCTGGCGCCTGTGATTGGTTGCAGTCAGCTGACACACTGCCACTCAGGGTGGGGGTGCGTCTAACTCCAACCAATTACACGCGTCAGTGGGTGGGCAAAGCATTGAATATTCAATTGTCGGCTCTGGAAGGGGAAGCATGACCTGGAAGGAGTGTGCCGCCATGACACAGCCTCAGTGAGTACACTGCATGCGCTCCTATCCCCCTATCCCTTCCACCAAAGTTTTTAATCTCCAGATTCTGGTCTCCATAGACTTATATGGGTACAGGATTCCGGAGCGGATCCGTGTTTTTTTTTAAATTTAGCAGGGACTCGCCGATCCCGTTTTTTTGCGACTTCGACCAGCTCTAGTGATGATAGAAGATGAAGACACCGGTGGGTAAGTATTAGAGTAGGGTCAGGGAACTTAGATTAGAAGCACCACTAAAAAAATAACACAGTAGCATTACTTTAAAATGCCTTCATTTCGGCAGCATATTGTCCTGTGTAAACAGGGTATGTACTACAATCTATTTCTGATCGATTCTGTGCACTTCAGAAATATGTTGGGTTTGTTTACACAACCACAAATATGTAGCCAATTGACAATCATTTTTGGCCATAGATCAATTAGTGTAAACCCGCAGTACAGTACCTAAGAATTAGACACCATCAATAAATATGTTCCACTGTGTGCAGGATAAGCATACTATTTGTTTTTGAGCAACATTTAATTATACAATGCCTTGACTAGGAACATAAATATAAAACATACCAAATACATCACCCCTCAGTATCTTTTCTTGTCCAATTCCGTTGTCATAGTCATCATCCTCATCATCCTCGTCCTCCCCTTCCTCCTCTTCATCATCAGTCTGTTCATCTTCAAATTTTTCTTCAACTTCCTCATTATAAGTTCCACCAATATAGATGCCATCCACATAGTCAAATGGCTGCAGACGTGATTTAGGTGATGGAGTTATAACGGGTTCAGGTATTAAATTCCCTTTATCTTCATTTCTCTTTAGACTGTTCTTATGAGCCAAGAGTTTCTTGATTGTGTCTTTTGCACTTCCAACAATTTTTGGGTTTTCTTTTACAGGCTTGTCTGGAATAACTGAAGGCAAACAATTAATTGCATTAATTTATTGCTGAATTGGCAGATACGAGGATTTATTAAATATAATAAATACATCTTCATTTCTTTCACTTACTCATTGCTGCAATGCAAATTTCTACCCATGGTTTAATACCGAGGCTAATCTAATTTTAGTTAATTTATAATAAATATTAATTGCAAAAACTTACTAAAGAACATTTTTTTAATGGCCCACTTGTATGAATAGTTACTTAAACGTTCTCAATCTTGTTGTCCTTTTGATTTAGTTTTGTGGTTCATATTTTATGCTTAATAATCTATAATGCTGATTAGGCAAAATGCAGTACAAAAAAATCAAATTGTAATTTTACCAATTAATATATGTAATTATTATTAAGTATGGAAAAATAAGTGAAAAACTCAATCCAAAATATTTTAAATACACCCCTCTAATATCTGATTTTGTAATTTTACAAGACATTAAATGCTTGGGGTCAACTTTTTTAAAAAGTGGAAAACCCATTTAAGTATGTTTGTAAATGTAATGGCAGCGTATGTGGCTCATATTGTGATGAAGGGGTTTTCCATTTTAACTTTCTTCTGCCCAAAGGTTTGCGTTAGTTAAAATTATGAATAGAAAATTATGTGCCTTTCCCTATTACAGGATCATCTCTCCGCTGAAGCTCCCAAGAATTGTTTTCATCACTACAGTGGACATAAGTGCCGCAAAAATAATTTGTCTTAGAGGCTCCACGGATGTAGTCATCATCAGCTGTATGATCCCATTGACTGCCTGCAGTGGTAATGTGCACTGTAGCTGTGACATCACCGCTGCAGCCTGAAAAACAATCAAGAGTAGCAGCACAGGAACAGGAAAAAGGGTGTTGTGCTGTTTTTTATTATTTTTAGCTAGCATGAATCTTTGGGCAAAAGAAGATATTAAAAAAAAAAAAATACATGTTGAAAGGGGTTCTCCACTGAAGTAGTCCCCAAACAAGATGTAAAAAAACCCCAAGAACAACAACAACAACAAAATCAGAAAATACGCACCCTACCCAGGTGCAGTTTCGGTTTCAGGGTTTTAACCAAAAGCAGTGATGTCATGTTGACAGCTTACATCACCTCTGCAGCTAATTAGTGAGCTCGGTGGGTCAGCACATGTTGCCCAGCAAGACTGAGTGATATTTTTAAAACTCCACACTACTAAATATGAAATTTTTTAATGTATGTAGTTAGTCCAGGGCTACCAACCATCCAAACATTCCTAGACAGTCCGTAATATAGGGCACTTTTTTACCCTGTCCATAAAAAAATTTGAGTCATCTGTAAATTCTTTTAAGAAACTTACACAGATTATTTTGATTGTAATTATCATTTCTGAGTTCACAGTGAATTAGGCTGATGGTCAGGATTATGGGCTACAGAAATGGATCACTGATAATCCTAAAAAATTACCATGGTTTTCCAATGTGTCAATAAAAATATTGTCCATCTGTGATTTTTTGATGAGCTGTCCACAAAACTAAAGCGTCAAGTTGGCAACCCTGAGTTAAGGGTGCTTTACACGCTGCTACGCGATGTCGTGCGCGCGACATTTGGTGATCGCTGCCATAGCAAACATTATCACTACGGCAGCGTAACATGCACATACCTTTTCAGCGATGTCGCTGTGACTGCCGAACAATCCCTCCTTCAAGGGGGAGGTGCGTTCGGCATCATAGCGAGGTCACTGCGGCATCACTAAGCAGCCACCCAATAGCAGAGGAGAGGCGAAGATGAGCGGCCGGAACATGCCGCCCACCACCTTTCTTCTTTACTGCCAGTGGCCGCAGGAGATGTTCGTCGTTCCTGCGGTGTCCCACATAGCGATGTGGGACGCCGCAGGAATGACGAACAACCAGTGGCATGTACCACCAACGATATTATGAAAAGGAGCGACATGTCAACGATCAACTCTTTTTGACGTTTTTGCAATCGTTGATCATCGCTCCTTTGTGTCACATGCTGCAATGTCGCTAACGGCGCCGGATGTGCGCCACTAACGACGTGACCTCGACAATATATTGTTAGCGATGTCGCAGCGTGTAAAGCACCCTTTAGTCCATCTACATGTAATCTTTAAAATATTCTGGTCCTCATGGGATTATATAAAAGATAACATATGTGTTTCAGAGAGAACTAACTCTTTGATCCCTTATTTTGGTAGAGGAAGTTCTAGGCTACACATTTTTCATTGGGCTCCTGTATGTTTGCATGTATCTTAAATGATACATACCACACATTAACAATAAGGGCAAGAATGTCTAATCACTGCCAAACCACTGGCCGTAAAAGTCAATTTAAACATATGTTCTCATTTATTTAGATTTTTGTAAGTGATAAAAATGTGTGCAAAGCATAATGCTCTACACATGATTAAGCATGTAATACACATACTAACTAAGCAAATAAATACTGGCGCTAAATACATAATAGGCCAGGGAAGCCAACCGTAAATTTATGGAGCAGAATAATAGTAACCTTCTCTCTGGAAAAATATTTTACTAATGAGATTGAAGATCATATATTAAACTCTGGACTCTGGAGAGGGGATGAAGGATGTCTGTTACAGTAGGTACTGTTGTTGTTGACTATATTTATGCTTGGTTTTTTTTTTAATCAACTTTTTACTTTTGAAAAAAAGATTTTTTTACACATGTGTTACAATACAAGAAAAAACCATAATACATGTAAAGTGAACATTTCCCAAGTATGCAAATAAATACATTATATAGTGAACCTATTAGAAATCAAGTGAAGGGTGAGTAGCTTCACATCACACATCTGACTCGGAAGGGAGAAGGAGCTCAATATTATAACTAAGGGATCCCTAAATATGTGCACACATCTCCTCAGTTTTGTGTAAAACCGAAGTACCAACTACAGTGAATACATATTCAGCCATCAAATTTGGAAAGTATTTCCGAAGTCATCCCAAAAAGACCATATTGTCGTAAAACCGTCCATTGTGTTGTGGAGCTGGGCTGTCAACCTCTCCATATTTCTAACGTCCTTTAGCCGAGCATAGAGATCTGAGATAGACGGTGGGGCCACCCTTCTCCAGAATAGTGATATTAGACATTTGGCGGCTGTGAGGATATGAAGTAGTATCTGGGTAGGCGGGGTCGAACTTATGCAGGAGCTATAGAGTGTGGTACCATGTCATAAGGACCTTAACTTGATTCTCCTTATAGAGGGTGCTGATCGAGGACCGGAATGTCCTAGCCCATACCACCGACCAGAGTGCGTCCGACAGAGGTCGTCCGACCCAACCCTCCCATCTCTTCATGTATGTGTGCTTCACTATATCTGATGAATGCCCACCCACCAATATGTTATAAATGGCTGAGATTAGACTCCTGGTCGAAGTACTCCCCGAGCAGAGGGTCTCAAATGTTGAAGGGCGACGTACCGTCATCTGTCCCATAATGTCTGAGAAAAAAAGTGTTATCTGTTGGTATGAGAAGTATAGGTAGAAAGGTAATTTGTATTGGTGTCGTAGATCTGCAAATGGCTTTAATTTTAGTGTGACTGGGTTGACTATATCACGAAAGCAATAAAAGTCTGCTTTTGCCCACTGCCCCACCACTCCCGTACTCATGCCCTCCGTCAGGTGTGGCGTAAGCAAGAAAGGAGTCTATATTTATGTTTTTCATAAAAAGTGTAGTATGTGTTCAAATGGGAAAATAAAAACATTATTATGGTAAAAATATGAATTACACTGATGTCCAGGCCTAAATATAATATTAACCACTTCCCAATGTAGCGAGTAACAGTATGTCCTAGGATTAATGCGGGTGTATGGTAATATGGAGCCGGCCTCACCATACATGCTGCACCATACCTGGGGCCAACTGTATTATACAGCCTGCCTCTGTTGCTAGCATTAGTGACCAGAGTGAGCTCCATTTGCTGCTGTTTACCATTTAAATGCCACTGTCAATCTCTGACAGCAGCATTCAAATGGGCAATAGTTGCGGGATCTATCAGCCAATCCTCCATATCCATTAGAGGATCACAGAGTGGATGGGGAGCCATGGCAGCTGGGGGCTTGCTGAAGGCCACCTTCTCCCCCATCTTTGTGCTCTTATGAGATCAGCAGTTTCTTTATGTATTGTAGAACAATTTAAAAATTTTTAGCTTCATGTCTCCTATGTGGCTAAAAGTTAAGTAAATATTTTTAAAAAATATATCTTAAAAAATAATAAAAAAAATAAAGGATTAAATCATAAACTCTTTTAAGTTCCAGAAATAAATAAATAAAAAATAAAACTATTTGGTATTTTAATATCTGTAAAAGTACAATCGATTAACCACTTCACAACATTTGACATACCTATTCGTAATAGTAGGATAAGAGTTTCTGAATGATAATGTATAGGTACGTCATGGCTATCAGGCGGGGCATAGAGGCTGAATAAGCTATAGTGGAACTCTGGCTGTGACAGCCAGAGATGGTCCCCATGGCACCCCTGGATTTTTAACCCCCTACATGCTGCGATAAATAGCGAACATAGCATTTATATGACAGAGAGGGAGTGTGCTCCCTCTTCCACCTGATTGAGAAGCCTGCGACATGATCACAGGGGCTCGATCACTACCATGGCAACCTTAGGGCGTCACATCAGGAGCATGGTCTAAGAGACTTCTGTCAATGCAGTACTGACAGGTGTAATGTATTGCAATGCTGGTGCATTGCAATATATTTTACAATCAATCAGAGAAATAAAAGTTAATATCCCTTACAGGGATTAAGTAAAAAGTTAAAAAAAAGTTAAAAAAATTGTGAAAAATATTAAAAAAAAAAGATAAAAAAAATATACTAATAAATCCATAAAGTTATGTAAAAATAAACAAAAATAGACACATATTTGGTTTGGCTGCATCCAGAACAACGCGATCTATAAAACTGTTACACTAGTTAATGCCTTTAGTGAAACCGGTTAAAAAATAAAAAAAAAAGTACCAAAAACTGTATTTTCATCATTTAACTAATGGAAAAAGTAGAACAAAATGCAATCAAAAAGTCATATGTAAATAAGAATGGTACCACTAAAAACTTCATCTTGTCCTGCAAAAAGCAAGCCTCTGTCAGTGAAAAAATAAAAAAGCTATAGCTCTCAGAATACAGCAATGCAAAAACATTTTTTTTCTATAAAATCATTTTTATGGTGTAAAAAGGGCAAAATATAAAAAAAAGATATAAATCACTGTATTTTTACTGACCCGAAAAACAAAGCTGTGTTATCAATTTTCCGACATGCTGAATGGCGTAAAAAAAACACCAAAAAATTTTCCTCAATTGCTGTTTCTGCTTGATTCTGGGTCACAAAAAGTGGAATAGAAAGCGACCAAAAATTATTATTATGTGGCCCAAAATGGTACCAATAAAAACTTCAACTCAATAAAAATAAGCCATCATCTGACTTAAAAACTATGCTTTTCAAAACTCAGTGATGCAAAAAAAATCCTAATTTAGTAAAAAAAGCATTTTTTTAGTGTGACAGTAGACAAACCTAAAAAACTATATAAATCTGGTATTGCTGAAACTGTACCGACCTGAGGAATAAAGCCACCCTATTACTTATACCACAAGGTGAATGGCAAAAAAATAGTAATAAAGATTCTTCAAGTGCTGTTGATTTGTTTATTCAACCTGCCAAACAACGCAGTAAGGCTTAGCTCACATTTATCCTGTAAATCTTGAAAAATTATTCAGATTCTGATTCAGACAAAATTCCCAACAGAAAATTCACTGTAGTGAGGCAGAGGGAGTCACTATGAACTCTTGTCTGGCCTGTGGTCTAGTGATGTCCATCTTTTTAGGCATACACAAAAGTGCAGTCAACAACAGTTTTGTGCACCTTGGAAAGAAGGACATCGTGTAACAGAAGCCAAACAGAGACCAGAGTAATTCTGCTGCCTCAGTATAGTGAATAAATTCATTGGGGGTTTCACCTGAATCACTGAATCATGTATTTTGGAGATATAAATGGAAACCCTAATGTAAGCGCTCAGCATAGAGCACAGCCTACAAGTAAACGGATCCAAAGTGTTCTATACCCCAAATTGTCACCAAATAGCATACAACTCAACCTACAAAAAAGTTCCATCATCTGTTAATGGAAATATAGGATGCTTCCACGTTACTGATGGCAAAAATGCTCTGGAAAAGCGCTATGACTCCCTCCCCCCAAAAAATCCAGCAAAATCTGCACTCCAAAATCCAAATGTCCCACCTCCCTTCTGAGCACCACAATGTGTCTAAACCACAGTTACTGTCCCCATGTTTGGCATTATTGTGGTGAGAAAAGCCCGCTTAATTTACTGGGTGTGTGTCTCCAGAAGCACGTGCTGGGCACAATGTATGAGCACTACTATGTACTGGGCACTACAAGGATTTATTTGTAAGTTTTAATTCTGCAACATTCACTGCATTTGACTCAATGGGTGTTTTTGAGAAACAAAATCATTACTACACCCATAGATAAATTCCCAGATGGGTGTAATTTCCAAAATGTGGTCACTTGAGGATGTTTCTGCTGAACTGAAACTGTGGGTATCTTTAAATGGAGTCTGCAAACTAGTCTAGGAAAATCTGTGCTCCAAAAGTCATATGACGCTCCTTCCCTCCAGATCCCTGTTGTGTGGCATTACTGTACAGTCACATGTTGGGTATTGCCACATTTAGGAGAAATTATGTAACAAATTATGGGGCCTTTTTTCCCTTGTGAAAATTAGAAATGTAGGGTTAAAAATTTTTTTAGGGGTAAAAATGTAATTATTTTCTCTTCATTGCCCAATAGTATAGTATTGTGTGACACACCTATGGTGTCAATATGCTCATTGTACCCCTAGATGAATTTATTGAGGGGTGTACTTTGTAAAATGTGGTCACATATGGGGATCTCTGTTTTTTTGGCATGTCAGGGTCTTTGCCAATGTGACATGTCACCCCCAAACCATGCCAACTAAATCTGCACTCTAATATGGTGCACCTTTCCTTCTTTACTTTGTACTGCGCCTCAAAAGTAGTTCTCAACCACATATGGGGTATTGGCTAAATCAGGAGAAATTGTGCAACACATTGTATGGTCCACTTTCTCTAATTACCCCTTTTGAAAGTATATCTTGAAAAAACAATCTCAGAATCACTGGGATCCATTGAAATATTCCAGTTATTACCTCATAAATTGACACCGGTCAGAAATAAAAAAAATGGCCTGGTCAGGAAGGTGAAAACAGGTTCGAGTGTGAAGTGGTTAAATTATACATTTTTTAAACAGTATGGTAAACTCTGTAAAGAAAAAAATCCAAAAGCTCTATCCTCAAAAATGCAATAAAAAGTATTCCAAACAGGTTATGTACCCTGCACACAAAAAAACTCCTCAAATCTTAAACAGGTCCATTAATAGAAAAATAAAAATGTAATCGTTTCAGAATCTTGAAACACAAGCCAAATTTCTTTTTTTTTTTTTTTAAGAAAGGTTTACATTTTTCTGACCACTAAAATATAGAAAAAAAAATGTTGTAAGTTAGGTATTGTGATTATACTGATCCGAAGAAATTCCAAAATTCAAATAATATTGAAATTGTATTTTGTTTCAACAATTCACTTTACTTAAAATTTGTTTCTCATTTTTCAGTACAGTATATTGAAAAGTGAAGGGTGTCATTCAAATTTACAACTTGGCTCACTCAAAAAAAGCCGTCATACAGCTATGTCGATGGAAAAATACAAAACAGTTATGTCTCTTTCAGTTTGAAGACACGCCCACAGAGATTTCTGTGTGCCACACCCCCTTGTCGCCATGATAAAAATTTGCACTAAATAAAAAGGTCATACTCTGATGAGCAAAATAGTAACAATGTTTTGACCATTTTACTTTCAGGCTTCATATCTCACCCTCCACTACAGCTTCAAACGTGACACTACTATCATTTCATGGACAGTTATCTTGGCTATCTCATACATAAATTTTACTTTCTACCATATAGCATATAATTAGTTATGCAGATTCTTGTCATGTCACTGTATTATTACTGTTTTGCTCCCGGTGGGAAAATATTTTTTTTTTCCTGTTAACTACAAATTACAACCTGTTCTCACATTCCCTAATAGCTCAGGGTGTTATTAGATTGATTACCAAGTGAAAGGTCACTTGTTCGAATTGAGGAGTAACCATGAAGAAGAGCTCCCAAAAAAATAGCATCGTGGTCTCTCGGCCAATTGCCAAACTGCTCTATATGACTTATTCATACGAAAAAAGAGGAATCAGGGCACTGCCCCACACCAAAAGATTTTAGAACATCCTATATTGGGCCGAAAAAATGCACATGCTCTTCGGTGCCGTTGATGTAGAGAAGCAAATGAACATCAGAGCGGTCGAGAGGAAAAAACATCAGGCACTCACCAGTTGTTGCTTGTGCAGGTTTCCTGTTTTATTCGTGCAGGTTACAAGTGCTGAAGCACCAGACAGGTGCGAAACGGCCGCCGTCGTCTTTGGACGTGTGTAGCGTCCGCTCCCTCCCCTCCACCCCATGCACTTGTAACCTGCATGAATAAAACAGGAAACCTGCACAAGCAACAACTGGTGAGTGCCTGATGTTTTTTCCTCTCGACCGCTCTGATGCTCTATATGAGTGCCATGACAGTTGGAAGAATATGAAATGAAATTCATCCATCCATTCTAAAGCCAAGAGGTGGATGTACACACAAATTATTATTGGAGTAAAAAAGTCAGCTGACTACAAGGTCTATCAGTTCTGGTGCGACAAACACAGCTGTGGAGATGGCTCTTGTGCATTGTAATAGTGAGATCACAGATGTCCATGCAAGCACCGTGTTAGAAGATTAAAATGGGTGTTTCAGACCAATGAGATGAAAGTCAATGGACTAGGCTCAGATGGGTGCAAATGGGTCTGGCATAAATAAGAGAAAAAGAGGCTAAAGGATTGAGAAATTGAAGGAACTGTCAAGTTCGGTGGAGGATGCCTGACTATATGAGGTTGCTTCAAAGCTAAAGGCATTGGATACTGCACCAGGATTGAGGGTGGTCTCAATCCTGAGCTATATGTGAATATCTTACAAGTAACTTTGTAAACTCGAATACTATGGGTATGAAAAGAACAACATAGTGTTCCAGCAGGAAAATGACTCAAAGCATACATTTAGATTGGTGAAAAAAATGGTACAATGACAATGAAGTAGAGGTGCTGGATTGGCTCCCACAGTCCCAAGACTTCAAACCAATCTAACACTTGTGGATAGAGTTGAAGAAAAAGCTGTATACATACCCAAGTGAGTCGCCTAATATGCACCAACATTGCGAAACGTGTAGAAGAGACCTGGGATCAGATTTTGGTCAAGACATGCTTGAATCTGATTGAGTGCATGATTAGAAGGATTCAGGCAGTGGTGAAAGCCAAAAGGTGGATTTACAAAATGCTAACAAAATGATAAAAATTTAAAATTTAGATATTTAGAAGCTGTAACAAAGGAAGTAACATGACAAGAATCTGCATAACTAATCATATGCTAATTAGTTGCAAATCAAATTTATGCATAAGATAGCCAAGATGATTGTCTATAAAATGATGGTAGTCTCACAATGAAGCTGTAGTGAATGGTGAAATATGGAGTATGAATGTCAAGAGTTCAAAACATTGTTACCCTTTCTGATTCAATCGATATGTTTCTGGGCTATGTTTTTCCAATGTTCTGTATGTAATGAAACTTTAATAAACTTCAGTAGAAAAAACAAACAAAACATTGTTACCTTTTTTCTTGTCTGTGTATCTCTAAAACAGTATGATGGATTTAAAAAAAGGAATACAGAGAAAACTTACTTTTGACCATGTGACAGGTCCACTTTACAGTGATCAAATAGAGGCATCTACAAAAAGTCCCTGCAGTATTAAAGGAATTGCCCAGCCATGATTTAAAAAATATGTTGTGACCAACACATTTTATTACTGTGTATCTTGGTGGAGTCTGATGTATTGTAGTTAGTTAACTCTTATAGGCCACGTGCACACGTTCAGTATTTTCTCCGAATTTTACGTCAGTATGTGTAAGCCAATACAAGGAGTGGAAAAATCTGAAAAAAGTATTATAGAAACAAGGGTCACCCCTCTTGGTTTTGGCTTAGAAATACTGTGGTAAAAACTCACCCAATACTCTACGTGTGAACGTGGCCATAATGTTTTATATAAATTCACATTTAGTTCTCATAGATAACATAAGTTCCAAGAAATGAACTTCGTTAGTATATTGTCACCTTGGATGAGACTCTTGTTCCTCATGAATTGGCTGAATAATGCAATCTATCATTTCAGCTTCTAACAACAGAATTCATACACCAAGAGGGACTTTGTAAAGTTCAAGCATTTCTCAGTAATCTTAGATGACACTAGTTGCCTATATTAATGTGGGAGCTACACTAAAGTCATTGAAGATTGCTATTCTGGATGGATTGAGTCTAGACTCTTCCAAGAAATTGATGTATTTGAATGTAATATAGAAAAAAATAATTTGTAATGAGGAGATAAATACAGTTTATATGAGAACCTTCTATGAAAATATGGTAGCCAGTGCCAAAAAACACAATAGATTTAATCATGCCTTGTGTGCTTTTCTAAACTGACACACATGGTGCTTGTTCATGTTTATGTAGCTTAGCTACAGGTTTCTGAGTTTTTTAGAATAACTTAGTAGCAGAACAAGAAAAATAATGGCAGTTCTGAATCCATTAAATTGTGGACAGTATTGGCACCTTATGGACCCCAACATCTCTAATGTAGTCCATTGGATTTCTGTCATGGTGTCCATTTTAACAGGTAAAATAATTCTATGTGTTGCGCTATAAAGTCTGGCCCTAGTAACAGGATCTATGAGGGAGTCTCCTAACAGCCTCAAGAGTTGAGGATGGGAGGTGCTGGTAGATCAGGTGATGTCCCCATACTTCAAATCATGCAGAATTCACAGCACTCTCCACAATATTTGATGCAAAGTGTTTATTGTGACGACATTCAAAATTCAATTCAGTGACATAGGGTTTTATACGACAACTCTTTGACGCTTTGAACCTACCAGGGTCTTACTCTTAGGCTATGTGTCCACGTTGCTTTTTACCTGCTTTTTACCTGCTTTTTTGCTGCTTTTTCAACTGCAGCGTTTAATGGCAAAATAGATGTGCTCTGCTTTTCAAGCAAAGTCTATGGGAATTTGGGTTTCTTGTGCCCACTATGCAGTTCAAACTGCAGCCTTTTTCTGGCAGAAATTTGGTCAAAAACTCTGCTTTGCAGTTCAAAACGCAAATGGCAAAAACAATTGACATGTCAATTGTTTTTGCCATTTGGGTTTTGCACTGCAAAGCTGAGTTTTTGTCCAAAGTTCTGCACCAAAAAGGCTGCAGTTTGAACTGCATAGTGGGCACAAGAAACCCAAATTCCCATAGACTTTGCTTGAAAAGCAGAGCACATCTATTTTGCCATTAAACGCTGCAGTTGAAAAAGCAGCAAAAAAGCAGGTAAAAAGCAACGTGGACACATAGCCTTATGGTCTCTATTGGAAAAAATAGAATAAAGTGAACATAAAAATGATACCAATAGTGAATCACAATGCTATACAATATTTACAGTACAATATACACAGGCAAAGTTTAGCAATATCATCAAAAAATCCTATGCTATTAAAGAATACTACTGGATATCTTGTAATTGAGCTAGAAGGATAGGTATGCAGCTTGAACCAGCCGGAAGGAGTAGGAAGAAACATATACAAATCAAGTAATTCAGCAAATAATTTATAGGGCAATATATCTAATAATTCATCATAGAGACATAAAAATTAAGCTCAGAGTTTGTTGCAGAAGGGAATAGTAGGAAAAACATATCAGGTAGTTCATCAAATAATTCATCAGGCAATTCATCACTTGTTTCAATGGGAGGTAGAGATATCAGAAAACAACATCTCAGTATGCATCAAAATGAAACAATAGATATTTCATAAAATATTTCATCTATGTGAGATGAAATCATTAACAGAGAACAAGATGGTCCACCAACCAAAATACCTGTAAAAAACTTGTCAGATCATAGGAGGGAGCAGGTGCTGCCGAGCTATTGCAGTATGAAGGAATGGTGGTTAGTGCACTATGATTTATTAGAAGACTTCCAAGACAAGTAATTGACACAAGTGATGCATATTATAACATCTTGACCAATGAAAAAGCTTCACTGTAGGCACGTTGAGTCAGAAATGAGGGAACGCTGGCGTATGAGCAGTGTTAGGAGTATGATATAATGAAAAAAGTAAAAATGCTCACCTGGCGCTATTTACATGTGGACAGCAGGCCACAAGCAGGGGATCTAGCACAAAACCATTCAGAATCACAGTGGTGTTTAGCGAAAAGTGCTCCCAGGTACAGGGAAACAAAGGTACTTCAGCACAGAAGGAAATCCACGGCACTCACTTCCAGTGAATAAAATCTTTTGTCGCGACAAATTAAAATTCACCTCTCAATGAGTCTCAGACCTGTAGAAGCGCAGTCACGTGAAACGGGCCATTGTCTGACTGAATCTACACTTGTCTGCACTTTGTCCTCCCCTCCCCCCACTCCTGCCTTGGCTTCCATTGAGAGTTGAATTTTAATATGTCGCAATAAAAGATATTATTCACTGGAAGTGAGTGCCGTGGATTTCCTTCTGTTCCTTCTGTTCTGTTCTGCTAAAGTGTTAAGGCCGCTTTACACACTGAGACTTTCTAGCGATCCCACCAGCGATCCCAACCTGGCCGGGATCGCTACAAAGTCTCTGGTGAGCTGTCAAACAGGCAAACCTGGCCAACGACGCAACAGCGATCCGGACCTGCAGAACGACCTAGCTAGTCTTTGGGGACGTTGTAAAGCAGCTTTTTGAAAGTGAAGTCGCTAACAAAGTCGCTGTAAAGTCCTTTTACACACTGAGACTTTGCTGTACAGTGGGAAACAAAGGACCAAAGAATGGTCCTGAACGATTTGTAGCGATCAGCAACTTCACAGCAGGGGCCAGGTCACCGATGTGTTTCACACACTGCAATGTCGCTGGGGAGGTCGCTATTGCGTCACAAAACCGGTGACGTTACAGCGATGTCGTTTGCGATGTTGCAGTGTGTAAAGCCACCTTTAGGAGTATGTGTCACCAAGTGGTTAATTCTAGACGTTGATAAGGGATGTTTTTTCTGATATGCCTACCTCCGATTGAAACAAGTGATGAATTGCCTGATGAATTATTTGATGAACTACCTGATGTTGTATGATACAAGGGCATCTTAATAAATTAGAATATCATCAAAAAGTTAATTTCAGTAATTCAATACAAAAAGGAAAACGCATATACTGTATAGAGTCATGATAAACAGAGTGATCTATTTCAAGTGTTTATTTCTGTTAATGTTGATGATTATGGCTTACTGCCAATGAAAACCCAAAAGTCGTTATCTCAGAAAATTAGAATAATTATCACAAAACACCTGCAAAGGCTTCCAAAGCATTTAAAATGGTCTGGTTCAGTAGGCTGCACAATCATGGGAAAGACTGCTGACTTGACAGATGTCCAGATGACAGTCACTGACACACTCCACAAGTAGGGTAAGCCACAAAAGGTCATTGTTAAAGAAGCTGGCTGTTCACAGAGTGCTGCATCTAAGCATATTAATGGAAGGTTGAGTGGAAGGAAAAATTGTGGTAGAAAAAGGTGCAGAAGCATCCAGGATAACCGCAGTCTTGATAGGATTTTTAAGAAAAAGCCATTCAAATATTAGGGGGAGATTCACAAGGAGTGGACTGCTGCTGAAGTCAGTGCTTCAAGAGCCACCATACACAGACACATGCAGGATATGGGCTACAAATGTCTCATTCCTTGTGTCAAGCCACTCATGACCAATAGACAATGTCAGAAGCGTCTTACTTGGGCCAAAGAGAAAAAGAACTGGACTGTTGCTCAGTGGTCCAAGGTGTTGTTTTCAGATAAAAGTAAATTTTGCATTTCATTTGGAAATCATAGTCCCAGAGTCTGGAGGAAGAGTGTAGAGGATCACAATCCAAGCTGCTTGAGGTCTAGAGTGACGTTTCAACAATCAGTGATGGTTTGGGGAGCCATGTCATCTGCTGGTGTAGGTCCATTGTGTTTTATCAAGACTAATGTCAGCACTTCATGCTTCCCTCTGCCGGCAAACTTTTTAGAGATGGAAATTTTATTTTCCAGCAGGACTTGGCACCTGTCCACAGTGCCAAAAGTACCAATACCTGGTTTAATAACGACAGTATCACTGTGCTTGATTAGCCAGCAAACTCGCCTGACCTAAACCCCATAGAGAATCTATGGGTTATTGTCAAGAGGAAGATGAGACACCAGACCCAGCAATGCAGACAAGCTGAAGGCTGCTATCAAAGCAACCAGGGCTTCCGTAACACCTCAGCAGTGCCACAGGCTGATCGCCTCCACGCCGCATTGATGCAGTAATTCATACAAAATGAGTCCCGACCAAGTACTGAGTGCATTCACTGCACAGACTTTTTAGTAGGCCAACATTTCTGAGTGTAAAATCCTTTTTTCGGTTGGTCTTATATAATATTCTAATTTTCTGAGATAATGACTTTTAGGGTTTCATTGGCTGTAAGCCATAATCATCAACATTAACAGAAATACACACTTGATATAGATCACTCTGTTTGTAATGACTCTATATAATATATGCGTTTCCTTTTTTTGTATTTAATTACTGAAATAAATTAAATTGTTACTGATATTCTAATTTATTGAGATGCACTTGTATGTTTTCTATACTCTTCTCTTTCGCAACACACTCTGAGCCCAATTTTTTTATGTCCCTTTGATGAATTATTAGATATATTGCCCTATAAATTATTTGCTGAATGACCTAGTTTTTATATTTCTTCCTACTCCTTCCTACTGGTTCAGGCTGCATACCTATCGTTCTAGCTAAATTACAAGATATCTAGTAGTATTTTTTTTAGAATTAAATTACTAAACCTTACCAGAATATATTTTACTGTAAATATTGTATAGCATTATTGGCATCGAATGGTTGAAAAATCAAAGAGTTGTCGCATAAAACCCTATGTCACGCATTTGATTTTTGAATGTTGTCACAATAAAGACTTTGCATCAAATATTGCGGAGAGTGCAGTGAATTTTGCATGATCTAATGCAAAAATGAACAGAGCCTAAAAAATACTCTCTAATGTCTCATTTTTCAGTTTTCCTGTAACTAATATTCATTTTATGACTCGAATCTAAAGCCCAGCCGCTCCCTCATTCTAGGAAAATGTCTATAAACTGTTAGATTTATAAAGATGCATAAACTCTTGTAGTAACTTTGTCCACTTAATAAGCTTTCAGCCCAGATTTCATTTCTAAGTGAATTGTCGCTCATGAAAATACTTTTACATAAGTGCTGAGATTAATAAGTCTTTGTCACATAAAAAACATTTCTCAAGCTCCATTGAGGGGCTGTCAGGGCTTTTAAAGCTTTTAATTGTCAAGAAAAAAAAGAAAGAAAATGTTACATTTTTCTTCATTGTTTCCTGTATAATTATCTACTCAAAAGTGCAGTTATGACATAGTCTTGATAGGGGCCATTAGTCGTTTCTTCTGCTTTCAGTCATCATACCATTATATAATACATAATACAAGGCTGACGTCAGACGTCTCCTATGTTGTTTGGATTTATAGTAGAAGAGTATTTTAAGGAAAAATAAAAAAAGATATGGGTGACTGATTGAGAATGTTCACCATAAATTTGTCCTTAATAATTTCAAGTTAATTTTTTAAGAGCAAATAAATCATCTCTATAAGGGTCCTTTCACACGCCAGTGATTCTGGGACGTTTGTGCTTTTTTTTAAACGTACCAGAATCACTGACATACGCAGACCCATTATAATGAATGGGTCTGCTCACACGTCAGTGATTTTTCACTGCACGTGTCTCCGTGCGGAGTACCCGCGTGTGCGTGATTGCCGCACGGAGACATGTCCTTTTTTTTCTGGCATCACTGATGTCCCACGGACCACGCAGTGGTGTGGTCCGTGAAACACGTGCCTGAAAAAAAACGTGCATTTAAAATAAAAATCATTTTTACTCACCCGGCGTCCAGCGATGTCCTCTGCAGCCCGTTCTCCCTGCTGCTTCTGAGCCGGCTGATTACTGTTGCGCATATTCATGATGCACGACACAGCCGACCCGGAAGCAGCTGCTGCAGGGGTCAGCGCTGGCTGGATGCTGCACCGCGGGAGCGATCAGCACCATGGAGAGCGGGAGCGGGCGCAGGTGAGTTGATTACTAAGTGCAATCACGGGCCACGGAGAACGGAGCCTGGATTGCACTTAGACAACCCACGTGTGCCGTGATTCACGGCACACGCAGGGACATGTGCGTGTTTTACACGCCAGTGAAAAACATCTGTGTTTTTCACTGACGTGTGAAACGGGCCTAAGGCTGTATTCACACGATCGTATGGCATGCGATGTGAGAGCATCGGAAGCCATATGCTAATGATAATGTCCATCAGTTCCTGTTGTGCTGCCGGCGCGAGCCAAGTGTTATGCAACTGTAATCCGATCCTGCGATTGGAGCACAGCTGTGGAGGAGATTTAGGGATTACTCTCTCCATCTCCTCCATTGTCAGATGATGTGATTATCACACTGATCTTGGATGTCATCTGTGTTTTTCACTGACGTGTGAAACGGGCCTAAGGCTGTATTCACATGATCGTATGGCATTCGATGTGAGAGCATCGGAAGCCATATGCTAATGATAATGTCCCTCAGTTCCTGTTGTGCTGCCAGCGCGAGCCAAGTGTTATGCAACTGTAATCCGATCCTGCGATTGGAGCACAGCTGTGGAGGAGATTTAGGGATTACTCTCTCCATCTCCTCCATTGTCAGATGATGTGATTATCACACTGATCTTGGATGTCATCTGAGTGCAGTCCGATGTTTCACTCGCACCCATAGACTTGTATGGGTGCGAGTTATATGTCTCTTGCTGACAATCACAGCATGCTGCGATTTTTTTTGCTCATCCAGAATCTGGATGAGAAAAAAAACTGACCATTTGCTCTGCCTCATTGAATAATATTGGTCCGAGTGCAATGGGAGATTTTCTCACATTGCACTCATCCGAGTCATATGCGTGTACCCTAAGGGTATGTATACACAACGTCTTATTCAGGCAGATTCCGCATGGATCCCGTGTAAAAAAGTGCTAAAAAGAGTAAACAAATATAAACATACAGTATACACAGCAATGTCAAAATGACTTGCGATGTACGTGTTCCTTCATTTGTCACTTCTGTTATCCACTTTAGATTTTGAAAGCCATAAAGCATCTAAAAGAAGTGACCTAACCAATCTACATGGAAGCTGCCACTTTTGTATATATAGAATGTAAAAAAAAAGATGGTGGCAGAAAAGCTGCTGCAAAAGATGTCCAGGAACATATCACACAGGATTTGTCAGCAAAACTACTGTTGGTCCTGAAGCATCTTCTGCTTCAAAAACAGTGGGTACATTGGCATCTAAAAAACATTGCATGAACACACCCTAAGGTGTGTTTTTTAAGAAGTCTTTGTAGCAGAAACTGAGCGTTAACTCTGAGAATCCTCCTTGAAAATTTAAAACTCCTCAAAAACTTGGAGTTTGTGCTCAGTCTCCATTTCAAAAGTTCATCAAAGGGACTGAGTGTGAACACACCCTAAGGGTATGTATACACAACGTCTTAGGGTATGTGTGCACGCTGCATCTGTTTCTGACCACAAAGATGCAGCATTTTTGGCTGCAAAATACGCACAAAAACGCACCCGCGCCAAAAATGCACCGGTAAAAATGCATGCATTGTTACCGCGTTTTGGTGCGTTATTGGCTGCGTTTTGCTACGTTTTTAATCACTGCTTTTTGCTGCGTTTTTCTAATGCATTGCATGGGTGAAAAAATGCAAAAAAACGCAGAAAAGAATTGACACGTTGCTTTTTTTTGTCACTTCAAAAACGCAGCTTAAAAAAAAAGCACTGTCTGGACAGCAAAAAATGAAAACTCAGACTTTGCTGGGGAAGCAAAGTCTTGCAGTATTGAGACCAAAAACGCACCCGAAAAACGCGCAAAAACTCCGCGGAAAAACGGACCGTGCGCACATAGCCTTATACATCTTTTTTTTCAGCGTCTTTTTGGCGGTGTTTTGCAGTGGCTTTGCCATCAGCATGTTTTTAATTAATTCTAAGCAGAATTCACCAGAAGAACGGACTGGTCACTTTAAAAGCCTGAAGCAGTTAAAAGAAGTTACAAAAACCACGCAGCATGTCATTTAGTCATTGTTTCTATATGTTCATTTAGCGCTTTTTCAGGTGAGCTGTAGGCAAAATGCACCAGAAAAGGATGTCATGTGCTCATAATGCAAGGCTGTTTTCATACATGGCAGTAACTTTGGCAGATTTTTCGGCAGATTTTGATGGCAAATATTCAGAGCATATACATCATATTTGGAGCATATAGATCATATTTGGAGTATGCACTTTAAGAGGTTTATCATTTATAAACTGTAGTGCATGATTTTAGAGCCAATATTCAAGGCAAGTTGTTTCCTATAATCAATCATTTGTGATCTTACCTGAACATACATATCCGCTGCCCTTGTATCCTTGCTTACATCTGCATTTATAGGATCCTAGAGTGTTAAGGCAATCGCTATGAGGGCTGCACTTATGAGTGCTCACCAGACACTCATTTATATCTGCCAATAAAAAGCCAGACATAGACAAAAGCCATTAGTAAGAAGTAATAAGACAGAGTTATCCTGAAGAAAAACTTTGATTCCAGAGGTGGAATATAAGAAAAATGGAAGGGGTTTTCCAAGACTTTCATATTGAGAATGTGTCCTTAGGATAATTGTCTCTCCAGTAAAGGAGACAAACTCTAGCACAGCGCCACCTATTGGAAGTAGCGATCCTAAAAGTCACAAGTGGATTTTCGACAATCCTTTGCAATATGACTCAGGATATATAAGCCAGATCAGAATCCCAATTTGCAGACACGGTGTTTCGGGGTGCTTGCCCCTCGTCAGTGCAAAGTATGGGGGTGTCTGATCTGGCTCATGAGAAAGCTATGTGGGGACCACGGGGGAACACTATTCTCCTTAAGGAGACTTTGCAAGCCAGTCTGGCTGCCAGGTAAGGGGACTTATAGCTGCAATGCCCCTAAAATTCCACGGGGGAACACTATTCTCCTTAAGGAGACTTTGCAAGCCAGTCTGGCTGCCAGGTAAGGGGACTTATAGCTGCAATGCCCCTCTGGGAAATATTCAAATTGTCTCTCCAGTAAAGGAGACAAACTCTAGCACAGCGCCACCTATTGGAAGTAGCGATCCTAAAAGTCACAAGTGGATTTTCGACAATCCTTTGCAATATGACTCAGGATATATAAGCCAGATCAGAATCCCAATTTGCAGACACGGTGTTTCGGGGTGCTTGCCCCTCGTCAGTGCAAAGTATGGGGGTGTCTGATCTGGCTCATGAGAAAGCTATGTGGGGACCACGGGGGAACACTATTCTCCTTAAGGAGACTTTGCAAGCCAGTCTGGCTGCCAGGTAAGGGGACTTATAGCTGCAATGCCCCTAAAATTCCACGGGGGAACACTATTCTCCTTAAGGAGACTTTGCAAGCCAGTCTGGCTGCCAGGTAAGGGGACTTATAGCTGCAATGCCCCTCTGGGAAATATTCAAATTGTCTCTCCAGTAAAGGAGACAAACTCTAGCACAGCGCCACCTATTGGAAGTAGCGATCCTAAAAGTCACAAGTGGATTTTCGACAATCCTTTGCAATATGACTCAGGATATATAAGCCAGATCAGAATCCCAATTTGCAGACACGGTGTTTCGGGGTGCTTGCCCCTCGTCAGTGCAAAGTATGGGGGTGTCTGATCTGGCTCATGAGAAAGCTATGTGGGGACCACGGGGGAACACTATTTTCCTTAAGGAGACTTTGCAAGCCAGTCTGGCTGCCAGGTAAGGGGACTTATAGCTGCAATGCCCCTAAAATTCCACGGGGGAACACTATTCTCCTTAAGGAGACTTTGCAAGCCAGTCTGGCTGCCAGGTAAGGGGACTTATAGCTGCAATGCCCCTCTGGGAAATATTCAAATTGTCTCTCCAGTAAAGGAGACAAACTCTAGCACAGCGCCACCTATTGGAAGTAGCGATCCTAAAAGTCACAAGTGGATTTTCGACAATCCTTTGCAATATGACTCAGGATATATAAGCCAGATCAGAATCCCAATTTGCAGACACGGTGTTTCGGGGTGCTTGCCCCTCGTCAGTGCAAAGTATGGGGGTGTCTGATCTGGCTCATGAGAAAGCTATGTGGGGACCACGGGGGAACACTATTCTCCTTAAGGAGACTTTGCAAGCCAGTCTGGCTGCCAGGTAAGGGGACTTATAGCTGCAATGCCCCTAAAATTCCACGGGGGAACACTATTCTCCTTAAGGAGACTTTGCAAGCCAGTCTGGCTGCCAGGTAAGGGGACTTATAGCTGCAATGCCCCTCTGGGAAATATTCAAATTGTCTCTCCAGTAAAGGAGACAAACTCTAGCACAGCGCCACCTATTGGAAGTAGCGATCCTAAAAGTCACAAGTGGATTTTCGACAATCCTTTGCAATATGACTCAGGATATATAAGCCAGATCAGAATCCCAATTTGCAGACACGGTGTTTCGGGGTGCTTGCCCCTCGTCAGTGCAAAGTATGGGGGTGTCTGATCTGGCTCATGAGAAAGCTATGTGGGGACCACGGGGGAACACTATTCTCCTTAAGGAGACTTTGCAAGACAGTCTGGCTGCCAGGTAAGGGGACTTATAGCTGCAATGCCCCTAAAATTCCACGGGGGAACACTATTCTCCTTAAGGAGACTTTGCAAGCCAGTCTGGCTGCCAGGTAAGGGGACTTATAGCTGCAATGCCCCTCTGGGAAATATTCAAATTGTCTCTCCAGTAAAGGAGACAAACTCTAGCACAGCGCCACCTATTGGAAGTAGCGATCCTAAAAGTCACAAGTGGATTTTCGACAATCCTTTGCAATATGACTCAGGATATATAAGCCAGATCAGAATCCCAATTTGCAGACACGGTGTTTCGGGGTGCTTGCCCCTCGTCAGTGCAAAGTATGGGGGTGTCTGATCTGGCTCATGAGAAAGCTATGTGGGGACCACGGGGGAACACTATTCTCCTTAAGGAGACTTTGCAAGCCAGTCTGGCTGCCAGGTAAGGGGACTTATAGCTGCAATGCCCCTAAAATTCCACGGGGGAACACTATTCTCCTTAAGGAGACTTTGCAAGCCAGTCTGGCTGCCAGGTAAGGGGACTTATAGCTGCAATGCCCCTCTGGGAAATATTCAAATTGTCTCTCCAGTAAAGGAGACAAACTCTAGCACAGCGCCACCTATTGGAAGTAGCGATCCTAAAAGTCACAAGTGGATTTTCGACAATCCTTTGCAATATGACTCAGGATATATAAGCCAGATCAGAATCCCAATTTGCAGACACGGTGTTTCGGGGTGCTTGCCCCTCGTCAGTGCAAAGTATGGGGGTGTCTGATCTGGCTCATGAGAAAGCTATGTGGGGACCACGGGGGAACACTATTCTCCTTAAGGAGACTTTGCAAGCCAGTCTGGCTGCCAGGTAAGGGGACTTATAGCTGCAATGCCCCTAAAATTCCACGGGGGAACACTATTCTCCTTAAGGAGACTTTGCAAGCCAGTCTGGCTGCCAGGTAAGGGGACTTATAGCTGCAATGCCCCTCTGGGAAATATTCAAATTGTCTCTCCAGTAAAGGAGACAAACTCTAGCACAGCGCCACCTATTGGAAGTAGCGATCCTAAAAGTCACAAGTGGATTTTCGACAATCCTTTGCAATATGACTCAGGATATATAAGCCAGATCAGAATCCCAATTTGCAGACACGGTGTTTCGGGGTGCTTGCCCCTCGTCAGTGCAAAGTATGGGGGTGTCTGATCTGGCTCATGAGAAAGCTATGTGGGGACCACGGGGGAACACTATTCTCCTTAAGGAGACTTTGCAAGCCAGTCTGGCTGCCAGGTAAGGGGACTTATAGCTGCAATGCCCCTAAAATTCCACGGGGGAACACTATTCTCCTTAAGGAGACTTTGCAAGCCAGTCTGGCTGCCAGGTAAGGGGACTTATAGCTGCAATGCCCCTCTGGGAAATATGCAAATTGTCTCTCCAGTAAAGGAGACAAACTCTAGCACAGCGCCACCTATTGGAAGTAGCGATCCTAAAAGTCACAAGTGGATTTTCGACAATCCTTTGCAATATGACTCAGGATATATAAGCCAGATCAGAATCCCAATTTGCAGACACGGTGTTTCGGGGTGCTTGCCCCTCGTCAGTGCAAAGTATGGGGGTGTCTGATCTGGCTCATGAGAAAGCTATGTGGGGACCACGGGGGAACACTATTCTCCTTAAGGAGACTTTGCAAGCCAGTCTGGCTGCCAGGTAAGGGGACTTATAGCTGCAATGCCCCTAAAATTCCACGGGGGAACACTATTCTCCTTAAGGAGACTTTGCAAGCCAGTCTGGCTGCCAGGTAAGGGGACTTATAGCTGCAATGCCCCTCTGGGAAATATTCAAATTGTCTCTCCAGTAAAGGAGACAAACTCTAGCACAGCGCCACCTATTGGAAGTAGCGATCCTAAAAGTCACAAGTGGATTTTCGACAATCCTTTGCAATATGACTCAGGATATATAAGCCAGATCAGAATCCCAATTTGCAGACACGGTGTTTCGGGGTGCTTGCCCCTCGTCAGTGCAAAGTATGGGGGTGTCTGATCTGGCTCATGAGAAAGCTATGTGGGGACCACGGGGGAACACTATTCTCCTTAAGGAGACTTTGCAAGCCAGTCTGGCTGCCAGGTAAGGGGACTTATAGCTGCAATGCCCCTAAAATTCCACGGGGGAACACTATTCTCCTTAAGGAGACTTTGCAAGCCAGTCTGGCTGCCAGGTAAGGGGACTTATAGCTGCAATGCCCCTCTGGGAAATATTCAAATTGTCTCTCCAGTAAAGGAGACAAACTCTAGCACAGCGCCACCTATTGGAAGTAGCGATCCTAAAAGTCACAAGTGGATTTTCGACAATCCTTTGCAATATGACTCAGGATATATAAGCCAGATCAGAATCCCAATTTGCAGACACGGTGTTTCGGGGTGCTTGCCCCTCGTCAGTGCAAAGTATGGGGGTGTCTGATCTGGCTCATGAGAAAGCTATGTGGGGACCACGGGGGAACACTATTCTCCTTAAGGAGACTTTGCAAGCCAGTCTGGCTGCCAGGTAAGGGGACTTATAGCTGCAATGCCCCTAAAATTCCACGGGGGAACACTATTCTCCTTAAGGAGACTTTGCAAGCCAGTCTGGCTGCCAGGTAAGGGGACTTATAGCTGCAATGCCCCTCTGGGAAATATTCAAATTGTCTCTCCAGTAAAGGAGACAAACTCTAGCACAGCGCCACCTATTGGAAGTAGCGATCCTAAAAGTCACAAGTGGATTTTCGACAATCCTTTGCAATATGACTCAGGATATATAAGCCAGATCAGAATCCCAATTTGCAGACACGGTGTTTCGGGGTGCTTGCCCCTCGTCAGTGCAAAGTATGGGGGTGTCTGATCTGGCTCATGAGAAAGCTATGTGGGGACCACGGGGGAACACTATTCTCCTTAAGGAGACTTTGCAAGCCAGTCTGGCTGCCAGGTAAGGGGACTTATAGCTGCAATGCCCCTAAAATTCCACGGGGGAACACTATTCTCCTTAAGGAGACTTTGCAAGCCAGTCTGGCTGCCAGGTAAGGGGACTTATAGCTGCAATGCCCCTCTGGGAAATATTCAAATTGTCTCTCCAGTAAAGGAGACAAACTCTAGCACAGCGCCACCTATTGGAAGTAGCGATCCTAAAAGTCACAAGTGGATTTTCGACAATCCTTTGCAATATGACTCAGGATATATTATCCTTAGGATAAGTCATGTATATTAAGTTGGTGGCTGTTCGTCTCCTAAAATGTTACCTCTCAGCTAATTGATGAGGCTCTGACATGCTAGGGAGTTCCACGCTGCCATTATTGTTTATCAGGCACAATGGTATGCTTCATGGTGGCAGAGTATCAGTTGCTAATATCAAAGTCCCCGAAACTCCCTTTAAATCTATGTCAATAGACAGTGAGAATACTTATCAAAACTAGCGATAGCCCTTTCAGAGATGAACTGTGTCTAATCTTACTTGCACCTGTGATTGACAGCTTTCAGTGCATACTGTGCATAGGCAGAAAGCTGCCAATGAGTTCTGGAGATTCAAAATGGAGTAGAGAAGGGGTTAATGCTGCGCATCAGCCAAATGAAGATGTAGAGATGTTGATGATAATCTATAGACCTATGGAATAAAAAGAAAATTTATCATCAACATCTCTACATCTTCATTTGGTTGATGCGTGGCGTTAACCCCTTCTCCACTCCATTTTGAATGTTCATCCACGTGGGGCTGCAGCAGACGCCAGTATCTCATGCGCACTAGTGGTTGTGACTTTCACAACTAAATTGAGTGTATATTCCTATATACCGTACTTATCCATCTAGTACTACACTATTAGCGCTCCTTATTTTTAGATTTGCAATGAGTTCTGGAGGACTGGGATAAGCGGAGCTCATAAGTATTGAGGACTACCTATCAGGAGCATTACCCACTCACAGAGGTATGTCAAAAATGGTGAAAGAGAACAGCTGCACTTTGCTATAACTCAAATGCTATGTTTTATTTTTCAGAGGCGTTTTCTGTTAGGCCGGTTTCACACATCCGGCTTTTCGCCGGTTTGCCGGATCCGGCGCTCTCCCATACAGTGACTACAGTACAGTGACAGCGCAACAAGCGCCGGTCACATGCTGTCATGAGACCGGCGCATGTGACCCGGAAGTTACAGCGCTGTCACTGTACTGTATTGTCTGTACGGGAGAGCGCCGGATCTGGCAAACCGGCGAAAAGCCGGATGTGTGAAACTGGCCTTACCTGCTTTATGCTGCACCATCTGAGGGCTTCATGAACTAAGTACAAACACCCTTATTGAAAGGAGGGTTAACTACTGAGCTTCGTGCAGTAATTTTGTGCTAACACAGTATTATCTGCTGCGGTTCTGATCTTCTTGTGAATTATAAGATCCTACAAAGTCCTTGATATTCATGAGTTCTGTGTATCCCTGCCCTCTACAACTGATTGGCAGCTTTCTGCTTATGCACAGTGCACACAGAAAGCTGTTGATCAATGGTATGGGCAAAGTTATAAAGAGATCAGCATTGAGAGGAATATCACAGCTCCAGCAGAAATAAAATGTGTTTTATCAAAAGAACTAAGTAACCCTTTCAGTCATGGTTTCTTTCCTTATTTCATGTAGCCTTTAGCTGGGGCACCAAAAACCAGGTGACAGATTCTCTTCTAAAATGCTCAAAAAATAAGAGCTGCCTACTGATTGGTTAGTATGTGCAATTACTCTTCTGTTTCCTTTCAGAAAGTTTTATAAACCTCAGCTAGTGTGTAAATATGTAGATTTCATTTTGATTAGTTCCTTCTGTTAAAAGGGTATAACTTAAAGTTATTACATTTCTTTCTGTGATAATTTCTCAAGACTTTCATGATCTCTACATGTAGTTAAAAGAAACATTCAATTGTTTGCTCCCAGTGAATAAAATGAGTTTGCTCTTAGCATCTCCACTAAGCGTTCACCAAACTGCTGCTAACTGGTTGTGATCAAGGACCGGGAGGACCCAAACATAATAATGTAATAAGGTCTGAGAAGACTGAAACATTCGCCAACTTATAACAAAGTCTGGGAGGACCAAAATGTTGGCCATCCTGTTCCAAGGTTCGAGAGAACTGAATCGTTGACTATCTTTTAAAGTTTTCTACCCTTGAGCATGACATGCTGATAGAAATTATTTTATATTCTTTACAACTAAGGAGTGCTGTGGTCTTCTATATATTATAGTGGCCAAATCAGTCCTGGTCATGTGATTAAAACATAGGTACATGTCTCATCACAAACAGTTCTGTACCTTTGTTTAAATCATTAGTCAGTGTCAAGTTAATTGAGTGAAAAGTCACTGGTTACATATCTGTGAGAGATCTGGGCAAAGTGCGGCCTGCGGTCACATACATCCCTCTGCATGTTCCAGTGTGGCCTGAAGACCGAGACAGCCGAAGGGCTGAAAACAGTGGCCACAGGCTGCACCTTGCCCTCTGCTGCCTGTGTCCTGATATCACTGCTATCTGCTTCCTCAGGATGCACATAGCGGTGAATACATTAGTGGAGTACGGAGCCACCGGCTCATTCTTCCACCAGTCGGCATGTGTGACTGACAGCAGACACGATGATGTCACATCATTGCATCTGCTGTGGAGATAGTCAGTGCATTGTTTGTATAGAGGAGAGCATCAGGGGAATGGGTGCAAGGTGAGTATGTGTGTGCATTTTTCCTTTTTCTGTATGTGAAATATGTGTCTGTATATTGGAGAGCTATATGGGTCTCATACTGAATATAGGGGAACTATGTGAAGACTGTGTGTATAGAAGGGCTATGTTGGGGATCATACTATATATAGGGAGGCTTTGAGGGGCTCACACTGACTATAGGTAAGCTGTGTAAGGGCTCATTCCTTATATAGGGGGCTATATAAGAGTTCACTTGGTATACAGAGGGGGGCTCTGAGTGTTCATACTGTATATAGAGGGACTGTATGTGGTCTCATACTGTATATAAAGTGCTATGTGAGGGCTCATACAGTATGTAGGGGTCCATGTGGGGGCTCAACAGTATATAGGGGATAATGTGGGGGCTCATATTGTATAAAGTGGACTATGATGGGGCTCATACTGTGAATAGGGAGACTGTGTGAGTGCTATGTGTATATAGGAGGACTATGTTGGGACTCATACTGTATATAGAAAGGCTATATAAGGGCTCATATTTTATATAGGGAGCTATGTGGGGTATCATACTGTATATAGGGGGCTATATGAGGGCTCCTGTATATATACGGGCTATGTGAGGCTCATAGCTTATATAGGGTTCTGTGGGGTGGTTCATACTGTTTATAGGGCGGTTATGTTAAAGTTTATACTCTATATAGAAAGGCTATGTGGGGGCTCATACTCTATATAGGGGGCATAGGGGGCAATGTGAGGGCTCATACTATTTATATGGGGCTATGTGAGAGCTCATACTGTATATGGTTGACTGTGCTGAGGCTCATACTTTATATAGGGGGACTGTGTGGGGACTCAGTGCGTATAAGGAGGCTACCCTAGGGCTCATACTGTATATAGAGAGGCTATTTGGGGCTCAAACTGTTTATAAGAAGGCTATTTTGGGGGCTCATATTGTGTATAGGGGTGCTGTGGGGGGATCATGCTGTGTATAGGGGGCTGTGTTTGTGGTCCAACTGGAGAGCACTGCGTGGGGGCTCAGTGTATATAGATGGCTCTGTGTGGACTCATGCTGTATATAGGGAGGCTGTGTGTCAACTCATATGGATTATAATGGGGAGTCATCATACTTAATTCTGCTCAATATTAAGAGATACAATTGATATAAAATAATAATTATAATTAATATGTTAATAGTAAGATTGAGCAAAATTAATTTCAGCTTATTGGTTCGGCCCTCCACAACATTCACTGTCTCTCATGTGGCCCCTTGAGAAAATTAATTGCCCATCTCTGATCTATCTGTGGCGTTGGCATGGTAAAAAGACTAGTGTATCCTTGCATGAGTTCATTTTCATGAATAGATGCTAATTAATTATTCATTGCCTTGAAAAGTTCTCCAAAAACAGTAAAAATAAATTACCAATAAAATCACTGTAGGTAAATTACAAACATACGGTCAATCTATCCAAACTCCATCATCTTACCTACACAATCGTATCTGCTATTCACATATTTTAAATCAAAGCCATGCTGGCATTTGCAGTAATAGCTTCCAAATGTATTCACACATCTTCGGTTAAAAGGGCACAGTGCTTTCCCAGTGACACATTCATCAATATCTAGAAAGAAATCAGTATTCTGTAAGAATTTTTAAAGGTAATTTAATTGTTGATTATTCACATCAAAGGGTGCAATGACTTGAACCATAGTACCATGAAGTGGTTTATTGAAAATATACCTCTTGTTCATGCAAACTGAAATGTTGTAATTATTTAACTTATTGAAAACAACTATTTGGTCTATTATCTATAACAAAGAAAAGATTAATTCAGCTTTGTGAGTGAATACACTGTATTAGCTATTTGTGAAATCCCCCCGAACATGCTCATATCCAATTACCTGACACCATTATAGGGTGCTTTACACGCTACGACATCGCTATTGATATATCGTCGGGGTCAGGGTGTTTGTGATGCACATCCAGCGTCGTTCACAACATCGCAGCGTGTGACAGCTAGGAGCGACGATCAACAATCGCAAAAACGGCAAAAATCGTTGATTGTTGACACGTCGCTCTTTTTCATAATATCGTTGGTGGTGCATGCCGCTGGTTGTTCGTCGTTCCTGCAGCATCACACATCGCTGTGTGTGACACCACAGGAATGACGAACATCATCCTACCTGCATCCACCGGCAATGCGGAAGGAAGGAGGTGGGCGGCATGTTCCTGCCGCTCATTTCCGCCCCCCTCTTCTATTGGGCGGCCGTTTTGTGACACCGCTGTGACACCGAATGCACCTCCCCCTTGAAGGAGGGATTGTTCGGCGATCACAGCGACGTTGCTGAACAGGTATGTGCGTGTGACGCTGCCATAGCGATATTGTTCGCTACGGCAGCTATCACCAATTGTCGCACAAACGATGGGGGTAGGTGCTGTCGCTCGCAACATCGCTAGCAATCGCTAGCGATGTCGCAGCGTGTAAAGCACCCTTATCTCTGTTAGCCAATGAAATGCAAGGTGAGTATAAAGACATGGTCCTGGCTAAGTGTGTAGACTTTTGTAGTATAGGCTGTAGGCCCATGAAGACTACATGTTGCCGATGGCTCCGGGACCAGATGACCACTCGTTAACTCGGCCAACAGTTCAGTTCAATCAATAAAACTTTACTTAGCAGTTCTTCATTCTCAACATTATACATGAGACAGGGGGCACATATCTTCCAGCACACAGCCAGTGTAGTCGGGGCATGTGTAGCAATCTCTCCTATCACTGCAGGATGAGCACCAGTCAGATTTTTGGGACCCATATTCTGGAGATAGATGTGGGTCCCAAGGGTTGGTCCTACATCTATAGGACATAGAATGTCTATCTTGAGTCAACCATTTCAAGGTTTAGACAATAAGTTATTTGAAGTATGGTGCAACCAAAATTTGTGTCCAGAGAGCTTATCGATATTTCCACCATAAATGTGATTACTTGAAATACAGCACTGTGCATTACTTTACCACATTTTTTCCACACCTACACCTTTTGCACTGTATTATAAGTGTACAATATAGTTGTAGAATATAGAGATTGGCATTGGCAATTTCAATCAACGGGCAACTTTCTTATGTACACCAGTGGAAAGAAGGTTGGAAATCTGTACTTCGGTAGAACTAGCATGTGGATAATATCTCAAAGAAGATGCTAGAAGATGCAAAGAAGATGCTATCTCAAAGAAATACACAGCCTGGTGTCTCATTTATAATTCCCTTTCAGATATGCAATCTTATAAGATGTCTTGTAAAATATGACATTGTCTGATAGGTTTCCTGCCTAAGAAATGTCGGTAGTAACAATCCCCCTCCAGCAATTCATGTGTAGCACATCTTGTGTATAATTTACAGAGAACGGGTCCAAAATACTACACGGAATGACTTCATTGTGAGTCTAAAATTGAGAATCTAGACCTATCTTTTTTCTTAGTTATTTGATATAAAGAGTAAATAAAGATGGGAAAATGAAAAAACGTATCCTCACACACCAATGCAATTCTTTCCATCTGGCCCCAGCTGCAGTCCACTTGACGGGCATAAGCATCGCACTTCTCCCTTTACTTCTTCACAGCCATATTGGCAGTTTGCCATCGCACACGTCCTGGAGTCTGGAAAAAAGATTAATAGTAGAATATTTCAGTTCTGACAATGTCTTTGTTTTATTACCCTCTTTCTATTCATTGATACAGAAACATTGATTTATTCAGTAGAACAAAAGATTTAAAATATCTGTACAGGAACGTTTATACTATAAGTTTACCTCAATTTCATTGAACAGTTTTATTTTATTTAATCCTAATTAGATTTGTCCGTCCGCTCATTAGGCAGCTTGAAACATGCACTATTCATTGTTAATGTATATGAAAATATATTTACAGGATTTTTTTATAAGTTTTCCCATCACAAAACACTATCCCTGATGCTTTTCGCCATGTGCCAAGGCAAACTGGGGGTGAATCAATCAAAGTTTGGGGTTGTGTTGCAGCCAATGGCACGGGGAACATTTCTCAGGTAGAGGGAAGAATGTATTCAATGAAATTTCGCCAAATTCTAGATGCAAACATAAGACCATCTATAAAAAAAGGCTAAAGTAAAAAAGAGGATGACTTTTACAGATAGACAATGATCCTAAACACGTCAAAATTCAGAATAGATGACCTCAAAAGGCGCAAACTGAAGGTTTTACAAAGGACTCACAGTCCCCTGATCTGATCATCATTGAAAATCTGTGGCTAGACCTCAAAAGAGCAGTGCATACAAGACGACCCAGTAATCTCACAGAAATGGAAGACCTTATCAAGGAAGAATGGAAGATCCCTCAAACAAGAATTCAAAGACTCTTGGCTGGCTACAAAAAGTATTTGCAAACTGTGATACGTGCCAAAGGGGGTGCTACTAGGTACTAACCATGCAGTGCGCCCAAACTTTTGTATTGGCCCATTTTCCTTTTTTGTTAATTTAAAAATGTAAAACAGGAAAAAGAAAAAAGAAATTAAATATATATATATATTATTTTTTTTACCTAAAATATAAAGGAAATATATCATTTTTAACTTTACGCCTTTTAGAGATCAGTTCATCATCTTCAACTTGCTTAACTGTTCACGATAACAGTAATTTTGATTAGGGGTGCCCAAACATTTGCATGCCACTGTAAGATTAAATAATGGTATCACATGGATCCAGCTTTACAACCCTGTTTTATTGTCCCAATGCCTGTAAAATGAAAAATTAGGCATTTTTGCATCAGATCTTAATTAAAAGATATCCCATTGCTCTCTTTCTACAGCTCCTACAGTATGTAGACAATGTTTTTCCTTGATGTCAGACAATAAACAAACTATATAATCATATTTCTCCCACTTGTTCTTTACTTTCTACTAATGTAAACTTGGTAGATTAGCAGTAAATAATGGACAAATAGGAGTATAGCTGCAGAAACAGATTGACAGGGTTTTTTCAGTTATTTCTCCAAAAACATAGATTTCCACAGAAGATGTAGATATAAAATGGTATGAAAGGTGAACGTAGCCTTTAAATAAAATTTCATGTCAGGTCAGATAAGAATCATTTACGTTGCAGAAATATATACATGGCGGTATTATATGATATTATATTCCTGGTCTGGAGAAGATATTATGTCTCCTCATTAAATCTTGGTAAATCCTCCACTATACTGAGGTATGATTTAATAGAACACAACTGTGTATCATTAATCTCTGCTCCTGGCTCTGTAGGATCTCCGCAGACTTTTTTAATAATATTCTTTAGAAATAAAGCAAAATCAGGTGAGCACTGCCAATATAAACTGAATGAATTACTCTACTCCATGAGTATAAAATACCACAACGTGAATAAGATTTCCAGCTCTGTGGTTTAATGCGAAGCCTGACGTGTTGTCACAGTTCAGTGGTTCCACGTCCATGCTGACTGTTTTACATCCGTATTTCATTACAAATATTTTAAACCAAATGTTCTGCTTTGTTTGCATAACATCTTAAAAGCCAATTTTTGCACAATTTAACCAACATGACATTCAGATTTCTACTGCCTCAAAATAAAAAAAAAAACAGCTACCACTCTACTGATGTCCTTCTGGACCCCTTACTTATTGGTATCCATACTGCGGACTCCACAGAATCTGACCTTACAAAAGTTTCAAATGATCTCTTGGCTAGTTTAAAATGATCTCTTGGCTACTACACGAAATGGCATTTATTCCCTATTACTAGTTCTGTATCTCTCTATGTCATTGAACAATGTAGATCACCAGCTTGTACTGAACTATTTTTGTTCAGTACCAACCTTAAATGGAACCTGTTAGCTGATACATTCTGCCCAAACCGAGCTGCGCTATTGACTAGTCGTACAGGCAAATCTCCGGTGGCTTCTCCCACCTGCTACCAGTGACTGACAAGTTAATGCCTATATGTGCGTATAGGCAGAGACTTGTCAGTAACTGTTAGTGGGCGGGGAGAAGCCGCCGAGGACCTGCCTGTACGACTAGTCAATAGCGCAGCTCAGTTTGGGCAGAATGTATCAACTGACAGTTTCCCTTTAAGAATACTGTTCTCTCTTGATTTTCTTGCTACTTCTCCAAGCTCTCATTTAGCCTCAATTGCTGGCTCTGTTTGCTTTCTCATCTTTTCCTCTTGCTTTATGAGTTCTTAAGGTTTGAGTCATAGGTCTTAACTTCATTCCTCTTTATACAGCTCCTACTGGAACAACTTTCAGCATGGTTTGGTTTTCAGTACAATCTCAATACTGATTACACCCAATGAAATACTTCACTTCTTTCAGTGACAACACCTATACACTATTAGAAAACATTGAAGATTGTCCATGGTCTCTCACATAATTTAAGCACGCTCTCAGAATTTAAATCTTTTAAAAACTGACTTCTTGTTTTTGCTCCTCCTGAACCCGATATTTACAATTGATTGTTGTAAGAACGTTCTGTCATCAGTCTCTAAAATGGTTACCACGTTCAGGCTTAGCGCAAGCCAATCTGCTTACCAGATCCCAGGGGTGACTCTGGCCTTCACCCTTTGACCCATATATAGGGATCTGGACTTAAACATGGCCCCCTAGGCTGGAGCAACAGAATAAGGTGCTGTACGGTTGTGCGGGCTGTTATGAGTCATTCAGTAGCTGAATCAGAACAAAGAGGTCAGGAAAAGTACAAAATAATAATCTGTAAGAATAGAGACAAAACAAAGAGCAGAGTTAACAACCAGGAGGAAACCAGACAGGACTAAACCAGAGAAGCATAAGACTATATCTGGCAGCTTCCAGCAGTAAGCTGGAAGCTTTAGTAGGGTGTGGTGCTTTCCAGTTGGCTGAAGCAGGAAGATGATAACTTCAGCTGAACAGCACACACACCCATACTGTCAGACTGGACAGCACCATAGGTCCCAGCCACTGCAATCTTAGTGGCTGGACAGAGCCTTTGTCGTCCAGAGCTTCTGGTTCTGACATGTTTTCCATCACTAGTGCCACCCACAGAGTAACATAAGCAGATGTTGCAGGACCAGGCTCTGGTGGAGATGTGATGATTGTGTAGTAGTGTCATAACTCTTTGGCCACACATCTAGGTACCCTGATGAAGGGGTGTGGTGGAGTCAGATGCATCTGATTCATGAAAAGGTGCACACCTCCTTATGAATCAGGAGCATCTGATGAGCAGCCTGTAGCACACCAGATCTTCCACCACTTGCTGACTGGTGTAAGATTTCTGACGTAAGTAATGTTACAGCTCATCATGAATTAGATGCGCCATGTCATCCCGCCTGCTCTGCATCCCTGTCACTCCCCAAGTCTGACCATTTCTAAGTTGCTACAAAATTTTGTGACTTTTCAAAGCAACTTGAACTAAAATCTGTCTTTGATATCATATATTTTATGTTTATATACCTCGAACACATATCCAAAAAGTCAATGTTTTCTCAATGTTGTCTCAGAGTAGAAGCAGATGACTGTTAATTTCATTCATTCTCATTACTGTAGCTCACTTCTAATCAGTCTTTCCCTCACTAAACTTCTAAAATATAGAATTTAGTTTTGCACTTTCATCTACAAAGCTCTCCACGAAACTGCACCATGCTAGTTCTCATCATTTTTGTCTCTATCATGTTAGTAACCTTCTATGTGCTGCCAATGATCTGACACTATTCTCTTGCTGCATCATACCTCATACTACTCTGGACAATTAGATTAATTTCCAACAAGCACAATTATATATCATAGAGGTATAGATCAGATCATCATCATGTAATTAACACATACCTCCCAACTTTTAAAGAAGGAAAAGAGGGACAAAGTTTGCGGCGCGCGTAGTGCGCCGCGGCAAATTTTTAGGCCACGCCCCCTAACCACACCCATTTCACAGTCACGCCCATATCCACTCCCCATCCACACCCATTCAGCACGGACACGCAGGCAGCCGGCGGGCCTCCAGCACGGACACGCAGGCAGCCGGCGGGCCTCCAGCACGGACACGCAGGCAGCCGGCGGGCCTCCAGCACGGACACGCAGGCAGCCACAGTGAGGCGGCCGGTCGCCCGCACAGTGAGGCGGCCGGTCGCCTTCACAGACAGGCGGCCGGCCGCCCGCCTTCACAGACAGGCGGCGGGCCGCCCGCACAGAGAGGCGGCCAGCCGCCCGCACAGACAGGCGGCGGGGGGCGCCCGCACAGACAGGCGGCAGGGGGGCGCCCGCACAGACAGGCGGCAGGGGGGCGCCCGCACAGACAGGCGGCAGGGGGGCGCCCGCACAGACAGGCGGCAGGGGGGCGCCCGCACAGACAGGCGGCAGGGGGGCACCCGCACAGACAGGCGGCAGGGGGGCGCCCGCACAGACAGGCGGCAGGGGGGCGCCCGCACAGACAGGCGGCAGGGGGGCGCCCGCACAGACAGGCGGCAGGGGGGCGCCCGCACAGACAGGCGGCAGGGGGGCGCCCGCACAGACAGGCGGCAGGGGGGCGCCCGCACAGACAGGCGGCAGGGGGGCGCCCGCACAGACAGGCGGCAGGGGGGCGACCGCACAGACAGGCGGCAGGGGGGCGACCGCACAGACAGGCGGCAGGGGGGGCGACCGCACAGACAGGCGGCAGGGGGGCGACCGCACAGACAGGCGGCCGGCCAACCGCACAGACAGGCTCCGGCCGGGGTGAGGGGGGAGGGAGGGAAATCAGCGCTGGGGAGATTAGTTTACTGTACCAGCAGCAGCACAGGCAGCGCTCCTCTCTATGCCACGTCTACTAGGATGGTAGGAGGGAAAAGCAGGGAGGCGGAGAGAGAGTGGGTGGGCGGAGCCCAGGAGCCGGCCGTCCCGCCCGTGGCAACGGGACAAACAACGTAAAGCGTGAAAGTCCCGCTGTATCCGGGACGGTTGGGAGGTATGCAGCATGTTAGAATGTGTATATAAGATCCCACTGGTGGTGGCCGCAGCTTATAGGCCCCAAATCTGGTGACAGCTTCCCTTTAAAGTGAACCTGTCAGGTGCAATATGCACTCAGAGCCAGGAGCGGTTCTGGGTACATATTGCTAATCCCTGCCTAACCGTCCCTGTATACACTAGCATAGATAAAGAGATCAAGAACAAATATTTTTAAAGACCTTATATCTTATGCTAATGAGCGCGGGGACTAGTCACAAGGGCGTTACTTCACTTGGCTAGTCGGCTCGCATAGCATGTTAGCATGTTATTACGCCCCTGTGTGAGTACTAACACGCTATGTGAGCCGACTAGCCAAGTGAAGTAACGCCCTTGGGACTAGTCCCCGCGCTAATTAGCATAAGATATAAGCTCTTTAAAAATCCTTTTTCTATAGATGCCTTTATCTATGCTAGTGTATACAGGGACAGTTAGGGAGGGATTAGCAATATACACCCAGAACTGCTCCTGGCTCTGAGTGCAGATTGCACCTGATAGGTTCCCTTTAAAGGGAAACTGTCACCAGAAATTTAGCAAAAAAAATAAAAGATTCCCCTTCTGCAGCTCCTGGGCTGCATTCTGGAAAGGTTCCTGTTGCTATTGTGCCCCCTTTGAGACCTAAAAAAATACTTTATGAAGTCTTACCTTTTTGTATGCAAATCTGTTTTTATGGTCACGGGGGCGGGCTGCCTGGCGTCCGTTATTCCCCCTCCTGCCGCTGTACGCCGTCCCCCATTGCTCATTTCCATACATGAGGACGCCTTCCTCATGTAACTGTCCTCCTGAAGTTTTGTGCATGCCCAGTGCCACTCTTGCCGGACTGAGCACTGTGCAAAGTGTGAACGCTTTTGAGGTGATTGCGCAGGCGCGAGATTATGGGCGGCGCTGTGATTGTCATCAGCAGCGTCATCCAAGTACCCACCCATAATCTCGTGCCCGCGCTTCTCACTCTGCCTCCACCGTTATGCGCAAGCACTGTCCATATGAACCATGTTACCTATTACCGTGGGCGCGAGATTATGGGTGGCGCTGTGATTGTCATCAGCAAAGTCATCCAAGTACCCGCCCATAATCTCGTGCAAGCAGTAATAGGTAACATGGTTCATATGGCCAGCACTTGCGCATAACAGTGGAGTCAGAGGGAAAAGTGTGGGCACGAGATTATGGGCGGGTACTTGGATAACGCTGCTGATGACAATAACAGCGCCGCCCATAATCTCGCGCCTGCGCAATCATCTGAAAAAGCGTTCACATGCGCAAAACTTCGGGAGGACAGTTACAAGAGGAAGGCGTCCTTGTGTATGTAAATGAGCAATGGGGGACTGCGTAAAGCGGCAGGAAAGGGAATAACGGACGCCAGACAGCCCGCCCCCGTGACCATAAAAACACATTTGCATACAAAAAGGTAAGACTTCATAAAGTATTTTTGTAGGTCTCAAAGGGGGCACAATAACAACAGGACCCTTTCTAGAAGCAGCCCAGGAGCTGCAGAGGGGGAATCTATTACTTTCATTGTGAAATTTCTGCTGACAGTTTCCCTTTAACTGGTAGGGGAGCCAGGATAAAGCAGAGCTGAAGCTGTTGGGAAGCTAGGACCCAGCAGCTCCACAGGCAGGAGACCACTGATCGGTAAGCTAATAGACGCCTGCAGATGTCACTCTGCATAGGTTATTACTGGCCAGTGCTATCTGCAGGAGAGAGAAGTGCTGATTGCACGGTCTCCTCAGCTTCCTGACTCCCCGTGTGTCTCCAGCAGTGAGAAGCCGCACACGGGGAGTCAGAGAACAGCTGCAGGGAAGCTCCGGGCTGGGGATGTCCGCTCTGGGGGAGGGGGGGGTCGGCTCTGGTGCAGGGGGGTCGCTCTGCTGCAGGGGGGGGGGGTCGCTCTGCTGCAGGGGGTGATTCATACCTCAGCAGCAGTCACAGGAGTTTCCAGGTGCGCGCTCGACTCTGTAATGAATAGAAGAGAGAAACAGCGAGGCGGGGCTACAGTGGGTGGGTGGAGTCGGGACAATCAGCCTCACGGGCGGGACCCGGGATCAAAGGCTCAGAAGAGGGACTGTCCCGCTGTATCCGGGACGGTTGGGAGGTATGTATAACATAGTAGCAACACTGCATGAGAGATGGATAGGCAAGAATGTTCAAAAGCATAGGATTCTCAATGCATAAGGAGATATATTACTGTGCAGGGGCATAACTAGAGTTATATGGATCCCAGTGCAAAGTTTGGACCTGCCCCCCTCCCCCACTGTACACCGATACTCGGGGTATGGGATAATGACACTAAGGGATACTTTACATGCTGCGACATCGCTACCGATATATTGTCGGGGTCACGTTGTTAGTGACGCACATCCGGCGCCGGTAGCAACATCGCAGCGTGTAACACTAATGAGCGACGATCAACGATCGCAAAATCATTCCAAAACGGTGATCGTTGACATGTCGCTCATTTCCTTAATATCGCTGCAGCCAGTGGTAAGATGTTGTTCGTCGTTCCTGCGGCATCACACATCGCTATGTGTGACACGGCGGGAGCGACAAACATCCCCATACCTGCGTCCACCGGCAATGAGGAAGGAAGGAGGTGAGCGGGATGTTACGTCCCGCTAATCTACACCCCTCAGCTTCTATTGGCCGGCCGCTTACTGACGCCGCAGTGACGTCGCTATGACGCTGAAGGCACCTACCCCTTGAGGGAGGGATTGTTCGGCGGTCACAGCGACATCGCTGCACAGGTATGTGCGTGTGACGCTGCCGTAACGATAATGCTCGCTATGGCAGTGAGCACCAAATGTCGCATGAGCGACGGGGGCGGGTGCTATCGCGCTCGACATCGCTAGCAATCACTAGCGATGTCGCAGCGTGTAAAGCACCCGTAACACTCAGGGTACGGGATAGTGACGCTGACACTTGGCTCTTTCCCTGAGTACCCAGGTTTCTCATGATTTGAAATCCCTCTTTCCATCAGCACCCAGCTTTCCTATGTTCTGATATCATCTTGTCCTCAGCGCCCAGCATCCCCATGCTCTGCTATACATCTTTCCCTTAGCACGCAGCTTTCCCATGCTCTGATATACATCTTTCCCTCAGCACACAAACCTTCACACTGCATAATTGCTTGCATACGGTATAATGGCCCTCCATGAGGTATAAAGGCTCCTTCATAGCTTTCCAAATACTATAATGGCCCCCACATAGCCTTCCATATAGTATAATGGATCCCACATAACCCTTCATATATTAGGATGCACCCCCATAGTCCTCCAAGTATTATAATGCACTTCCCATAGTCCTCCATGTATTATAATTCACCCCATAGTCCTCCATATATTATACTGCACCCCATAGTCCTCCGTATATTATAATGCAGCACCCATAGTCCTGAATGTATTATAATGTACCTCCATAATCTATGTAAAAAGGTAGCCCCCATAGTCATCCATTTCTTATAATGCACTTCCCATAGTCCTCCATGTATAAGGTAGCTCCATAGCCCTCCAATTATTATAATGCAGCTCCCATAGTCCTCCATGTATTATAATTCACCCCATAGTTTTCCATATATTATACTGTAACCCATAGTCCTCCATATATTATACTGCACCCCATAGTCCTCCAGATATTATAATGCACCCCCATAGTCCATGTATAGGGTAACCCCATTAGTCCTCCATATAATATAATACAGCCCCCATAGTCGTGCATGTATTATAATGTGGCTCCCCATAGTCCTATATGTATTAAAATGCAGCACCCATAGTCCAATATGTATTATAATGCACAACCTCCATAGTCCTATATGTATTATAACGCAGCCCCCATAGTCCTTCATATTGTATTATGCAGCCCTCATACTGTTTAATGCACCCCCATAGGCTTCTGGTCATTGTGTACTCACTGATTTAAAAAAAACAAACAAAAACAAAACAAGAACTCGCCTATCCTCGTTCAATTGCTGCTCCATTCAGAGCGTTCTGCATGTCTCAGCACAGCAGCGTGCAGTAGTGACATCACCGTGCTCCGCTGCGATGAGATATCGAGCGCAGGCTCCACTCCCTCTCTCATCATTGCTTTGTGCGATGGCTGGTGAGGGCCCCTCTGACTCACGGGCCCCAAAGAGGACGCATGGTCTGCCACCATTTGCACTACACCACTGAACAGCGCAGGTCCTATCTCACTGAGGGGAGCTGGCTGCTTCTCTGTAGGGAAGGCGTCGGGCCCCTAACCTTGCCAGGCCTGGTCGTGGTCGCAATCTCTGCGACCGTGATCGTTATGTCCTGCTAATGTGTGGCACGATAGAGAGTAATGAAAAGGAAGAGTTATAAATAACATAAAGTGTATTTACAGTGGTGAAACAAGATGGTTATATTAGAGAAAATTGACCCAAAGTGCATTTCGCTCAAAAGCTTTCTCTTGCAAGCGAATGCCTAGGTGAGCATAAACAATTACCACAGTCTATGTACTTTATATTTACAACTCCTGCTTTTCACTACTCTATATCTTGATACACTTAGTATATTTATCACCTTATGCATTGTAAATCCTGGGATTTTGAACATTCCTGCAGCTGGCTGAAAGTATTTTTTTTCTAGAATAGCTTGTTTTTATAACCTTTTTTAATGTTGTATCAGTAAAAAATGATTTATTATTCTTGAGTTCTGCACATTTTTTTATATAGATCTTTGATATTTTATGCATACAGAACCTTATACAAAGCTACAGGGCACCCGTGGAGGTTTACTTATAGAATTTAAATACAGAAAATGGAGAATAAAAGACCCAAATGTACACCTGCTCATAGCAGTTGATTTCATTTTCTCAAGACAGCCTAAAATGCTTACATTTTTTTTATATGTGCATTTGATTCTGTCACTCTTTAGTGTAAGACTGGAATATGAAACACCCATTTTAGTAAATCTCTCCCATTATCTGTTATAGATTCCACTTTAAATGCTTATATAAAAGTATCTTAAAGAGTTTATTCACTAATTTTACATTAATGCCCTATCCTTAGGATAGGTAATCAATTTCTGATTGACCAGAGTCCGACACCACGCTTCCATGCCGATGTGCGCTTTGTTGATGGTGGCAGCAGGCAGCTTTAAATGCTCAGTTCTGGAGTTGCCCCATCAACTGATAGAGGCCGGGGCTGGGGGCAGTAATCGGGCGTTGTCACTATCAAAAGATGGAGCAGCTCCAGAACTGAGCATTTCCAGCTGCCTACTGCTATTGCCGACCTCATTAACAGCTGATCAACAAGAGAGCAGGGTGTCGGACCCCAGCTGATCAGACATCGATGATCTAGCCTAAGGGGTACTTTGCACACTACGACATTGCAGGTGCGATGTCGGTGGGGTCAAATCGAAAAAGTGACGCACATTCGGCGTCGCTGTCGACATCGCAGTATGTGAATCCTTTTACATACGATTAACGAGCGCAAAAGCGTCATTATCGTATGATCAGTGTAGGGTCCGACATTTCATAATTTCTCAGCAGCGACGGTACGATGTTGTTCGTCATTCCTGCGGCAGCACACATCGCTGTGTGTGAAGCCGTAGGTGCGAGGAACAGACCCTTACCTGCGTCCACCAGCTATGCGGAAGGAAGGAGGTGGGCGGGATGATTACGTCCCACTCATCTCCGCCCCTCCGCTCCTATTGGCCGCCTGGAGTGTGGCGTTGCTGTGACGCCACACGACCCGCCCCCTTAGGAAGGAGGCTGGTCATCGGCCAGAGCGACGTCGCAGGGCAAGTAAGTGCATATGAAGCTGCCGTAGCGATAATGTTCGCTACGGCAGCAATCACAAGATATCGCTGCTGCGACGGAGGCGGGGACTATCGTGCTCGGCATAGCAGCATCGGCTTGCGATGTCGTAGTGTGCAAATTACCCGTAAGGATAGTCCATCAATGTAAAAGTAGTGGACAACGTCTTTAAACTGGTTTTGCACAGTTACATAGATAAGAAAAGGTAGAACAAAAGGACAAAAGGGAATCAACTTGTCATTCAGGAGAAACCAAAAATCTTAATGAACTTAAAGGCGCATTAAAAAAACATTCCTGTCTTCTAGTACAATTTTAATGAACCCATAGTTAAAGGCACCCTGTGATTTCACCACTCAAACTGTTTCAATGTGTATGTAGCTCTTACAAGGTCATGGATATCTGGCCTTGGCTGGTCTCCCCGAGATCAGTGATTGTTTTGTCTTGTTGGTCTACTAGGCATTGCTCCCACCTGGCCAGAATCCTACTCCACACTGATGAGGGGCAATACCCCGAAACAGCTGTCTGTGGATGGATACCTGGCCTTGGTATTTCCCTTGTCATATCTTTAAACTTGTCAAAGAGTTGGATATTGACTAAAAGGGTCACTTCATATGGTGGTTATGGTGGTTTCCTAAAAAGAACCACTGCTTGGCTAGGTCCTTCCCGGAGGGATATCTGGCTAGCTTCTATGTTGAGACTCCTAACAGAGGCTCCACGGACTTTTTTTATTTGCATATTTCCCAGGGGGCAATGCATCTAGGATTTCACTGTATTGAGCGCCCTCGTTTTCTGCCGGCAGTGTTTTCTCTGGCTGGTCTCCCCGAGATCAGTGATTGTTTTGTCTTGTTGGTTTACTAGGCTTTGCTCCCACCTGGCCAGAATCCTACTCCACACTGATGAGGGGCAATACCCCGAAACAGCTGTCTGTGGATGGATACCTGGCCTTGGTATTTCCCTTGTCATATCTTTAAACTTGTCAAAGAGTTGGATATTGACTTAAAGGGCCACTTCATATGGTGGTTATGGTGGTTTCCTAAAAAGAACCACTCCTTGTCTAGGTCCTTCCCGGAGGGATATCTGGCTAGTTTCTGTGTTGAAACTCCTAACAGAGGCTCCACAGACTTTTTTGATTTGCAAGGTCAAATCCAGACATACCTTTAACTAGAAAGTCCATTTCTCCATTAACTGACGTGATTTCAGCGCATGGAAGGTCTTACCAAGCCTCTACCTTCCCCAGCTCTATTACATGCCCAACATGTGTTTGACTGACAGCTTCTTTGCTGTGTGACTTCAAGGAAAGTTAATAGAAAAAAGTTTTGGTACAGTGTTAGCCAGTTCAAGGACTTCAAGGAAAGAAACTGTCAGTCAAGAAGTAGAAGATGGTTCTGGGTGAGGAATGAAGACTGGGGAAGCAGAGGCTTGGAAAGAACTTTAACACACTGAAAGCGGTTCAGCCTCACCTATCTACTGATTCTAGAGGTAACTGTTAGGGAAAGCAGGAGCGGACTGGCTAGTTAAAGGTATGGTTGGACTTGTCTTTGCAAGGGCTACATGTACATATACATATACAGTGCCTACAAGTAGTATTCAACCCCCTGCAGATTTAGCAGGTTTACACATTCGGAATTAACTTGGCATTCTGACATTTGGACTGTAGATCAGCCTGGAAGTGTGAAATGCACTGCAGCAACAAAGAATCTTATTTCTTTTTTTTTTTTTTTTTTAAATTGTGAAAAGTTTATTCAGAGGGTCATTTATTATTCAACCCCTCAAACCACAAGAATTCTGTTTGGTTCCCCTAAAGTATTAAGAAGTATTTCAGGCACAAAGAACAATGAGCTTCACATGTTTGGATTAATTATCTCTTTTTCCAGCCTTTTCTGAGTAATTAAGACCCTCCCCAAACTTGTGAACAGCACTCATACTTGGTCAACAGGGAAAGACAAAGGAGCATTCCAAGGCCATCAGAGACAAGATCGTGGCGGGTCACAAGGCTGGTAAAGGGGTACAAAACCCTTTCCAAGGAGTTGCGCCTATCTGTCTCCACTGTTGGAAGCATCATCCGGAAGTGGAAGGCTTATGGAACTACTGTTAGCCTTCCACGGCCTGGACAGCCTTTGAAAGTTTCCACCCGTACCGAGGCCAGGCTTGTCCGAAGAGTCAAGGCTAACCCAAGGACAACAAGGAAGGAGCTCCGGGAAGATCTCATGGCAGTGGGGACATTGGTTTCAATACCATAAGTAACGTACTCCACCACAAAGGTCTCCGTTCCAGACGAGCCCGTAAGGTACCTTTACTTTCAAAGCGTCATGTCAAGGCTCGTCTACAGTTTGCTCATGATCTCTTGGAAGACTCTGAGACAGACTGGTTCAAGGTTCTCTGGTCTGATGAGACCAAGATCGAGATCTTTGGTGCCAACCACACACGTGACGTTTGGAGACTGGATGGCACTGCATACGACCCCAAGAATACCATCCCTACAGTCAAGCATGGTGGTGGCAGCATCATGCTGTGGGGCTGTTTCTCAGACAAGGGGCCTGGCCATCTGGTCCGTATCCATGGGAAGATGGATAGCACGGCCTACCTGGAGATTTTGGCCAAGAACCTCCGCTCCTCCATCAAGGATCTTAAAATGGGTCGTCATTTCATCTTCCAACAAGACAACGACCCAAAGCACACAGCCAAGAAAACCAAGGCCTGGTTCAAGAGGGAAAAAATCAAGGTGTTGCAGTGGCCTAGTCAGTCTCCTGACCTTAACCCAATTGAAAACTTGTGGAAGGAGCTCAAGATTAAAGTCCACATGAGACACCCAAAGAACATAGATAACTTGGAGAAGATCTGCATGGAGGAGTGGGCCAAGATAACTCCAGAGACTTGTGCCGGCCTGATCAGGTCTTATAAAAGACGATTTTTAGCTGTAATTGCAAACAAGGGTTATTCCACAAAATATTAAACCTAGGGGTTGAATAATAATTGACCCACACTTTTATGTTGAAAATTTATTAAAATTTAACTGAGCAACATAACTTGTTGGTTTGTAAGATTTATGCATCTGTTAATAAATCCTGCTCTTGTTTGAAGTTTGCAGGCTCTAACTTATTTGCATCTTATCAAACCTGCTAAATCTGCAGGGTGTTGAATACTACTTGTAGGCACTGTATATATATATACATATACATATACGCGCACACACACACACACACATACACACACAGACACACAAACACACACACACACCGTGCTTTGCGAAAGTATTCGGCTCCCTTGAATTTTTCAATCTTTCCCCATATTTCAGGCTTCAAACAAAGATACAAATGCTAATGTTATGGTGAAGAATCAACAAGTGGGACACAATTGTGAAGTTGAAGGAAATGTATTGCTTATTTTAAGCTTCTTTAAAAAATAACTGAAAAGTGGGCGTGCAATATTATTCGTCCCCTTTAAGTTAATACTTTATAGTGCCACCTTTTGCTATGATTATAGCTGCAAGCCGCTTGGGGTATGTCGCTATCAGTTTTGCACATTGAGAGACTGAAATTCTTGCCCATTCTTCCTTTGCAAATAGTTCGAGCTGAGTAAGGTTGGATGAAGAACGTTTGTGAACAGTAGTTTTCAGCTCTTTCCACAGATTCTCGATTGGATTCAGGTCTGGACTTTGACTTGGCCATTCTTACACCTGGATATGTTTATTTGTGAACCATTCCATTGTAGATTTTGCTTTATGTTTGGGATGATTGTCTTGTTGGAAGACAAATCTCCGTCCCAGTCTCTGGTCTTTTGCAGACTCCATCAGGCTTTCTTCAAAAATGGTCCTGTATTTGACTCCATCCATCTTCCATTTTAACCATATTCCCTGTCCCTGCTGAAGAAA